>NC_133655.1:73535599-73882709 GCF_009905375.1 Apium graveolens
TTTGTTATTCTCGTACGCTTGAAGTCGAAATTCATCAAGTTCATTAAGCTGAAGCATTCTTTTCTTACCAGCTGCATCTAAATCCAGGTTCACTTTCTTCAATGCCCAGTAGGCCTTATGCTCAAGCTCCGCCGGTAGATGACATCCCTTACCGTACACCAACTGAAATGGTGACATCCCAAGTGGAGTTTTGTATGCTGTTCTGTAAGCCCAAATAGCTTCATCGAGCTTTAAAGACCAATCCTTCCTTGACGGACAAACAACCTTCTCTAGAATGCGCTTTATCTCTCTGTTAGACACTTCCGCTTGACCATTTGTTTGCGGATGATAGGCAGTAGCTACTCGATGATTCACATTATAACGCTGCCTCATAGAAGTGAACTTACGGTTGCAAAAATGCGATCCTTCATCACTTATGATTACCCGAGGCGCTCCAAACCATGTGAAAATTTGCTTATGAAGAAAATTTAGTACTACCTTTGCATCATTTGTCGGTAAAGCTTTAACTTCGACCCATTTTGACACATAATCGACTGCCAGCAAGATATACTGATTATTGCAAGACGAGATAAAAGGCCCCATGAAATCGATTCCCCATACATCAAAGACCTCAACTTCAAGCATCACATTTAATGGCATCTCATCCTTCCTTGACAAATTTCCCACTCTTTGGCAACGATCACACCTTAAAACAAACTGATGAGCATCCTTGAACAAAGTAGGCCAGAAAAAACTTGCTTACAGAATACGAGCTGCCGTCTTCTCACCTCCATAGTGTCCACCATAAACCGTGGAATGGCAGTCTCGTAATATCCCCTCCGTCTCACAGAACGGGATACATCTCCTGATGATCTGATCAGCTCCCTGTCTAAACAAATATGGTTCATCCCACATATACCACTTCACCTCATGCAGAAACTTCTTCTTTTGAGCGGATGTCAAATTAAGCGGCATTATATTGCTGACAAGATAGTTTACAATATCTGCAAACCATGGTTCTTCCTCCTGAATTGCAAACAACTGCTCATCCGGAAAAGATTCATTGATTAACGTCCTATCTTGTAAAGTAGAATCGGGATTCTCCAACCTAGAGAGATGGTCAGCTACTTGATTCTCAGTACCTTTTCTATCTTTGATCTCTAACTCAAATTATTGAAGTAAAAGCACCCAACGAATGAGTCTCGGCTTTGAATCCTTCTTAGAAACCAGATAGCGAATAGCTGCATGATCAGTGAATACTGTCACTTTCGTACCAAGCAGATAAGATCGAAATTTCTCAAAGCCAAAGACTATAGCCAAAAGTTCCTTCTCAGTAGTGGTGTAGTTCAATTGGGCCCCATTTAAAGTCTTACTCGCATAGTAGACCACATGGAAGAGATTTTTCTTGCGCTGTCCCAGAACTGCACCTACCGCATAGTCACTCGCATCACACATCATCTCAAACGGTTCTGTCCAATCTGGTGCTGTAATAACTGGTGTCGTGATCAAATTCTCCTTGAGAGTCTCGAATGCTGCCAAACATTCATCATCAAATTTGAAAGGCACATCTTTCTCAAGTAAATTGCACAACGGCTTAGATATCTTTGAAAAGTCCTTGATGAATCGCCGATAAAAACCCGCATGACCGAGAAAACTACGGATTCCTTTCACCGAATTAGGTGGGGGAAGATTTTCAATGACTCCCACCTTGGCCTTGTCCACCTCCAGACCTTTGCTAGAGACCTTATGCCCAAGGATAATGCCTTCACGCACCATAAAATGACATTTCTCCCAATTAAGCACCAAATTAGTTTCCACGCATCTTTTGAGTACGGCGCGCAGATTATTCAAACATTCATCATATGAGTGTCCAAAGACGGAGAAGTCATCCATGAACACTTCGACATTATTTCCAATCATGTCAGAGAATATAGCCATCATACATCTCTGAAAGGTGGCCGGGGCGCCACATAACCCAAACGAAACTCTACGAAAAGCAAATGTGCCAAATGGACAAGTGAAGGTAGTCTTTTCCTGATCCTCTGGTGCAATACAAATCTGATTATACCCGGAATAACCATCCAGAAGACAAAAATACTCATGTCCCGCCAATCTGTCAAGCATTTGATCAATGAATGGGAGAGGGAAGTGATCCTTCCTTGTGGCTTTGTTCAATTTTCTATAATCCATGCATACTCTCCATCCTGTAACTGTTCGAGTAGGGATGAGCTCATTCTTTTCATTTACGACCACAGTGATACCTCCTTTCTTAGGTACACATTGCACGGGGCTCACCCACGAGCTGTCAGAAATAGGATAAATGATGCCGGCATCTAGCCATTTCAGAATTTCTTTCTTCACCACCTCCTTCATGATCGGGTTCAGTCTTCGCTGTTGTTCCACAGTTGGCTTACTACCTTCCTCTAACAGAATTTTATGCATACAATATGAAGGACTTATCCCCTTGATTTCTGCTATGGTCCATCCTATAGCCGATTTGAATTCTCTCAAAATCCTTAAGAGCTTGTCTTCCTCACTACCTGAAAGGTCAGCTGAAATAATAACAGGTAACGTAGATGAATCACCTAAAAAAGCATACCTCAAGTGTTCAGGTAATGGTTTGAGCTCCAAGGTAGGTGCTTCCTCTATTGATGGTTTGAGCTTCCCTTCAGCATTCTTAAGGTCAGAAGTACCAAGAGATTCAAATGGTATGTCGAGCTTTCGCTTCCATTGAGAAGCGTTCAGATATTGTAATTGCTCGTTGCTATCTTCATCATCACTGTCAAAATCCCCCACTAAGGCCTTTTCCAATGCATCAGACATTAGCATGTGATCGAGTTCCGAAGTAACCGCAGAATCAATCACATCCACTTTTAAGCACTCCTCATCTTCTGTAGGGAATTTCATTGCCTTGAATACGTTGAAGGTCACATCCTGATCTTGGACCCGCATAGTAAGTTCCCCTTTTTGCACATCTATCAGGGTACGGCCAGTAGCCAAGAAAGGCCTCTCCAAGATTATGGGAATCTTCTTATCTTCCTCAAAATCCAGAATAACAAAATCTGCAGGAAAGAAGAGCTTATCCACCTTGACGAGCACATCCTCAACTATGCCCCTTGGGTAAGTAATGGAACGGTCCGCCAATTGTAGCGACATGTATGTGGGTTTTGGATCAGGCAGATCCAGCTTTTTAAAGATCGACAACGACATCAGATTAATGCTTGCTCCCAAATCACAAAGGCACTTGTCAAAAGTTAGATTGCCAATGGTGCAAGGAATGGTGAAGCTTCCTGGATCTTTCAGTTTTGGTGGTAACTTTTGTTGCAGAACCGCGCTGCATTCTTCCATGAGAGCAACGGTTTCAAGGTCATCCAGTTTCACCTTCCTTGAAAGAATAGTCTTCATAAACTTCGCATAACTAGGCATTTGTTCCAGCGCCTCAGCGAAAGGTATATTGATGTGAAGTTTCTTGAACACCTTCAGAAACTTCCCGAACTGTCTATCCAGCTTTTGTTGCTGCAATCTCTTAGGAAAAGGTGGTGGAGGATAGAGCTGTTTCTCCCCTGTATTAGCCTCAGGCAGAGTGTGTTCAACAGTAGTCTTCTTTGGTTCCGCCACTTTCTCCTTTTGCTTAGATTCTTCATCTCTAACTTCAGCTTCGACTTCTTTTGCCTTTTCAGCATCAGCTACTTTTCCAGACCTTAAGGTAATAGCCTTGACTTGCTCTTTAGCTTCCTTCCTGCCTGGTACTTCCGTGTCACTGGGAAGAGTGCCAGGTTGACGATTGAGCACTGCATTGGCTAATTGACCGATTTGATTTTCCAAGGTCTTGATAGAAACTGCCTGACTCTTGCACAACAGCTTAAGTTCCTCAAAATCAGCACTAGTAGGTGCAGCTGCACTTCCCTGTTGAGGATATGATTGCCTTGTAGCATACTGCTGTGGTTGCTGGAATCCAGGTGGGTTAAACTGTTTACTTACTCCTTGCTGATATGTTGGCTGAATAGCATTCTGATTATTCCACCAGCTGAAATTTGGATGATTTCTGTTGTTAGGATGATAGGTCGCTGGCACAGGCTGCTGTTGTCGCTGATAATTATTCACATACTGAACAGATTCGTTGACAAGAGAACACTGATCCGTAGCATGAGAACCTGCACAAAGCTCACAAACCATAGCTATTTGATTAACTCCATACGTAGCCAAAGAATCAACCTTCATTGATAGTGCTTGGAGCTGGGCTGCAATAGCGGTGGCTGCATCAACTTCCAGAATACCTGCTACCTTGCCTGACGTCATCCTCTGAGTTGGGTTTTGATTCTCATTTGCAGCCATCGTCTCGATAAGATTATACGCCTCAGTATAGCTTTTAGCCCATAAGGCGCCTCCAGCTGCTGCATCGAGCATGGGCCGAGATTGGGCCCCCAAACCATTATAAAAACCAGTGATTACCATCCAATCCGGTATTCCATGATGTGGACATTTTCTCAACATTTCCTTGTAGCGTTCCCAAGCCTCGCATATAGATTCTGTAGGTTGCTGCGCAAACTGAGTAAAAGCACTCCTCATAGCAGCAGTCTTTGCCATTGGATAAAACTTCACCAGAAACTTTTGCGCAAGATCTTGCCACGTAGTGATGGACCCAGCTGGTTCAGAATGTAACCAGTCTTTAGCTTTATCCCTCAGTGAGAATGGGAAAAGCCTCAACTTGATAACCTCATCAGTCACGCCATTATACTTAAAAGTGTTGCAGATCTCGACAAAATTCCTTATGTGCATGTTGGGGTCTTCAGTTGCCGCTCCTCCAAAAGAAACAGAATTCTGCACCATCTGAATAGTGCCCGGCTTGATTTCAAAGGTGTTAGCTTGAATAGCCGGATGAAGGATGCTTGACTGAATGTCATCAATTTTAGGCCGAGAAAAATCCATAAGAGCTGGATCAGCTTGAACAATACGATCTCCCATGTTTACTGGTTCTTTCTGCTCAGTTCCTGAATCCGAATCCTCAAAATCTAACTTCTCCGGAGTATCAAGAACTTCGTCTTTCTCCTCAGCTGTATCTAAGGTCCTCTTGCGAGCACGAGAACGAGTTTGCATAAACGCTTGCTAAAGTACCTGAAACACAACCGAAAAGAGTAATTAACTACTACGTCCTAATCACTGAGTCCTAATGACCAATGATGGTAAGTACATAAACTAAACAAATACGCCGAGTCCCCGGCAGCGGTGCCAAAAACTTGTTAGGGCGAAAACATGCACTAATATTCATGCAAGTATACGCGTTCGCAAGTAATATAGAATACTTTCTAGTTCGTTCCCTCAGAGACTCAGACTAAGTTATTGTCTAATTAAACTCACTCACCAATGTATGACTACTTCTCAATGTTAAGATAATAACACTTAAAATTGTTGATTAAATATTAACTATAATTAACTACTTAATTAACCACTTAACTAACACTTCAATTTATCAATAATAAAACACTCATGAGATCACAACTTCATTATTACTTCCTTCTATAGCCATTGTTATTACCTTTAGCATGTGACAGTGATGACATTAATCGAATAACACGAAACTGATAAAAGCCAACTTTCATTGTACTAATACCATTCTACCAAGCATCCACAATTAAGATAGAAGTTGAATAGTCATCAATCATGTTGAGTTCCTATATGTCTACAGAAATTGACAACACAACGATTTAAGCACAAGTTATCCCTTTTGATTACATAGGGCAAATAAAACTGTTAGAGTTACCCACTAATCATGCACAACGTACATGAACCTATGCTAGCATGGCAAGTTCTAAATCTCAAGATCCACCGTCGCTTCACAAGAGATTAACACCCTATCTTATATGTTCGCGACGCATATAAGATGAATACGCACAACCAATACTAGATATCATGCAATCATCACACACTAAAGTATTAAACAATTAACTAAAGAATTCCATAATAAATCCGTTGCAACCCCATGATCACGATTAGCCCATAATAGAACTTATCGCCATCATGGGTTCATATGAAATCATGATAAACAACACAAGAAAATAATAACTAAACTAATTATATTAAAACAGAGTACGTCACAAGAGTAAATAAGTCAAAGCAAGAAAACTAGCATCCAACGTTACAACGAAACAAGAATCATAAGAAAATATGCTTCCTCTTCGCTGCAGTGTGCTAAATCGGTCTTCTTCCTTATCTCCTTCGCTTCTTGCGCCAAACACAATCTAAAACATAATCTCCTTCTTATTCTCTATGAAAACGTCTCAAATCTACTTATATAATAGTCCCATAAAACTCAGATTACATAGAAGTTGGAAGCCAAACAGAAGTAGAAGTCTAAAATAATTCAGCTTTTTCCCCGACCCTGCGCGGCCGCTCAGCATTTCTGCGCGGGCGCGCAAGGCTGCTGCGCGGCCGCTCAGCATTGCTGCGCGGGCGCGCAGGACCCTACTGGAAAAATTCCAGGTTTGCTCCGTTTCTTCGCCGTAATCTGCCCGTTCTTTTCCTCTCGCAATGGTGAATACATGCCAAGGCTTATTCTTGATGATTCCTCCTCCGAAATGCAACTAATACCCTGAAATGCATAAACACTAGAAAAACGCATCAAATACATAAAATACTTGATTTCAAGACACCAATTTAAGCCATTTTAAGACGTTCTAAGTGGTATAAAATGCCACTTATCAAATATGCAGATAAAACAAAGTCTAATTATGTCTAAAAGCTCCTCAAATCAATATATGGTCAAATCTTCTATATCTCTATCTAATAGTGTATGTTGCCTCTTTTGTACAGTAACTTGCCCCATTTTAAGTTTTTGTCCTAAATGTTCAGCTTTATTGCAAAAATGTCACTCCATAAGTGTGACAAAAGTGCTAGTAATACATATCACGTGAGGGCTGTACTTTTTTATTTTAAAATAATGATGCTTCTTTCCGATGTCGAGTTCTCTACCTCTTCGACATCGGGAACCCGCATACACAGTTTTGCAAAATTCAAATTTAAAAGTTTTCAAAAGTTCAAATTTAAATTAAAGTATATACACAAATGATGTATTTCACTATATAAGTCACTTCTTAAACTGTCTTTGTCTTCTCTATGCGATTTGTATTGCATTTATTCATATATCTTGCTATTCTTATTGTTACTTTAGTCATACTATATTATATATCAATTATTAATGAGTTTGTTCAAATTCTAATTGCAATATGAAGTTGGTTGAATACCTGTTTGTTGAATTTTCCAAGATAAGAGGATGGATATATTTGTAAATTTCTCATCCTTTTTATATGTTTGTTACTGTACATTCTGATGCATTCTTTAGCTACCAATTTCACATACTGATAACTCCTAGTAGCGGGGCTTCTCCTTCGAGCTTGGGAGTGGTCCGGCTCCTGGACCTGGGTACTAGTAGAGGGTCTTCCAGAAGTATGTTTTTCTGCACTTGCCATTATTTCAAAAGTACCAACAACAACTAACCAAAATTTTCAACTAACATTATCGATCTATGGTTGCTTTTAAAAATAACGAAAATCTTCCAGAACAACAAAAAATAACTTTCTGGGACTAATTCCAACAACTTTCTAGGACTAGTTAATAATATAGTAGGATGAGTGTAGCTGGGTCTTAGAATACAAAGGTAACATGCGAACAAAGCAAATTTGGGGTTCTAAAACAATCAAAACTATCAATAGCACCCACAAATGTGGCCTAAATCAAATAAACAGAGCTCACACAAATGTGGCCTAAAATAACGAGCACACACAAACATGGCTTAAATAAACATCATTCATAGTTATGAGAGAGTTTGGTTGTTTGGGTTCTTACAGGTTAAAGAAATGGACTCTTTTAAGAGTTTGCTGATGAAGGTGAATCCAGGGGCCCCGAGACCCAAGGATGGAGAGCCCCTCCTTCTAGCACCAAATGATAACTCCTGGTGGTGGGGCTGCTCCTTCGACGCAGTGCCTGAATCCTTCACCGCGGTAGTGGTGTAGCTATCGTGGGGTTCCTATAAAATAACACCGGAAGGGGAGTTTGGGTCTTGCGGCACCTCCGGTGTGAGAGTAAGAACTCGCTTTTGGGGAAGATGAAGATAGATGGGGATGCAAGGTGACTGTGTGTGAATATGAGTATAAGAGAGTTATTAACCAAAAAACCTTTCCTCCTTGGGCTATTTATAGCCCAATGATAGTGTTTTGAGGTTGGTACCTTTGAATCGTAGTCGTTATTTCTAGGAGCGGAGGACACTTGGCTGGGGTAGATGCCTTACACGTGTCAGGGTGGGAATGGTTAAGGAATGTTTTAAGGATATCCTAGCATGTGCCCTGGTTTTCTCATGATTGATAAATGATAGCTGCCCCTATGGTATGTTTGGTCACGTGCTAGGAGTCCGGACCCAGTTCTTCTAGGAGCCATATGTACTATCATGTGCCCCCCACTCTCTTATGCATATTTTTTGGATGGGGGAGTAAGGCCGATATTGTTTGTAGTTTTTATCTTATGAGAAGGAATTTGAGCTCTTCTTGCCCCCCAGTCCAGGTTGTGTTGAGGTAGGCCAATCTGGACTAATGTAGATTGTCTTTAGAAGAAGTTTGAGCTTTCCTTGCCCCCAAGTCTGGATTGTGTTTAGGTAGGCCAATCCGGACTAATGTAGATTGTCTTTAGAAGAATTTGAGCTCTTCTTACCCCCCAGTCCGGATTTTATTGAGGTAGGCCAATCCGGACTAAGGTAGATTTTCTTTAGAAGAATTTGAGATTTCCTTGCCCCCAGTCTGGGTTATGTTAAGGTAGGCTGATCCGAACTAATGTAGATTGTCTTTAGAAGAAATTGAAGCTTTTCTTACCCCCAGTCCTTATTGTGTTTAGGTAGGCCAATTCGGACTAATGTAGATTGTCTTTAGGAGAATTTGAGCTCTCCTTACCCCAGTCCGGATTGTGTTGAGGTAGGCCAATCCAGGCTAAGGTAGATTGTCTTTAGAAGGATTTGAGCTTTTCTTACCCCCAGTCTGGATTATGTTGAGGTAGGCCAATCCTGACTAAGGTAGATTGTCTTTAGGAGAATTTGAGCTATCCTAGCCCCCAAGTCCGGATTATGTTGAGATTAGGGAGTCCGGACTGGAAGTTGAAACGATTTTTAGATTTTCCCCCAATGATTTGAATTTTTACAGCTATCTTTTTTGAAAAGACGTGTTGTATTTATGATTTCCATTTATTACTGTGTATATATATAACTATATATATGTATCTTCCGTTTGAACGGCCTAGATTGCGCCACGTGGGCTGGGCTCTTAAGATTCACGGTGCCTATAAAAGGCCCTCCCCCTCTACGCTTTTCATTTTTACGTCTCTTCTCTAAAATTTTCTTTTAGCCTCTTCTTCTTTTTGCTTTTGCTGGTTTCTCTAAGAGGCTTCAAATACTAATTTGAAGAGTTCATCGCTGCGTCGATCTCATATTTTATTTGTCCTTCATTCTTGTAAGATTCTTCTACTTTTCTTGTGCTTTTCTTTTCTTCTTCTGTTGTTGTATTGTTGTATCATTGCTATCTGTTTGATTATAATGTTTTTGGTTTTGTTTGTGGTTTTTTGTGTTTATTGTTGTGTACATATGTATGTATAGGTTTCTTGTATATGTTTTGGAGTTCGATTTTGGTTTAGGGTGTTTCTATTTTTAGGGTTTTGTAGGTGAGTCCAGACTTTAGTTAGTAGTTCGGACTCATGGTTTTGTGTTTGGATTTTTTTTATTTTTGTAGTTTCTAGTTGTGTCCGGGTTAAAGACCCGAGTCTGGATTCTTATGTTTGTTGGTTTTGTATTTGAGTCCAGACTTGTAAACATAGTCTAGACTTTGTTGTTGTAGGTTTGGCTGATATGGTTTTTGGGTTGCTGGGAGTAGTTTGTGTCTGTGGGTCTATGTTCCCGGACTGGTGGCTTATAATTTAATAAAATTGAATATAGGGTAGTCCGGACCATTGTAGGCTATAAAATAAAGAATTTGTAGGGATTTAGACTAACCCGTCTCATTTCTTCTAGGTATATAATCCAGACTAAAGCTCATGCAAAAGTGTACTTCTCCTGCTATCTGGGGCCCTCTGATTCTGAGTCTAGTTCTCACAGTCCGGACTTTAATATTGACTGTTTAGAAATAGGTAAAAAGGCATCGACTTCAGAGTTTAACGTAATTAGTAATTTGATTGTGGGGCGGATATCTCCAGGGAATGTGCCCTACACCTCGGAGGGATATTGGGTATATGTTCCAAACTATTTCATTACAAAGAGCATGGATATTGAAGATAAGTTTTACTATAGGAGCCTTAGGTCCGACTATGCTCGACAACCGGATAGTGGTCCTGGTGTTTATGATGAGTCTAAGTTTGATAGAAAGTTTTCTAGGATGATAGTTGATGAGGATCCTTATCCTTTGAAGGATGAGTATGCAGTGCTGGATAACTCTACATAGGACTCTTCTATCCGGGATGCTTTTCAGCTCGACGATCAGGTGGAGTGGAGATGGCCACTACCCGGGGAGAAGATCTACCATAGGCCTGCAGATGGCTATATCCTAGTCTGGTTGAAGCACCTGCGGTCCGGATAGAACCGTCGGTGGCATATATTTTGAAGCATTTATGTAAGTATGTATATAGATTATCCCCGATGCAGATTACTCCGAATGGCATCAAATGGATGTTATGGTTTAAAGCTTGCTGCAACACGTTCAAAGTGCAGCCTACCTTCCGGTTGTGGCATCACATCTTCACAATAGTAAGGTCTAGTTAGCCTCCTCTCTATAAAATTCATTTTCGGGTGGCGGAGTGTGAGTACGGATCCGTATACCGATCTGTTATTCAACAGTCCTCACTTATGCACTGGAATGGTGATATGATTCTGCTTAAGGGTTTGGATCTATTCTATTTTTCGTTTATAGCTACAGAGGGTGTTCAGACCCGGTTCAAGAGGGCTGAATTGGGGGGAGGCCCGTGAATTTGTTTTAATTTTTTCCAGTGTGTCGAGTTCAGTTTACTCGGGACACTTTCATGAACCATAGTACGATGAATAGGCTTGGCTGTAAGATTACCTTTCTTTCCCCGGATCTATCTTGTTGTGTCCGGAGTAGTTTGATATCTTGTTGTTCCGAACTAGTTTAGTTTTCTTTCTTTGCTTTCCAAGTCTCCCCTACTACAATCCCAATACGTCTGTCTCAATCTATAATGATGCTCTGCTCAGCTTAAGAACTTCTTTTAAGCAGAGGAGAAAGGATTCTGTTGTTGAGTCCGGATCTCAGCCTTACCCAGAGGAGGGTTCTCAAAGTAATGTTGTGTCAAAACCAGATTCGGTTGAGGAGAATTAGAGTACGGAGCCGGCTGTCGAGGTTCGGGGTGATGGTGATTTTTATGGCTTAGAAGAAATTGAACCTTTGGGTGAGGTGCCGGACGTGGAGTCGGGGCGAAAGAACAAGCACCTCTAGATTGTCGGCACTAAACCGCCTCGGGCTGGCAAGTCACAAGATTTCATTGGTGCAGAATATGAATACGATAAGGGGAAAGGTTTGGAGGAGGAGCGTCCGGGTAGGAGTGGGCCAGGCCTTGAGGAGAGGGTTGCTCGGTTTATGGCCGAAATCCCGTCTCAGACTGAGTGGAAGGAGATGAACGCGGCCGGATTTTATATCATTATGAAGGACTGTACCCGACTGTGGGGTCAGGTATAATGTTTTTATACTTCTTAATATTTGCGTTAGATTTTTCCTAGAATCTTCCTTAGATATTTTTTTACTTGTTTGTAGCTTGGTGCGTCCATGGCCGGGGCTGCTGCCATTTCATACTCCGAACTTAAAAATGCCCGGAAGGTGATCTCTAGTAAGAACAAGGAACTTGCTGAAGTGAAAGACGTGCTTTTTGAAAGGGACTCATCTCTTTCCGGATTGAACAAGCATCTTAATGATGTGACAATCCGGGATGAGAATGCTGAGAAAGAATCCGCGGCTCTTAACTCCGAGTTGGCCGAACTCCGAAAACAGCTTGCATCTATTAGGCCGGAGACTGAGATTATAGATTCTTACAAAAAATTAGAGGAGTATGATAAGGCTCTCGCGAATTCTGGCGCTCTGGAAATCGCTCGATGCTGGGTTGTTGCTGAAACGCATATCAAGACAGATCATGAGGATGATCGGGGGAGTTTCATTGAAGAATTCAACAAAGCCAAGAAGGACATTGAGGCCAGTCTTGGGGAGCCGGAGCCGTTCGATGGACTTGCCCCATTTTTCTTCCTCCTCCTCATGCGGATTCTTAGTTAACATTTGTGATTCTTAATGATTTATAATTGACTTTGTTTTTGCTATTGTGATTGTACTTTTGTCCGGGATTCCCTGAGTCTGGGTTGGTTGTTTCATTTAACTGCTTTTATTCTGCTTTTACCTTGATTGAATGTTGCAAGTATAATTTTGCCTTAGAAAATATTCTAAGCAGATAGCTGCTGCTTTTGCTTTTACTTGGGAAAACAATTATAAGTAAAATATAGTAGGGTAGTCTGGGTTCAAAGTTGTTCCATGACTGAGGTTGCTTTTTCTTAAAGAAATAAATCTAAGTAAAAATTGGTGGCTAGTCTGGGTTCAAAGTTAACCACGGACTGTGGTTGCTTTCACTTAAGAGTAGATGGCTAGTCCGGGTTCGTTGTTGATCCCGGACTGAAGTTGCTTTTACTTAGAGAAATAACTCCAAGAAAAGTAGATGGCTAGTTCGGGCTCGTTGTTGATCCCGGACTGAGGTTGCTTTTACCTAGAAAAATAACTCTAAGTAAAGTAGATGGTTGGTCCGGGTTCGTTGTTGATCACGAACTCTATTGCATCCTGGTGAATGGTTGGCCAGTAATAGCCTTGTCTTATGATCTTATGAGCTAGGGCCTTTGGAGACTTGTGATCTCCGCATATCCCTTCATGGACTTCCATCAAACAATAGTTATATTCTTCTGGGCCGATACATTTCAAAATGGGGGATGAGAAGGTCCGGCAGTATAGTAATCCTTCTTCAAGGAAGAACTTGGCTGCTTTAGCTTTTAGTCTTTGAGCCTTTCATTTGTCTTATAGGAGCTCTCTTTTTTCCAAGTAGTTGATGAAAGGATTCATCCAGTTTTGGTTGTTCTTAATTTCCAAGACTTTTTCAACTTCAATATATGGTTTTTTGCAATTCTTCAAAGTAAACTGAGCAGTCCAGGTATGATGAGTTCCGGACTAGCTTGGATAGAGTATCCGATTCTTTATATTCTTCTCGACATATTTGCAGGATTTGATATATTTGGGTTGATGCTAGGTAGCTTTGAACCAGTGCCTGATACTTTTCCAGAATTAGGTCTTTTGCTATGTATTCTCCGTTTGTTTGCTTGACCACTATCTGGGACTCGATGTAGATGTTTAAGTCCTGGATTCTGAGGGTCCTGGAAAGCTTCAGTCCCGCAATCAATGACTCATACTTCCTCAGATTGTTTGTTTCCGGGAAGCCAAAGGATATAACTGTCTGTATCACGAATCCCTCAAGACTCTTTAGGATGAGTCTGGCTCCCGACCTTTCGTTTGTTGATGAACCGTCTACTTTCGGGGTCCAGGCTCTCGGCCTTGTAGTTTGATTGCTCTCTGGGTCTATGATCATGGGTTCTGGTTCTGACTTTGGAAAGTTGCATTTAATAATAAAATAAGCAAGTGCTTGAGCTTTGATGGCAGTCCTGGGTATGAATTTAGATTGAACTGACTTAACTCCACAACCCAATTAACTAACCTTCCCGAGACATCTGGCTTGTGAATTATTTTCCTTACAAGCTGGTTTGTGACTACCCTGATTTCTCTTCCTTGGAAGTAGTGTCTGAGCTTTCTCGATGTTGTGACCAGGGCGAAGGAAAACTTTTCTAGACTTGGGTATTTGGTCTGCGCATCCTTGAGTACTTGGCTTACATAGTAAACTGGTTGTTATTTTCCATTCTCTTCCTGGATTAGGGCAACCCCAACTGCTAAGGCTCCGGCTGATAAGTATAGGTAGAAAGGTTCTCCTGGTTGGGCCTTAGTTAGGACTGGTGGCTGTGAGAGGTATTCCTTGATTTCTTCGAATGCTCTTTGGCATTCCGCGGTCCAGTTGACCTGTTTCTTGTTGTTTGCCCCTTTGAGTAGATCAAAGAATGGTAAGCACCTTTCTGCTAGCTTTAAAACAAATCATCTAAGTGCTCCCAGTGACCCTGCTAGCTTCTGCACATCTCTTTGGATCCTGGGAGCCTGCATCTCCTAGATTGCTTTTATTTTCTCCGTATTGGCTTCAATTCCTCGGTTTCTGATCATGAACCCCAAGAACTTTCCTACTCCAACTCTGAGGTACATTTCTCCGAATTCAATTTTAGTTCATGCTTCCTCAGGTTGTCAAAGCATTCTCTCAGATCTTTTATGTGTCCTGGGATGGTTATTGATTTTGCAATCATATCGTCGATATAGGACTCCAAGTTTCTCCCGATCTGGGACTTGAATATTTTTTTCATTTCTCTTTGGTAAGTGGATCCTGCGTTTGTTAGTCCGAATGGCAACATCACATAAGCGTAGATTGCTCTGTGAGTTATTAATGTTGTCTTTGGTATGTCTTTTGGGTTCATCTTGATCTGGTTGTATCCAGAGAAGGCGTCTATGAAGCTTAGCATGATGTGTCCGAATGTGGCATCTATCAGCTGGTCAATGTTTGGCAATGGATAGAGGTCCTTCGGGCATGCATCATTCAAGTCAGTGTAGTCCACACACATTCTCTATTTTCCATTCGACTTCTTCACCATGACCACATTTCCCAACCACTCCGGGTATTTGATTTATCGGATGATTCCTGCTTTGAGCAACTTCACTACTTCTTCGTCTATTGCTCTTTGCCTTTCCGAGGCAAAATTTCTTCTTTTTTGCTTGACCGGCATTCTGTTCGGATACCTTGATCGAATAGGGAACTCGTTCGACTTTTTGGCCACGTTCATCTTGGCCAAACGAGCTATCCTCTTATCTGCCATCTGAAGAAAGCAGAAAAATAGCATTTTTAAACACAAACTCTATGCATAAAAAGTGCAGAAAAAATTAATAGAGTAAGAAAGTATCTATCTTACCTGGAATGATGCTCGAAATAGGGCTGGACTGCTAGAAAGAAAGCTTTGAAAAACTTGATCTCCAACCTACAGTTATCCTTAAGCCTCTAAAGTTTTTGAGAAGAAGAAGAAGGTAGGGAATTGAGAAATGAGAAGTGAGTGGAAAATGACTCCACTAACATCCTTATATAGGCTGATAATGAGAAGATGAAAAGGCAAAAGAGGCCCATTTGGGTGAAGGCCCAAAGAAAAAAGCCAAAATCTGGAACATTCCAGAATGCTCTTTGAAATTCTGGGGATATCTAAAGAAAATATATGTATATATATAAATCCAAATAGGATTTGGAAAAATGAAAGGCCCAATTCAAGGCCCAAATCCAAATAGGATTTGGAAAGGTGAAAGGCGTAATTCAAGGCCTAAATCCAAATAGGATTTGGAAAAATGAAAGGCCCAGGCTAAAGACCCATGGTAAGACTAGGATCTAGGTCGAATTTTAGGTCGTGAATCTTGGTCATATTACTTCGAGTAGAAGCCAAGAAATGGCCCAAATTTAAACCACAGTCCAAGTTATTCAGACGACTAGGATCCAAGTTGAATTTTAGGTCGTGGATCCTGGTCATATTAGTTCGATTAGAAGCCAAAAATTGATCAAGATTTTGACCAGAAATCAGGTCGTTCAAATGACTAGGATTCTAGTCGAAATCTAGCTCGTGAATCCTAGTCGAAAATATTCGACCAGGCCCCAGGACTTGGCCATAATTCCGACCAGAATCCAGGTCGTTCAAATGACTAGGATTCTAATCGAAATCCGGCTCGTGAATCCTAGTTGAAAATGTTCGACCATGCCCCAAGAGCTGGCCAGAATTTCGACTAGGATCCAGGTCATCCAAACGACTAGAATCCTGGTCGAAAAAGGCTAAAAATTGGAAAAATCCTTAAAATTGAGAATAAATTTTGGAAAAATCCCAGAAATTAAAGGAAAATTCCTGAAAATTAGAGAAAATTCCTAGAAATTAAGGAAAAATTCCTGAAAATTAGAGAAGATTCCCAGAAATTAAGGAAAGATACCAGAAATTTCCTAAATAATAGGGATAAGGCAAATAAAGTAATGGGGAGGTTCCAAAACAATTCTGAAGCCGCATACAAGGCAAATCATTATAAATGTGTAGGTCGCTCCACATTTTACGCAAAAATGATACCCTGAAAGGGAACAAATGAACTTAACTTCTGAGAAATCTTTAACGGTTTCCCAGAAGTTAGGGGCAAATGATAGGAAATTAAATAAACCATGATTGCATAATTAATGTCGCATTAATTATATCAGAATTGGGCTAACAATAAAGCCCATTGGAAAGGGCCCAAAACCCTGGATATTAATTAATTTTGTAATTAATTATTAAGGAATAAATCAGCTGATTAATAAAGTCCAAATAAGGACACAATTCCTTGGAGATTGACCTCCAAGAAATCTCATAGGATAGGGAATCATTTTCCTACGTCCTAAGACTCCAAAGTCCATTCTAATTCTGAGACTTGTCCACCAAGTCTCCTAAACCTAGTCCAATTCAAGGACTCCCAACATCTATATAAGGGGCCTCACCCCACAAATCAGAACTACGTTATTTGGCTTGATTCTCTAATTTACAGAGATACGTAGGCATCTCGTAAGGGCAAAGTTAAGCTACGAAATACGAGAGCATTTATTAAAGGCCTTGAGCTCCCGAACCTTAGTAATAAATACAGCAGTCAATATACCCTAAGTTTTTATCCATAACAATTATTTAATCTCCAATTTATTATCCAATAACTATAAATAAAACTAAATTTTACTCAAATTATTAAAGATTTACTAGCATTATAGAGGCACTTAAACTTTTTTAATTGGGGCACTTACAAAATATAAATATTTTATACCTTAAAATTTTAATAAAAACCCTCTAATTTTTTATTCTGTAGGGCACTTGTCCTGGATCGAAAAAATGACAAAAATAACTTAATTTTAAAGATTCTTTACAAAAATAGCAACTTTCAAAAAAATAGCCAACTATATTCAATATAATTCTTGACTGGCTAATGCTTAATGCGTACGCATATTGGTACTTTCGCTGTTGCCCGGAGCAAAGGGCATAATAACAGGAAAGTTGTGGGGACATGATGAGTTTAGTATTCAAATGGGATTGCCCGGTCGTGTGTTTCTTCCGTAAATGTGATGTAGCTGAACCTAATAATAGGCATGTTTGGAAGAAGAAAATAAGGAACTTATTTGTTTATAAGACCGTAAGTACTTATCGATAAGTGTTTGTCGACCCAACTTATAAGTCGAATTTACAACTTATAAGCTGATAAGTTGAATGTTAGCAATGACGTACTTTTTCTCAACTTATTTTAATTTTTTAATTTTTTATTAACTTTTGTTTTAAATTTATGTTTTTACATGTCTTTCTAATTAAAAATTTACGAATTAAGATAATTGCATTTAAAATTTATTTATTTTAGCTCAGTTTAGTACAAAAAATTGACATTTAACCAAACACTTATTTAACTTATTAGTATTCATCTACTTATCACTTATAAATCTCTTATTCATTTTAAGTCATAAGTTACTTATTTAAAGATTTCCCAAACAAGCACTATAATAACAATATGCATTTGATAAATTAGGAATTTTGGCCCGCGCTACGCACGCTTATTATCTGACACTTTAGAAACTTAAAAACTAAATAATCACTCTTCTAATAATTTTATCGAAAAACAAATAACATATAGACGCACTGTAGTCCTTCTTATAAATGAAAGGAATCACAACACTGTATTCAGAAATGATTATCCTTTTAATTATATTAACGAACAATTAAAAAACAAATAGATGGACCAAAAAAATATTATTGTTATATGCAAAGAATTACCTGGTAACACTTGAATATTAATGAAAGGATTTTGTTCTCCAAAAAATTTTGAGCGTTAAACAAAATATGTACTTCAAATTTTTAATGGTTACATGTATTCTTATGGATCATATGAAGATGCCTCGGTAACAATCAGAAAACTTTGTTCAGTGGTGTAGTATAACATATACAGTAACTCATTTATTTTGCATAATAGGTATAGGTACTCGTAAAAATGTTGCATCTCTACCTCATTTATTTTACATAATAGGTATAGGTACTCGCAAAAATGTTACATCTGAATGAGCCATAACAATTTGATATAATCTCTTTACTGTGTGTTGGTAAAGGGAAAATATAATTTTCACAAATTTGTAAATTTTCTAAACTTAATTATGTAATATATATTACTCGACGGCGCTTTGTACGACCAAACATGAAACAGCATATCTAAAGTTCTTTTAGAGCATTTAAAGATGCTCTCAATAAAATATAATATGACCAATATATAACTACCCAAGTTCATTCAGGTTGACTCTCAATAGCACTCAACTATTAAGCTGGTGTATATCATGCAACACTACATTGTAAAACTTGCTAGAACTTGTTAAGACCATTTATGTTTGATAAAAAAAATCCTTTGATAATAACACTATTTAATAAACTGATCAATAAATGGAGTTTTAGAATTTAAGTAAAAGATTCAATAACAAATACAATACTTAACCGAACCTCTAAACATTGTTCTAAATGCCAAAGTAGAAAAATGGCTAAGAAATTTCTAACCAATTAATTTCAAGTGTTTAAAAATATTAAAGAAAATGAAAAAACTAAGAAAATTTGAGTAGTCGTGAGCATTATCTTTGTAAACTATAAGAGGGCACCCCAAACACATTGTCCTTGGGGATCGACCTTAACCAATGGTGTTAGGGGATTTATAATTTGAGTTGGTGATCTCGATAATTTTGGTAAACATGCATAGTAGAATGATGGAGATTCAAGTTAAAAATAACGAAAATCTTTGAAGCCCTACTATTCTTCACATTTCGTCTCATTTTGCTTAGATCGAGTCTAGTAGTTTCATATTATAACCCTTGCTACCCTTTTTCTTTACTAAATTAACATCATTTTAGTCCTATTTTACATGTTCACGATCCTTGAAAAAATACTTCCATACAATATTATTGAATCTTTATTGTTCTCAATTATCTGTATTATATTGTATTACTAAATAATTTAATCTTAATTGTTCTCAATTATCTGCATTATATTGTATTTTATTGAGAACTGACAAACAGGCCCTTATTTAACTTATAAGTATTCATATACTTATCACTTATAAATCCCTTATTCTTTTTAAATTATAAGTTGCTTATTTTAAGATTTTCCAAACAGACACTATAATGCGTATTTTGTGTTATAAATTTTGCAATACCCTCCCCAGAAATGCGTGTTGTCAACTAATTCAATAAGAGATGGGTATATCTAATTACTAAATTGTCATATGTTATATTTGTCCATGACCCGCATGGATCCGCCCTCGCTGTTGTACATGACTGCACATTCAGGACCGCGCAGTTGGAATTTCATTACCAATGATATTGTCAATCTAGTGCTCTTTTTCAAACTCAACTACTTTTAGCACATCATAAAAGAAACTTAACTGCTCTTTATAAAACCATTGTTTCTCCCTCTCTTCCTGATTTTCAAATTTAGTCTCCTGCTTTTTTTTTAATCTTTCTTTTCCATGAATGTATCTAGTCTTTGGTTGAGTATCATGCTCTGTCAACATCTCATCTGCTTCAATTTACTCCGGTTTCTTGACTATTTGTTACAGGATGAATATATCCTAAGTTTAATTTCCTAATAATTCACACAAGAACATAAAGATCACATATACATATTAAGAAATACAGAAGAATTGAGAGAGATTAGTGAGATACGGAAAGAGATTGAGAATCAGAAAGAAAGAGAGATGAGGAGAGAGACTTGAAAGAGAATTAGGATGAGAAAAACAGAGTATTTGTTATTAAATTTCACATAACCACCAAATGAATTACAAACTTTTTATTTATAGAAGGATAACTAAGCTCCCCTAACACTATTTTCCTTCTCTGGTTGAGTATCCAGCGCTTTAAAAATGTTTGTTGATCTTTTTGTCGCATGAATATCCTCCATCTCTTGCTAATTTGTATATGTAGGTGCTTGCAGTGCTTCAAGATACTTTGTTGATCTGATCGGCGTTTGTATATTCTCGATTCCTTGTCGATTTTCATACCCATCTTATTACACTTGACAGAACACTGTTGATTTCATTCTCATCGATCTAACTGAATATTATTCATCCCTGGTTTATATTCATAATCATAAAATAATAAGATATGAGTACTATTTCCAGATTGTTAACAATGAAGTAACTATATGAACAGAAACAAATTTAAGCTAACACTTTTTGGGGTTTTTCATTGAAGAGAGAAGAAAACAAAATGCATAGAGATAAAATGTTCCAGCCTGCCCCAGACAATTGAGGGTGGTAACATATATAACAACCTAGTACAATGACTGACATGTGACACCCCACAACTGTGCCTGGACCAAGCAGTTACATAAGCAGACAAAAGATAACTTGACTGAAACGACATCATTAACTAATGACTAAACGACCCCGTTTAAAAGAAGATAATTCCCGCCATAATTGTTTTCTTCAGATTACTGGTTGATCATAACAATTTCTCCCTTCTTAAATTTATCCTTGTCCTCAAGGATTGAAATTCGGGTATTTCTGTCTTAGTTTGTCCCATGATTCCCAGGTTGCTTCTTCTGCAGTACCATTCTCCCAGACTACTTGTACCATAATAGCTGGAGTGTTTCCCCTTTTGATCAACTTTCTGTCGATTATTGCAACTAGTTGAGGATCTAATTCACCTGCATCAGTCATCCCTGGTAGAGTGGTCTGTATCACCTTGGTAGAACCAATCTTTTTCTTAAGTTGGGATATATAAAAGACATCGTGAAGCTTACTTCCAACTAGCAGCGCGAGTTTATATGCCACCTTGCCAATCCTTTCAGTGATAGCATAAGGACCATAAAATTTTGCAGCGAGCTTCTGATTTCTTCTGTTCACCAAGGAATGTTGCCGGTAAGGTTGAAGTTTGAGGATTACTTCATCTCCAACACTGAATTCCCTGTCGGTTCGCTTCTTATCAGAGTAACATTTCATTCTCTCTTGAGATTTAATAAGATTCTCTTTGAGCAACTGTTGAGTCTCCCATCTTTTCTGCAACATGGTATTCACAGAAGTGTCTCCAGTTCGAGCATACTGAAAATTGATAGAGGGGGGAGGGGTTGAGTATAAGGCTTGGAATGGAGACATTCCTATGGCACTGTGGTGGTTGGTATTATACCACCACTCAGCCAAAGGTAGCCATGTCACCCATTCCTGTGGTTTATGTCCAGTCATACATCATAGATACATCTCAACACACTGGTTAAGTCTCTCAAATTTCCCATCCATCTGGGGATGATAGGCTGTGCTTAACTTAATTTTGGTCTCTAGTGCCTTGAACAACTCCCTCCGGAAGGAACTTACAAACACTGGATCCCTATCAGAAATGATTGCCAACAGGGTACCATGCAGTTTGACGACAGAATTGAGTAATTCTTCAGCTACTGATTGGGCAGTATAAGGGTGTGATAAGGCCATCAAATGGCAGTATTTAGTGAGCTTATCAATAACAACCAGAATCACACTTTTACCTTTTGACTTAGGCAGCCCCTCAATACAATCCATCGTAATAATTTCCCAAGCTTGGTCTAGAATCTCAATAGGTTGCAATAACCCTGGGGAAGGAACATGTTCGGGTTTGTTTCTCTGGCAAGTATCACATTCCTTGATGAGATTGGTGATGTCAGTTCTCATTGATGGCCAAATGAAATTTCTTTCTGCCCTCCTGATAGTGGCAGCTATTCCTGAATGTCCTCCTTCAGTATTCCCATGTATTTCATTGCAGATTTTCTTTCTTAGTCCCGTGCCAACTCCAACATAGTACCTATCCCCCTTCTTTAGTGTTCCACTTTCCAAGATAAAGCCATCACTTCCTTGAGGATCAATCAGAAGTTGAGTTATCAGACCTTGAGCATAACTATCATCTCTCAAACTATCCAGCACTTCTTGTCTCCAATGGGGAATGTTTTGTTGCACTATTACAGAGAGTTCCGAATCTTCAAAAATCCTGGAGAGAGCGTCTGCAGCATGGTTTTCCTTCCCCCTTTTGTACTGGACTGAATAATCATATCCAATCAATTTAGACAACCATTTCTGTTGGAGGCTAGTTGATATTTTTTGTTCCATTATATGTTTGATAGCTTCCTGATCGGTCTTTACAATGAAGTGATGACCCAATAAAAAAAGACCTCCATTTTTGTGTGGCCATTATAACAGCAAGAAGTTCTTTTTCATATGTAGAAAGGCCCTGATGTTTGGGACTGAGGGCCTTACTTAGGTAAGCAATTGGTCTCCCTTCTTGCATCATCACAGCTCCAATCCCACTCTTACAAGTATCAGTTTCAATTATGATTGGCTTGCTGAAATCAGGTAAGGCCAATACAGGAGTAGTTGACATGATAGTCTTTAATCTAGTGAAGGTTTCATCTGCTTCAGTGGTCCAGTGAAAGTTCCCTTTTTTCAGCAATTGAGTCAAAGGCTTGCTGACCAGCCCATAATGCTGCACAAACCGCCTATAATAACCTGTTAGACCTAGAAATCCTCTAAGTCCTTTGATGGATTTAGGTCTAGGCCAGTTGATCATAGCTGCAATTTTACTCTGATCTGTGGAGACTCCTTCATAAGAGATTAAATGGCCCAGGTATTCAATTTGTGGTTGAGCTATAGCACATTTACTTTTCTTGACAAATAGTTGTTGATTCCTGAGCACATCAAACACTTGCTGCAGATGTATTATGTGTTCTTGAATACTAGGGCTATAGACTAGGATATCATCAAAGAAAACAAGCACAAATTTTCGCAAGAAAGCACTAAACACATCATTCATAAGAGCTTGAAAAGAAGCAGGTGCATTGGTGAGCCCAAATGGCATCACCATGAACTCAAAGTGACCTTGTTGTGTCTTAAATGCAGTTTTAAAAATATCAGTTTCCTTTACTCTAATCTGGTGGTATCCACTTCTTAGATCAAGCTTAGTGAATACTCTACTGCATTTTAGTTCAGCTAGAAGCTCTTCAATAACAGGGATGGGAAACTTATTTTTCACAGTTATAGCATTTAAAGCTCTATAATCAATTACTAACCTCCAAGTGCTATCCTTTTTTCTGACCAATAAGACTGGAGAGGCAAAAGGAGACTGTTGTTCCTTATGACACCAGCAGCTAGCAATTCCCTTGTGATTTTCTCAATTTCTTCTTTATGTGCTATGGGACACCTGTATGGATTAAAAGAAATAGGTTGGCTTCCCATCTTCAATGGTATGCAGTGATCATGAGATCTCTGTGGTGGGAGTGTGGTTGGTATTTCAAAAATATCAGCATAAGAACCAATGAGGTTTTGTATATCAGGATGCAAGGAGTTTGAATCTTTTGACTCCTTGTTTATAGCAGTAAGTTGAACAAGGAAATAGGCCTCCTCTTGATGAAATTTTACTGTCTTGGCACTTGTATGCATATGTACCTGAGGTCCTTCACAAATTGTTGCAACTGCAATCTTTCACCTTGCCAATTAATTAATATATTGTTTTGCTGATAATCAAAGGTAACTGGGCTTACAGTAGCCATCCATTTGACTCCTAAAATTAGGTCATATCCCCCTAGAGGGATGACATTCATCTTGCAGTGAAAAGCATGATCAGACATTGTCCAACTGACCCTATTAATTTCAGTAGCACATTGCATTCTCTGTCCATTAGCCACTGTTATGTTAAAAGCATCACAGGGTGTAGTATGTAACTTGAGTTGTTTCACAAGGGCCTAAGATATAAAATTATGAGTTGACCCACTGTCAACTAGGATAGTGATGGTTTTGCCCTTAATTTGGCCCTTCAATTTAATTGTGCAGCTCCCAACTGAACCTGTCATGGCATGGAGTGATATCTTAGCTATCTCCTCTCCTTCTGCATTGTTTTGAGTATTATCCTCTTCCCAAACAACTGCTAGGTCTTTGCCATCAGATTTACAGTCCTCACCTTCATCACCCACCATGATATAGATTTTTTTCTTTCTACAATCATGGCCAGGTTCAAATTTTTTATCACAATGAAAGCATAAACCCTTGAGTTTTCTTTCATTAATTTCAGCAAGTGTCAATCTTCTAGAAATCTCGGGTGGTTTACAGTAAGTGGCAGGCTTATCAGTAGGCAGCTTGGTAATTGAATTGCTGTGATTAGTACCAGAAGGATGAGAAAACTTGCTAGCTCTGTACCTCTTGTCTAAAACAGTAAGGTAATATTCCTGACCTCGAGCTCTGTCTCTGGCCTCTTGCAAGGTTTGAGGTTTCTGGTTGTACAAGTGTTGAGAGATTTCTTCCTTGAGACCACTAATAAAGTTATCAATGTAGTACGACTCTCTATGGAACCCTTCCTGTAGCATCACATAATTCCTTAATTCATCAAACTGATTAATATAGTCATCCACGGTACCCTTTTGAATCAGTTTATTGAATTGCCCTACAACATTTTCATAGCCTCCCTTATTAAATCTTTGACAGACTAGTTTGGAGAATTCAGGCCACAAGAGATTATGTTTTTCTTCCTCAACCGTTCTGTACCAAATATCAGCATCATCTTCCATATGGAGGGCAGCACAAAGAACCCTAGATCTCAAATCAACAGAAGGCATAAGCTGAAAGTACTTTTCACATTTAGTAATCCATCCTCGAGGGTCTTTACCGTTAAACTTAGGAAAATCAAACTTGGGTGTTTTAACCCCTGGTTCGTGTGAAAATTTCTCTGGCTAGTATTATCATGAGGTACCCATTGAGGAATAAAAGGTTGTTGGGTGATAGTTGGTTGGGTGAAAGGGATGTGAAAGGTGGGTGGTGTGTTTTGAAACTGACCTTGTTGGCTGTAAGGATAGAGTGGTGGAGCAAATGGGTTCAGTGTAGATTGGTAAAACTGAGGTATTAGTGGAGGGTTTTGAGTAGAAGGTATGGTATTGAACATAAATGGTCCATTTTGAAATTGAGGAGGGATAGTTGCGTTTTTGAGCTCAGGTGCCGATGTTGGGTCTAGAGGTCTAAAACTTAGATCCAGAGTATGTGAGGAAGGTGTGTGTGAGATGGGTGGTGGGTGTCGATTCTCTCTTTCTGCGAGGTTCACATCATGAATACGTAAAATATCAGAAGCAATAGCGAATGTAGTAGGAGTAGGGGTAGAAAATGGTACCACTTTATGTTGGCTGTGATGTCTGTTTGAGCTTTTACCTTCAAGAAGTTGATTATGAGATTGAAGCTTTATCAACGCCATAATATCAGCTAAGCTTTTCTTGATGTCCCTGTTTTCTAAGGTGAATTGCTCCTTAATCTGTTGAAGCTGCTCAGATGTAGAGCTCTGCGATTCCTCCACCTGATTTAGTTTAGCCTCCATGGAAGAAAGAGCTTGGTCGTGGCGGTGGATAGGAGATTTATCAGCCATGAGAAAGGTGTCCAAGAAACTACTGGCTCTGAATACCAATTGTTAACAATGAAGTAACTATATGAACAGAAACAAATTTAAGCTAACACTTTTTGGGGTTTTTCATTGAAGAGAGAAGATAACAAAATGCATAGAGATAAAAAATTCCAGCCAGCCCCAAACAATTGAGGGTGGTAACATATATAACAACCTAATACAATGACTGACATGTGACACCCCACAACTGGGCCTGGACCAAGCAGTTACATAAGCAGACAAAAGATAACTTGACTGAAACGACATCGTTAACTAATGACTAAACGACCCCGTTTAAAAGAAGATAATTCTCGCCTTAATTATTTTCTTTAGATTACTGGTTGATCATAACACTGATGCACTTAGACTTAGGGGTGGATATTGAACTTGGATTTTAATGGATTATTAACAATACACGGATTTTAATGGATTTTTTTCATTCCATTTGGTTTCTTTTAATTTCGTATCAATCTGTAGAGTTTTTTTTGGATTTTATTGCATTGATTTTGTGTGGATTTTTGTTAACTTATAAAAATCCATCTACATTTTATTGGATTAATTTATTTCAAATCCTGTTAAATAAACATCATATTGAAAGGTTGCCCGTAGGCCACACCTGCATCACCATGAACACTATATCATGTCCCTGTCGAGATCCTTGCAATATAAGTTGCTGATGAATTGCTGGCAATACAATACTACTAGTTGGTCGAATTAAAAGTTCGGATGGACTTTTCACATTTACATGTATGTCACCTGTCATGTTTGCACCCCTTAGTATTAACATTAATTAACTGTAGTTTACACAAAGTCTAGAAGCATTTATGTTTGGTTGAAACAGAAACAAACTAAGCTCCAATTTTAAACAGATGTGAGGTGATATGAAACTAGAGCTGGAAATTCGTTCATTTCGTGTACTTTCGTGTCGTATACTTTCGTGTTTCGTGTCATGAATGCGTAACCCAAAGCCGAACCGTTAAGAATTCATTTCGTTTCGTTTCGTGTTCGTGTACCTTCATTTCGTGTACGTTTCGTATCATGTTTCGTGTAATTTAAAATTAATAATAAAAATAAAGATAAATTAAATATTAAATTTTTACTAGTCTAGCCTTAAGTCAATAAGTCATAAATGCTCAAGTCTTATGAAATTTAAATTTAAATATATTTTGTATCTATTTTTTGTAAATATTATATGTAAAATATTATTGTAAGATATATGTATTCATATAATTTCAATAAATTTATTTAAATATTTATTAATTTTGTGTACTTTCGTTTCGTGTCGTGTACCCAAATGTAAAACCAAAACTGACACTAAGTTCATCCGTGTACTTAGCGTGTTTGTGTACTTTCGTGTTCGTGTACCAAAAATGTCAAACAAAACCTATTATTTTCGTGTCGTATTATCGTGTCGTGTACGAAATTGCTGGCTATATATGAAACTAAACTCCAATTCTAAGAAGAAACAAACTAATGTCTTTCTTACCACAAATTGGTAATAAAGACATTAGGAGAGCCTGATGTAGGCTGAACACACACAGATATTTTGCAAGTTATTGCTCTATGTATATAAAGGGAAGGAATACTATACCTGCTTCAAGGAATATACTACATGTACCACTATATGTATCACTATATGCAAGGGTATTTAGAGCAGTAGGCCAACATATACAGATCTGTTGGAAACGAGAATAGGCTTAACACCAAAATATAACTTAAAACTTGATATAGTTTAAACACACAATAGTATATATATATAATAGCAGCCGGGTTTTGTTTTTGTAATACAAACACAATATTATAACATTTTCTTTCTAACAGGCTACAGCCTTTCTTTTTCTCACAGAGGGCTTCAGCTCTATTTTCCTCCTCTCTATTTTGTTTTCTCGGTGTAATTCAAATGAAACAAAAACAAACTCTATTTATAGGCTACAGGTTTACTATATAGTTCATGCCTTTTATCACCAAACAACTTCCTGATCTTCTGGTGGGCCTTAGCCACCGTCTTTGACTTCCAATGACGTCCATGCATTTTATAGCTGTAGATGCCTTTCTTTCTTTGCTTCATACTGTCTATTTCTTTTCCCCATACATGCAGCCTACCCTTTTTCCTGGACTTCAAACTTGGGCAGCAACGCTTCTTCATTTGAACTATATGGTTTCATTAATACATATCTCACTAGCATGTTGACAACACCACAATTCACCAAGTTGCTGCATCACCACCTTATCACCTGTTTGTCACCCGATTGTCACCTTTGTACTATTACATATTAAATTAACTTAAAACGGGTTTGATTTTTAACACTACCCCTCAAACCCGATTTTGCATTCCGAGCTTTTCTTTCATTTTATGAAACACTTCTGGCTTCAATGGCTTTGTAAATATATCTGCTAAATTTTCTTCAGTCCTGCAGTGTACTAACTCCACGATTTTATCATTTACTTGTTCGCGAAGAAAATGATATTTAATTTTGATGTGCTTGTTACGACTGTGTGACACCGGATTTTTCGCAAGTGAAATTGCGGATTTGTTGTCCACGAAAATAGTAACCGGTTCTTCCTTGACAAGATTTAACTTGCCCAAAATATAGCCTAGCCACATAGCCTGACATGCGCACGCTGCTGCTGCGATGTATTCTGCCTCACATGTTGAGAGAGCGACTGTATGTTGCTTCTTTGATGACCATGAAAATATTGCTAAGACAATATGAAAAGCATATCCCGAAGTGCTTTTCCCATCATCCAAATCTCCACTATAATCACTATCTCAGTAACCAACTAATTTTGAATTATGAGAATGTGCATAAAACAGACCATGATCAAGTGTACCTTTTATGTATCTCAAAATTCTCTTAGCCGCCATGAAATGATCTTGCTTCGGCTTCTCCATGTACCTACTAACCAATCCAACCGCATATATAATATCTGGATGACTGAAAGTTAGGTACCTCAGACTTCCAACCAAACTCTTGAACAATGACGGATTTACCGACTCTCTCGTTGAATCAATTCTGAGCTTTATACTTGCTTATGCTGGCGTGCTCACTGGCTTGCATTCCTCCATTCTAAACTTCTTTAAAATCTGCTCCGCATATTTTTTCTGACACATAAAAATCCCGTCTTTGTTTTGCTTCACCTCGACTCCAAGAAAGTACGACATTTGACCAATATCTGTCATCCCAAATTCATTAGTCATAACTTTCTTAAAATCATCAAACATACCAGGGTTATTTCTGGTAAAGATCATGTCGTCCACGTATAAGCAAACGATCATTATATTGCCCCCTGAATTTGTTTTCGTGTAGAGAGCATGCTCATATGGACTCTTCACAAAACCATTTTTCTGGAAGTATTCATCAACCCTTGTGTTCCACGCTCTCGGGGCTTGCTTTAACCCGTATAGTGTTTTCTTCAGTTTGTAGACTTTATTCTCCTGACATTTTTGAACATATCCTGGAGGTTGCTCAATGTAAACTTCTTCTTCGAGATAACCATTTAGAAATGCCGACTTTACATCCATCTGATAAATCTTCCACTGATTCTGAGCGACAATTGCTGTAAGAAGTCTGATTGTGTCAACTCGTGCAACTAGAGCAAACACTTCATCATAGTCAATTCTGTATCTTTGATTGTAGCCTTTAGCCACCAACCTTACC
Organism: Apium graveolens; assembly: GCF_009905375.1. Taxonomy (NCBI): domain Eukaryota; kingdom Viridiplantae; phylum Streptophyta; class Magnoliopsida; order Apiales; family Apiaceae; genus Apium; species Apium graveolens. The sequence goes on from NC_133655.1 coordinate 73,564,876, forward strand.
TTGTATTTCTCCACTTCTCCATCTTGATTCATCTTGGTCTTGTAGACCCATTTGACACCAATTGTTTTGTGTCCTTCTGGAAGATCTGTGAGCTCCCAAGTATCATTCTTCTTAATTGCACCAATTTCCTCATCCATGGCTTTGTTCCATTTGCTTTCTTCAAAAGCTTCCTCAAATGTAACTGGATCACATTCAGCCATTAAACAAAATAATGAATAATCAAAGGTTGTTTGTACCGGACTTATAACTTCGTAGATATCATCCAGACTCCGCATCTTTCGTGGTGCTCCCCCTGAACTGTTGCTTCCTCCCGTGGATGGTGTCGATCCAGGTGTTTGTTGATTTGGGCTTAGGGGAGGAGTTTGATCATCATCTTCGTCATCTTCAATATTCTGGTTATCACTGTCATCGTCATCACCATTGAAAAATAAACCAGCAACTTTTCTTTCATCCTCGCTCCATCTCCAGTAATCTGATTCATCGAACTCAACATCTCGAGAAATGATTAATTTCTTCGTCAGGGGATTGTAGAGTCTGTACGCCTTGCTTCTTTTGTCATATCCGGTAAAGATGCATTTCTCGCCTTTATCATCCAACTTCTTCTTTTTCTGATCGGGAATATGGGCATAAGCAATACACCCAAAAATTCTGAGATGTCCAACTGATGGTTTGCTACCACTCCATGCTTCATTCAGAGCTTTTTTTCTGACACTTTTTGTTGGACAACGATTCAACAAATAAACTGCACATTGAACGGCTTCCGCCCAGAAAGTTCTTGGCAAGTGCTTTGCTTTCACCATAATCCTTACCATGTCAAGAATAGTGCGATTATTTCTTTCTGCAATGCCATTTTGTTGAGGAGTATAGGCTGTTGTTAACTGATGATTGATTCCATTTGCTTTACAAAAGCTTCTAAACAGATTAGAAGTATACTCGCCTCCTCTGTCTGATCTGAGTACCTTCAAATAATGACCACTTTGCTTTTCTGCCAGTGCTTTGAACTCCTTGAATTTATCAAGAGCCTCCGACTTTTCTTTGATGATATACACCCAACTTTTCCTGCTAAAATCATCAATAAAAGTTAGGTAATACCTATTACCTCCAAGTGATGGAATATCAAACGGACCAGTTATATCTGTGTGAACAATCTCCAATGGCCTCCTGGCTCTCCATGATTTTCCAACGGGAAAACTTTGTCTATGTTGCTTCCCCCTGACACACGCTTCACACAAATTTTCTGGTTCGTTGATTTCTGGCAAACCGTCCACCATCTTTGTCTTTGACAATAATTTTAAGCCAGAAAATCCAAGATGACCAAATCTTAAATGCCATAACCACGAGTCATTTTTAATGACTGATTTCAAGCACTTCTGCACTTTTGTTTACATATCAAGCGTAAACAAACGATTCTTTGACATCTCCACATTTCCAATCAATTCCCGAGCTTGATTTCTGATAATGAGGGAATTGTCCTGCATCTGTATATTATATCCTTTCTCCACAAGCTGGCCAAGACTGATAATATTATTTTTCAATGCAGGAATATAATAAATATCATTTACATATTTCTTTTCACCTTTCTTTGACATGATCGTGACGGTACCTTTTCCTTTCACCGGAATTTTTGACGAGTCACCAAAAGTAACTTCTCCGTTGATGGTCTCGTCTATCTCTGTAAATAAATCTTTATGGCCAGTCATATGATTGTTGGCTCCTGAGTCAAGATACCAAACATTCTTTTTGCTCTCCTCGTATCCTTTATAAGTGAGGAACATAGCAGTGCCAACGTCTTTATCTTCTTTTGCTGCTGCAAAATGACTTCTTTCTTCCACTTTCGGAGATCTACACTCGTAATTGAAGTGACCAAATTTATTACAATTATAACATTGAAATTGAGACTTGTCACCTCGTTGTTGAAATCCGCCTCTTCCTCGGCCTCTAAAATTTTGACTACGACCAAACGGTTGAACACCTTTAGAATTCTGGCCTCGATTGAAAGACTGCCTTCCACGTCCTCGTCCACCACGGTAGCCACTTCTATAGCCACCTATGCCACGTACAGAACTGCTACTGCCAAAACTGTCATCGATGGATACTTTACTTTGCAACGCCTTCTCCAAATGGCTTGCATCATCATACTGGTTCATACGTTGCTCGTGGGCTTGAAGAGAACCTACGAGCTCATCAATCGAAATTGTGGACAGGTCTTTTGACTCCTCGATAGAAGTAACAACATAATCAAATTTTCTTGTTAATGAACGGAGCAACTTTTCCATGACCCGAACATCATCGAGACTTTCCCCATTTCTTTTCATCTCATTTGTCACCGTTTTCAAACGCGTAACAAATTCACCAATATTTTCGGAACTCTTCATCTTCAAATTTTCGAACTCCCCACGTAGCACTTGGAGCCGAACCTTTTTGACTTTCTCGACACCCTGGAATGATTTCTGTAGAATCTCCCACGCGTCTTTCGCCGTTTTTGCATTTGAAATTTTTTCAAAGGTTGATTCATCAACACCTTGAATAATTGTATATAAGGCCTTTTTATCTTTTTTTCGGGTCTCTTTCAAAATCATCTTCTCCGCATTTGTAAGGGCTGCTTCAGCGGCTGTATCTGTGGGCTCGTCATATCCGCTTTCAACAATATCCCAATTGTCGTATGAACCGAGTAACACCTTTATTTGAATACTCCAGTTCCCGTAATTTGTTGCCGTCAACTTTGGAATGTTGGGTTGCACCATCATTGCCATTTTTCATGAACGGAACCTTGGCTCGGATACCACTTGTTGGAAACGAGAATAGACTTACCACCAAAATATAACTTAAAACTTGATATAGTTTAAACACACAATAGTATATATATATATAATAGCAGCGGGGTTTTGTTTTTTAATACAAACACAATATTATAATATTTTCTTTTTAACAGGCTACAGCCTTTCTTTTTCTCACAGAGAGCTTCAGCTCTATTTTCCTTCTCTCTATTTTGTTTTCTCGGTGTAATTCAAATGAAACAAAAACAAACTCTATTTATTGGCTACAGGTTTACTATATAGTTCATGCCTTGCATCACCGAACAACTTCCTTATCTTCTGGTGGGCCTTAGCCACCGTCTTTGACTTCCAATGACGTCCATGCATTTTATAGCTGTAGATACCTTTCTTTCTTTGCTTCATACTGTCTATTTCTTTTCCCCATGCATGCAGCCTACCCTTTTTCCTGGACTTCAAACTTGGACAGCAACGCTTCTTCATTTGATCTACATGGTTTCATTAATACATATATGACTAGCATGTTGACAACACCACAATTCACCAAGCTGCTGCATCACCACCTTATTACCTGTTTGTCACCAGATTGTCACCTTTGTACTATTACATATTAAATTAACTTAAAACGGGTTTGATTTTTAACAAGATCTTTATATCATTCTACTTGTAATCTATATTGTAGTATGCCATTCTGTCATTCTGTGTGCTAATTAGTAGTACATAACTAATGTATTAAACTATCATATGAATGTTTCTTTCAAACTAAGCCAGCCGCAATCAATTAATGTACTTGTCTATTCGACTCTTTTTAACTAAACAAACCTTAAAAATATGCATTTGGGAGCCTTAAAAATCAAGTGATACCATCGGTAGGGTTTTACGTAGATGAGAAGTTTGGGAAGAGAAGTACTCAAAAGAAAAGTTGGATACATGGAGTCTATTTATATAATGGGTTTTTTTGTTTTTAATTTTTTAATATTTTGTTATGATTTATCATTGAAATCTTGTCTTCTGATGCCTGATTTCATCATACAAAATGGACATATAAAATCTTCTCCAAATGTTTTAGAATTCATGAGTTAATAAAATCCATAAATATTTGGATATCTAAGGATTTTGATTGATTTTTTAGAATCCAAATTTTAAAGCATATTTTTAAATCCCAATTCAATACATTCAGGTTAGATAATATTATTTCATATCTCAATTCATTACCTTCAGATTCTCAATTCAATACCTTTAGATTTTAAAAAATTATATAAAATCTCAGTTCAACCAGCTGATTTCAAAAATCCAAAAAAATAAAATCACAGTGCAATCCCCCCTTGGACATTCCAAAGACATTTCCCCCTCCAAAATCACCATAACCTCCTCTTTCTCGTGTTTTGTTTTCAACAAGGCACTAGGATAGAGAAGCTATCAAAAAGATTAGGGAACTAAATTTTAGTCGAAAGAAAGAGAAAAACGATACAAGAGACGACCCTTGATTACTTGATGCTTGTCATGTTGCATCAATTTCCCACTTTTAGTTTTTTATTATTGAATTGATATGGACATCAATGACACCAACTACATTGACGCCAGTGTAATATGCGTTTGAGCTAGCATGGATATAGATCTGGAGCTTATAATATTAGAAAAGGAAACTGCTAAATAAGCTTTATACATTTTTATTCAAACTCCAAATGACTTGTGAAGGACTCAAATATTCATAATAACAAACAAAATCGATGGAATCTGCTATTGTGAAATCATGGATAATTGTGCAATTGAAATTGCAGCTTTGATGGTAAACAAGAGCTTATTTTTTAATTCCCATAAAAAAAATAACTCCCTAAATTTAGGCCAAGTCTTTCTGCTACCCTTCCGGAACGTTTTCTACAGATAAATAACTTGTGGCAACGTATTAGACGAGTTCAATTTTGCAGGAATTTTAATAGGATAACAGTTACATGGAGTCAAATAATGTGCATCAGATTTATATAGCAAGTCAAATCCAGATGAAACCGAATCTCAAATATCTACACTTCAAATTGAATGACTCAAATTATATATAATTAACAGATGTATAGCACATCTATTGACTTGGTCAATAATGTTTGCGGTAGCAGATTGTCAAGGCTGCGCCTGAAAAGTTACTGGAATGACCATGGAAACCTTAGCTGGGTGGTTTGATCAAAGGCCTAAGTTGGATAAGCAGAGGCTTGTTTATGTGGGGATGGAGACAGGAGATGGGTGACATTTTGGCATGATGCTAAGTAGCTGAATGTTGCCCTTGTTGTGCTGCAGCATAGCTCTGGGGCTTAAGATTCTGACACAATTTTGGGTCATTGGGCAAACTTCCCCGCTATCAAATATTTGAGGATCATCACAATAGATCTAGGCACCAAACGGCTTACTAATCAAATAGTACTAACCAAGTCAAATCACTTGTTGCCTCAAAGGACACAAACGTGTATAATTTATGAACTGTGTCAAGATATATCACGTTCCCAAAAAATTTCCAAGTGACTGCAATCGATCAAACCTTTCACTTTATCTAGAGCTGTATGTCTGTGTCTCAATAGAGGAAGTGGGTCACTCTCTATTTTACGGTCCTGTCTCTGAGGTTTTTCTTTACGAGGCAGCTTTCTTGAGCATAGTTTCCATTTTGATTCAAACGCATGGGCTACAGGAATAATGCGAGAGTCAACTGATTACTCACTACTGAAAATACGATATGATCAACACATAAAAATGCATATATATCTAAAGACAAAAGCTCGACAGAGTAGGAGAAGAATCACTAGAATAAATATTTGGTTCAAGTATTTTTCTAAAGAATGATTTTGATGTACATGGTCAGATGCGGCATTCTATGCTGGTAGTAGGACTACTATGGTCTATGTAATTGAAAAACCAAATAAATCTATGACGCCAGCCAAAAGTCATACCTTTACTCTTATCCATAAATCCTTGAACAAGACATGCACAAACCCAAGGTCTTCCAGCTCGGGATGCTTTTGCACCGCCCTTTAGTTCACCATTATGTTGCTTCAAGCTACAAAACAAGTATGGTTACCAGGAACAGATTAGGTAATTGAAGTTTGAGGAAATCTTAATAAATTTATTAGAAAATATAACCTTTTAAAGGATATTAAAAAATATTAAAGGAATATAAAGTACATATTATTACATTCTTTGTTTGCCTTTTTCATTTATACTTACTCAACTTTTACATCCATGATGTTCTACCTAACAATAGTACTTTCTTCATCATGGTTATCACGTCGATAAGTCCAGTCATGTCGAATAGTCGTGGACTAGTCGCTGACTAGTCGACAAATTAATAATAAATTCATTTAAATAATATATATTTTATATATGTGACTTTCCACAACAAAAATCTAACATTCTCATACTCATACTCATATGTATATGAATCATAAAATAAAAATGTTAAACACACATTTCTATTTTCCCTTTTATATACTCACATTTATAAACTGGCTATACAAATATATTAACTGATTATACTACATGTATATTCAATTTTAATCAATTTATACATACATAAACACAACCACATAAAGATATATAAGTTGAAATTAGCATGTTGATTGTTGATGATGCCTAGTAGGTTTTTAGAAAAAAAATCTGTTACAAATTTTAATTGGATTTTGCACAAGTCGACCGACTAGTCAATAATTCACAAGTCGAGCTCTCCAATCGACTTTCTTAAACCGACTAGTCGACTGCTCGCAACTAGTCGACCGCTCGCAACTAGTCGACCGCCGTGACATGTTCATCATATAAAATGTCTATATCATTTATCAAATCAACTTGGAAATAATTGATCCAAAATAGAATTTTAACAATCTAAATTCTGCAGATGGTTACAACAATTACAAAAAATACTTGAAAATATTATAATATCAGATTTTTAAATTCATTTTCAAATTTTTTTTTGTTAGATATGCGACATGTCATATTATAAGTAAAGATTTGCCAAAAAATTCCATTTCCTTTTCTTTCTATTTTCTTCTACAATCGTACTTTTAGACATTATTCTTATTAAAAATAATTAAACCAATAGACATGAAAATCACAAAATAATTGGGACCAAACAATAACAAGATTTGATCAAAAAGATAAAATGGTAAAACATGAAAACACTACTGAATCTCATATTTTTTGTGTCATTTTTCCTAAATATTTATCATACCTGGATATATATTATTTAGAAAAATACGAATTTTTTTTAGAAGGAAATATAGTTTATAGATAAGATTAGCAAAAGTATGACCGTACATGAAAGATTATTATTAAAAGATTAGAATTTAAAAATAATTCATATTTGAAGTTGGGGGCCTCAAGGCAAAAACTTCATCTGCCTCGATGTTCAACCAGACCTTTAGTGTACAAGGCCGAGTGAATGATCGCATATATGTGTGCACACATATACTACTGTATTGTGTGTGTATATACTACTGGATGAATAACCATAATAGTGTATGTGCTAAACATTTAAAACTGGACCAGATAAAATTGTTAAGCCACTTCACGATGACCTTTGCAGAATCGCGAAGAAGAGAGCATTTGATTAGGTGAGGAGCGAGTTTAGGATATCTAGTTAACAATGACAACACTATCTTGTAAATTTCGATCTCTCGACAACCTTTTACCTTAGAGAGCTAAAACCTTAAAAACTCGTAACATCAAGAACATACTGGCAAGAAATTGCACACAAGTACAGGACCCATATGACATTTTGACATAGTGTGTAAAGATTTTTGAAAAAGCGACTTTACTAAATTAGTACTCCAATATTTAAGTAATCACTTCAAGTCCTACATTATTTTTGATAGAGCCTTACAGTCCACTAGTATTCTGTTTGTTAAAAAAAGGTATCTTAAAGCTACCGCACTATTTTGCCAAATGTACCATCTGGTCCTAATTTACTTTCGAATAAGAGAGAAATCCACCCAATTACTTTCCCCTAACATTTGCAGATAATATAGTTTCTTACGTTTCCAAAATTTATGATTCAATTCTCATCAATTATGTTCTGTATAATATGAACTATTTGAAACTTACTCATGGTTAAGATGATGACTATTGTAAAACTTAAAGAAAATTAACATATAACTCTCAAATTTTTGTGGCTTGAATGATCTCAAATGATTTTTCAATTGATAATTAGGCCATCTTAAACCTAAGTATTTACTGGAAGGAACCATAAAATGAAATCTATTAGTTCTCCTTCCATTAAAACTACCTATTGAATATATTATTCAAAGTCCCATTGGCATAGCATTATTGTCCACATTGATTTAATCACTCGTTACCAAAAGAAATTTGTGGGACCTGTATATTTGTATCTACCAACAATTTCCAAAAAGAAACCAAACAGCAGTTTACTTCGCAACCTACAACCGACATGATCTAGAGTTTAGAATATACTGCAAAACCAAATTATATTACAATGAACTAGAGAACCGTCCATGCCCATTTTACTCTAAATTGATCCCACAACTAAAACCAAATTTCTCCAGCTAAGATCACTACAAAAGTTTTAGTTGTGTGGACAAACATAGACATCCACAAATATATTAGTTGTGTAGACAAACATAGATATCCATACGGCACACCTATATATACAGTATTCACAAATACTCTAAAAACTCATCCCACAACTAAAGCCTAAAATCTCCACCGAAGCTGAGTCCATAATTCCCAGTTTTTTGCAAATATATACAAGCAGTAAATATTACTCGAAAAACTATAACCTAATTTCTCTAGCTAAGCTAATTTAAAAGGCCTTAATTAGGCACATACACACAAATTAAATCAGAATATAATAGTATGGCATGTGTAGGAATTATGTCGAACTTGTATCATAATATAGAATAAAATTGAAACTACAAACCATATGAATTAGAGTTATATAAATATACCAGATACAGAAGCTGACATAAGTTCTGTTGGGAGAGTTTTTTCTTTAAAAAATTAGTTACAGATGTTTGGCATTAAAGTGCAGCCCGTTTAAATGCATGACAACAATATAGGATTTTCATTAGATGTAGCATTCATGTCTTGCTGCTCTTTGTTTAATGTGAACTCAAGGTCTTTTGTGTACACGCCTCCCTTGCTACGATTTAGATTAATATATCCCATTATGGTAGGTAACTGAGGAAACACCCATATCATCATCGTGAACTGCTGGATAATATTCACGGTCTAATCACATCATTCGGAACAGATAGTAGGCAATGCTTTCGTAGCAGTAAAAATAAAGAGGAACTATATGTTCGACTTGCGGTGATGTTGCAATGCATTTGTTCTCAACATTAATTATAAAGCTCCTACATCTGGATGCTAAAAAAACATAGCATGATCATTGTTTAGAGGAAATTGTTCTTTGCATTTGTCAAGTGAAGTCACAAAGCTCATTGTGGAGGGTAATTGGAAAAGCCCCACCCACCGACTGCTTTTTTGCAGCAGATGTTAGGAGTAGGTCAAACCTATTACTTGTTCCAGATTATGCGCGGGATAATATCCAGGACCTTCACATGATAATAAGGAATTTCCACCTCTTCCCTCCAAATTTAGCCTTAAGGGTCTAAATTTTCTCATAAGGTAGGCGTGTAAGCAAAAGCAATAACGGGTTGAGTTTACATCAAAGCAGGATAGAACTGTGTCATCTACTACTAAAATTCAAATCCTGCATTGATGTTGTCATGCCTTTAACTTCACCTTGAAGCCAAATACATCGACTAAATTACTCAATTTCAACAAACATAAAATTGCAAGGCTTGTATAGCTGTTATTAACCTTGACCATATTGTGATATCTAATTCTCAATATAATGAAGGTTTAGATCGGGTTTAAATGGGTTGGGTGGGAATGTAAAATATTGACTGTTAATCAACAAAATAGTAAAAATTTTAAATGTTAACACATTTCTAAATCTAATTCGCGGCTTGGTTTGATTTGAAAAAGGGAAGTTTTATTATCTTGTGGATAAACACTTAAAATTTTACATTTGTACCTATTGAACCTCGATCCAAGCCTTCATTATATTTTCTAGTCATTTTTTATAATTCTCATCACAGAAAAATTAAAATCTAGAAATCTACAATAATTCATTCCATTCCTCCCCATTCCTTTCTCCCAAACCAAACGGAACATAATTCTATAACGATGACCTTGAAAGCCTCCCCGAACCGAGCTTAATCTAAAACTCATCCCACAACTCAAACTCCACAACGCCCAATTGCATACACACATATGCATATGCACAATCAGAGTACATTAAAAAATGGCACACGCATACATGGTAAGTATGTCAAATTGAAAAATAACACAGCTAAATTCTTTAATCCAGATTATAATAAAATTATATACATACAAAACTTAATAAAAAAAAAAAAAGGTACCGGCGAGAGAAATTGTTGGTGACGCCGACGTAAGTTTTGATGGGAACATTGGTAGAGAGTATTAGATACACACACCATGATGCTGATGTTTTCGACGGTCCCGATTTATCAAATGATGACACCGCCGAGGGCTCAGATTTCGAGGTGATGCTGTCATGGGGTTTGATTGATCTGAATGTTTGAGATACCAACCTAACCATCATCTTCACCTTCGCGTTACACGCTAACGAGAAACGTTGAATTTAAAATTTTAATATGCAAAATACAAGGTTTAAATGTAACCGGCAATTTTTTTGTGTCTCGCTATTTTATTAAAAAATATTTAAAATGTCATTTTTGAGAATTAAGGTCCAAAATGTCATGTTAAGATTTTGGAAATTTGACAAAATATCACACGAAGTAGCCTTAAGACTCATGGTATTTTTTTAAGATGTACATAATGTGTTAGTTTCTTCTTTTTTTTCTTTTTCTTTTTTATCTTTTAAACTTTATTTGTGTGTTGTTTTGCGATCAAAAACACTACTTAATATTATGTTTTCAATAATTATTATTAAATTTAATGATGTATCATAATTTAACAATTTTTTTAACATTTTAGGATTTATCAATCCCCTTTTGAGGTTTAGAAATATTTAAAAAAATAATGAAACGTACACTGATTTAATGTTTAGGATTTAGAGTTTACGGCTTTTAGGCCCTAAACTCTAGAGCCTAAAGGCCCGAAACTGTAGCGACTGGGAATTTCGCGACGTAATTAAGTGAATAAAGTATAGTCTTGTGTTGTAATTGTGTAATTATGTGATTAAATAAAAGGCTAATTAATTTTTGTTGGTTAATTGTCGTTATTGTATATTAGTAACTAGGAACGTAAAGTAACTGATTCCAGTTTGATGAGTCAGCTAAAAGGTTAAGCTGTGTCGTCGGACTGTCAAGTTGAACGGGACCCGTGTTATAAAGGGATTAAAATATTTGGAAATGTGTATGAAAGATATTACTTGATGATCCTATGTGTCTGTATGTTGTTGTGTGCTATGTGTATATTCGAATCTGGGTTGTTTTTGAGATTTTAAATAATTATAAAAGGATTTGCAAATGATTTAGTGATCTTTGAACATTTTTATAAAATCAAAGAAATGTGATTAAAGTATGAAATTTGCTCCATTGTCTTCAAAATATATCAGGAGACTCTCTGAAAATATTAGTTGGATTTATGTGAGTTGTTTGGCATTTTAAACTGATTTTATGAAGTTTAAATCATATTATTTGGACTTATTTGTACAATCCATAACAAATTATTTATTTTTTCAAAAATTTATTTAAAAATACTAGTAGAAAGCTAATTTTGTATTCTAATGGATAAAAATCAAAAGTTTAATTATCTGAATGTAAAATGTGGGTCATTATTTCATTATAGATATTTTGTAAATGGAAAAATAGAATAAAGGAAAGTGGATTTGTGTTAATTACCGAAATGCCCCTTAGTGTATATATATGCACCCCTCCCCTCTCCTTTTTCTTTTTCCTCACCCCGTCCCTCTCTCTTTTCTCTCATTTCTCTCATCTTTCTCGGCTTTTCTCTTCTCTCTCTCGGTATAATCTCTCTCTCTCTCTCTCTCTCTCTCTCTCTCTTGTTTCTTCCACAACCTCCATTAAAACTTAATCTTATACTAAGATTTGAGTTCCTTGTACTCTAAAGATGCATGAACATACTTGCATGTGGGTGTGTGTGTGTTGTGTGTGTTCGGTGTATTTGGGTTCACAGAGAACCTCTCGGTTCTTGGCTTCACTTCATTTTTTAGCTTGATTCCTTGCAAATAAACGATATTTGAATTATGCATGTTAGTTATTTTGAGTAATTGATGGATAATCGGAGGTTTCGTGGTTGGACACCCTCGAATGAGGGCACCACCGTGAAGCCACTGCCAGCGGTGATGAACTCCGGTGAACCGGTCGTGAGCTATGATGTGTGCATGAGCTCTACCTATTCAAAAAAGTTACTTTGAGTCTTGCATTTGATGTTTCTTTTAAACCTCGAATTCTTTTAAACCCCGAATGGGTTCTTGATTATTTTTTTTTTTGAAAAGATTAAGTTGATTTTGTTGATGAAAACGACTTGTTGATAATTGTTGTTAGAAATTGTTGAATGATTATAATTAGATTGATTTGTGGTTTAGAGACTCAATTTGATGTATGCATGTGATGGTTTTGTTTAAGTTCTAATTTGGTTCGGTTTTTATTCAAAAGAAAGTGATTTTAAAGGTTGTTCTTTCTAAAGTTGATTTTAACTAAGTTTAGTTGGTGAAATTGTCTTTACATGTTGTTTTATTTGATTAGGGCCGAATGGTGCATTGGTTTTAAGAAAGAAATTGATCAAAGTGACTTGTTTAACTCAGGTTTTTGGTGATAAATAAGTGTTATGAAGTCGTTCATTGAATCTAAGTTATAATGAGGTTTGGATGTTAATTTAGAATTATAAAGATATATGGATGCATGTTAAGTTAGTAGGAATTATTGAGTGTATTATATAGTTTTGGTTCGAATTTTGTGGATTAAGGAGGGAAGAATAAGTCGTTTTGATATAGGGTTAAATAAATTGTTATTATAACTCAAGTATAGAGTTTTGGGTATAAAGGTATTGCATGCTATGTGTTATGGTTGTGTCGTAATATGTGATTCGATGATTACTTGTGAAGTTGGGAATATATGAGTGTATCGTATAACATGCTATGTGAATATGGTCGAGTTTATGTTTTAAGTGTTATCACGATAAGGGGTAGTTGTTAGACGTTTTGTGAAATGTCGAGTTTTGAATAATTTGCTAATAAGGGATTTCTGTTTGGGATTGTAAATTCGGATAGCGGAGGCATTCAGGCTAGGAAAGGAAAAGCTATCTTAGGTAGCAGTAGCTCCATACCATTTAAGCAGAAAAGCGAATTAAGGCAAGTAACTTTGCCTTCTCTTTGATTGATTATAGAAAGGAAAATTATTGATGTCATGATAAAGTAGTGATTCCCTTAAAATTTTCATGATAAACCTGTTGTTTATTCTCGAGAAACCTTGTTATTGTTCCTTATTACAACTTGTTATCAAACCCTGTTTGATCCATTATAGTAACCCCGTTGATCATGACCTTTAATACTTTACACTTTTACTTTGCTATCTTACGATCTCGTGACCTTAATAGAACCTTTATAAGCCTCCTTACGTAATGCTCTATTAACTTGAATTCTTCGATAACCCGTATACCTTGTCATGTTTTGCTCGTTGGAACTATTTTGATTTCCGAACTAGAATACCCTGTTTATCATTTGATCAAGATCTTTGGTATTGATCCTTGTTTACCTTCGATTCGCTCACTTCCTTTGAATCTTAAATTGAATTTAAGAATGATTTTTAACTTGAAAGAGTCCAAATGATTTCACATTCTTGTTAATGATAAAATGAACTTAGTCAATTTTTCCTTCTTCCAACACAAAGGTTTTCCAAACGAATTCCTGATGGATTGGATTGCGACGTAAGAGACTAGTAGGACTAGTCCAGTCATATAAGAGGCTAGCGGGGCTAGTCCAATTTAAGGATGAAATAATTCCATAGGTACCATAACGACCAGATGGAGGTCGGTATGGGCTGATCACCCGTATTATATATAAAAGATAAGTATTCCAATCAAGGGTTCCCTATCATTTTGTAAAAGAGTAAATGATTACATTCCTTTGGCATTTGTTTCCTTTAAAATGAAATGAATTGAAATGAGTAGAATTGTGACATCGTTTAAAATTATAAAATTTGAGAACCCTGATTCGTATCATTGAAATTGATTTCTGAAGTTTGATTAGATATTTTCTGTCAATTGAGAGACTCATTGAAATCCTACTATTGATTTGTGATGAATGTCGGCTTTCACCCTATCTTGAGCCTTGATCCTTGAAAGCCCAAATTTTTCCTCATTACTTTGCATAGCCAAAGATAGAAATCTGCCACCTAGAGATATAAAGTAGAATGCCTCAAGAGTTTGTTTTGATATTGTTATTGGTGCATTATAGAACTGTCATATAGTTACTTGTTGAGCTTTTGTGCTCATATATTTTGCTTTTATCTAACCATGGCAGTTAAGCAAGAGGATGGACAGACTTAGGCCCACTGCTCGTAAGAGCGTACCTGGTGGCCCATACCGTGTCGTAGGCTTCTAGATTCCAGAGCAGGTACTTACAGGATGTGTGAGCAAGTGTTTTATTTGGAAGGATTGTAAAAGTTACAATGGATTATCTGTCGGTTCCATGTCGGAATCGATTGTATTTGAATTTATAAATATCTTGGGTTATAAATTATATTTGCTGGTTGGTAGTTGTAATTTTGTCTCAAACTTAATCATGTTTAGATCATATTATTATTTAATATGGGTTTATGTTATAATCGATGTTAGTTTAGCGGTATGTGGGTCCTCATTTTCTAGCCCCGAGATTGAGGGCGTCACAAGTTGGTATCAGAGCTACACGATCTAGTCCCTGAGATAAGTTAGGATAAAAAGGGTATTTTGGGGTTTATATATCTATATCGCGAGAGTGTTTGACTCATATAGAGTTGAGTTAGACTATTAGGTATAGTCTAAGCAAACTGAATAGGTCAAGGTAGCAACTAGAGCTAGGGTGTGACTCAGTTGGAAGTCTTATTTAACCCTAATGTTGTTTCTTGGTTGCAGTTTTTTGTTTTATCTCAGGACCCTAGTAGTGGTAGTGATTCGGACTCAGAGATTAGTTTCACTGGTACCCCAGCGGACTCTATTCCACCCTCTCTAGAGGAGCCTATGTATGTTAGTTCAGATCAGGAGGAGGATCCATCAAAGAGTAATGAGCCCCCTATGCAGGTATCTCCCTTGAGGCCAGAGCCAGAGACTGTAACATCCGGGAAATAACATGTAATTATTTTATCAATAAATAATTAGTAAGTGATTATTATGTTATTTTTGGTAAATTATCTGATGATTGGTGTTGATATGTGAATGTTTATATGTGGTAAAGTTTAAGTATGTTAATTTTATTATATCCAGAATAAAGTACAGGTAATTATGGTATTTTTCTGGTAATTTTTGGAATGATATATGATTTTATAATGATTTATGAATTTATTAATTATTTTCTGAATAATTAGGAAACTATTTTATAAAGCCGGAAATCGTCCAACTTCAACCGTTTTTACATTTTTACAACCTGAAACTCTTCCGAAAACTCCATCCTAACCTAATCTGATAATTCCGGACATTTTCCATATTTTAACTTTTTCGATCTAGATTACGGTTTTACCCGTGCGCGTCCCGGCACAAGATTTTCGATAAGATAATCATTTCGATAATTCAACAAAACCCGTATTCTCGAAAGACGGGATATCATTACATTATTTTCGTATAAAGTATTTTATAAAAAGCCCGGTTTGGATAAATATCCAACACGGGTATCAAACAGATTGTTTCTGCAGTTACTTAGCGGTTAAGCAACTAATTTATTGATCCAATACGATCCAACACGAACCATTAATCCATAAATATAAATAGCCCTTTTCATATCTTATTTTATTCGTATAATCATAACCAGTCAGTTAAAACCGATAAAATACAGAGAAAACCCTAATTATTCGTTACGTTCTTGAGATTCAATCGCACAAACGAAGGCGTTATCGAACTCCGATTCAGGCGTGCCATATATCAAATTGAAACTCTCGAAAAGTAATTTCTGAATCAATCAACCATTTTTATGTAGAAATCAAGGTGATTTTCTTATTTAATTATTTTAATTCAAATTATTTAGTGATTAAAATATAAATTTTTGTAGACATGATTACCTGATTGTTTTGATGATCCCATGTTGTAGAGCATGTTTTTCTGGTCAATTTCATATATTATACTTCAAAAATAGAGTTCAATAACATATAGTAATTGAGAATTGATTTTCTGAAAATTCGAAATTGGGGTTCTTGGTGTTCTTGATTTGAAATTTGGGGCTTTTTGATTCGTGAATTGTTTGTTGATTTGGATGAATAGATAAGCTTAAGCATTGAATTTACAATCGATTGATATATGTAATTGATTATTATAACCCCTAGAGTCATATAAACGAGTTCTTGAATTTTATGGTTTCTACTTTTAATTTTCTGATTAATATGATATTGGTGGGATGTTATGAATACGGGGGTTAGATTCTACTAGTTCTAAACTTTAAATTCCCCTTTAGCACGTTGAATTTGGTTCCGTTTTCATTAAAATCGGATTTTTGTCGGTTTCTTCACGGGTGTTGGCTCGTAGTCGCCGGAAATCCACGAGGATGGATTATTTTTGTTTATTGTTACTGAAATCATGTTTCTAGGTCGATGTTATGTGGAATCCCGTCGAAAAACAGGAGAAGCAGTGATGTTGGCATCATCGTCGGAGATCGCCGGGAAACCGCCGGGGAAGACGACGGAATTAGGGTTTCCCAGATTCCGGCGACAACACGGTGGTTGTTCCTCGCGACCCAACTTATGACCCGTTGGGTTATTTTACAACCCGCCTTTGATATGTTTTCCTCAATTGAAATCTTAAAAATCTGTTTCTCTCAGTTTTTATTTTAAAATAAATCAAAAAAATTGTTTTTAATTTCTAAAATTCATTATTTGATATTCTAAAAATTATTTTAATTCAAAAAAAATATAAATCTTAATTATTTAGTTAATTAATTTTAGTTGATAATTAATTATTTAATTAGTCAATTAATTTAAATCAATGAGGAATTTGGAGGAAGTGAGGACACAAGTAGAATTCAGAAGTTTAGTGGAATTAGCGCAATGTTACTGCAAGTGTGCGAGGCTTTAATTGGGTAAATATGCCTTTGTAATAGATAAAAGAATTAAAACGTTAATTGCACATGCGAGTGAGAAGAATATTTTCAAGAACTCAAGGGTCAAGATAAGAACTAAGAGAAGAAAGAAAGAGAATGAAGAAGAGAGATTGAATAAAGAAGAAATTGGAAACTACGCCAATATGGATGTTGTTAGACGATTAAAGAAATTTTATCATCTGCAATAAAGTTTTATTAAAGGATTTAGAGGTATATCAATATAGAATGATAATGTAACAAGAATTATTCCAAAATACCAGAGAACTCGCGAATACAAGTATTTGATGTATGATATAAGCTGACAATGTTGACATGTGAACTAAAGAAGAAGATATCTTGATTATGCTGGAGAGATTATGTATAGTGGGAATAGACCTCAATAATTTGAAACATATCTTAA
This sequence comes from Apium graveolens, assembly GCF_009905375.1. NCBI lineage: Eukaryota > Viridiplantae > Streptophyta > Magnoliopsida > Apiales > Apiaceae > Apium > Apium graveolens. The sequence continues at coordinate 73,582,334 of NC_133655.1, forward strand.
ATGTGAAGAAGCCAAAGATGTGACAGAGAATAGTTGGAGTGGATTAAAAATGAAAGTTGTGCGATTAGTAATTATGTAAATAAGGTTAAGGAAGTAGCTGACAATGGGTTTTGATAGTTCGGTCGACAAGAATTCAAATAATTATAGAAAGCTTTTATTCCATTATTAGCCACAGAATGGCTTATCTAATAATAACCAAATCAGCACAATTAGAAAGAAGGAATCGCTTATGTTAAGAAGAGACAATGAGTCATGAGAATGGAGAACTTGACTAGAAAGGAAAGTGGATAGGATGATAAAGAAATTTTATAAGATTGTCCAGGATATAAGAAATTTATGAACGTCGGGGTGTCAGAGCTAATGTAAGGCATGGAGTGAGACGCCTATATTTGGAGATAAGAAATTCATTCGAAGACTGTGATTAAATATGGAAATTGAAATGAAGGTATTGATTGACATGGCATAAGAATAGAAATAGACTGACATATAAATAAATGTCATATTTATTGAAGAATTAAAGCCAGCATTATAGGGTGAACCTATTACCGTAACCTTTTCAAAAATGAATATAGCTCGTTAAGGGGCGATATAGAGAATCACTTGAAAACCAGAGATGAATCAAGTGTTATTTAAATCATTAATGATATGTTAACTAAACCTAACCATCCTTTTATTAACAAATACTCTATCTAAGGAATAAGTTGATGTTGCTACAAGGAGATTGTGGTGTGTTATTAGATTCAAGTATAGATTGGAATTGATCGATATTATTACTTAATTTAATATTATTGGACAGCAGCGAAGTGAAGAATTTGATGAAACATTTGTAAATTGAGATATGGAATACATTCCAGGAATACGATTAAGTACCGAGGGCTAAAATAAATATCTAGTGACCAGACATGAAGAGAAAATGGGGGAAAACGTCAATTGAATCATTATTGATAGGTTATCCCAAACCTAGTCATTCTATTTTATTAATGAACAACTTGTCCAATAAGTGGGTTAGTTGCTGCTTGAAGAAACGGGGGTACGTCATCAGATCCAGGAATTGATTGTGAATGATCAATACTATTTGATTGGAGATTTGACAGAAATATTTAGAATACGATGAATTATGTCGAACCAGAATAGTATATACCACTCCTAGATGAACGAACATTAAGTAAGGCAGAACTAAAGGAGAGGAATTTGGCTAAACATCATTAACTCAAGGGATTCAAGTTATTCCAAGAATATGATGCAAGACATATATGTCAAAGACTTTCTGATAATATGACATAAAGAAAAGAATAGACATTGTATGTGACTAGACACCAAGGGAGAGCATTGCAGTTAGTTTCGTATGAGAACTCCTTGGAACCAAAATAAATGATAATATGGGTTAAATTATGTGGGTGATACATCTAGGTTAGTAAATTTTCTCTACTCAAGGGAATTAAAGTATGATGATTCGATTGTGCGTCTGTCATATCCAGTCGAGATTTTCTCATTAATTCGTAATTTTGAAATAATTTCGAAAATATTAGAAATCGAATACACCATGGTTTCATTGAAGGGTTTTTAGCAAATAAACGCAGCGAAAACGTAAATTTAAATCTTAAAAAAAACTGAAACCCTCCGCAGGATCCATGCGAAAAATAATATTTAATTCGTAGTTCAGTATGTTTACCTTAAGAAGCTTTACGTTAATGGAAAGATGGAGGTCTTTAATGGCGATCCAAAAACGATGAACGGAGATCCTTAGCAGCTGCTCCTCAAGTGTGAAGCACTCCACCGGTATCCACCAAGAAAAAGATGTAATGAAGGAGGAGGAGATGGAGAGAATTAGGGTTTTGTAAATCTTTTTGGTTGAGGCAAAAATAGGGTCTATAATAGTATATTTATAGGCAAAATTTTCAGCTGAAAATTTTCCCATAAAATATTATTCTTATTAACCCTTTATTATTCTCACTAATAATTAAAACACCTTTTAATTATTAATCCTTTTTCTAAACACTTTAGAAATAATTCTCTCACTTGATTCAATTTTCAAAAAATAAATTCTTAATTAATAATATTAAGAACTTTTTCTTAATTAATTTATAATCAATTAAATCTCATTTAATCAATTATTAAATTTGCCAATTAATTATTTATTTTATAAATAAATAATTATCAGCCATTATTAATTAATTTCTCCACCATTAAATCATTCTCTTTTATGGTGTGACCCTGTAGGTTCAATATTAAACCGGTAGTAGAAATAAATAATAATAAAACTATTTTATCATTATTTATATAAATTCTCTAATTCATTAAATATGATTAATTAATTAATCATATTTATTCTACATCGTGAGGGATACTTCTCAGCATATCGCGACTATCCGGATAATACGAATTCACTGCTTTGAATACCAAGAACATATTCAGTGAGTAGTTACCGTATAATTAATTCCTTCTACCCTGCAATGTCACGATTAAATACAAGGCATGGAACTTGTGTCAAGCCTATCTTATTTAATCACTTGCTTTCCCATTCACTATGCTTAGTTCTATTTAATGTAAATTAGAAACTCCTTTCTAATTTCATTCACTCTGGCCAGAGATTCCTGAACTAGCATAAGTGGATCAGCATTGAACATTCTCTTCCTTCAATGGAAGGGGTAGATCCTTTATTGATCATACACTATCTTCGTGTACAAATTCCTATACCCAGTAGAGCCCTTATAATTGTCCCTTGAGACTAAGAACTAAACCAAAGCATAGTTCAGTGTACACAAGATGACTATAATGACCTCAAGTCTAAGGATACTTGTACAACTATCACTATGTGAACAACTGCTGACACGTGAGTGAACTCCATCAGTTGTTCAGCTGTGTGAGTCATGTTCAGTGAACTTATTCTATAATAAGCACCTACATACTAGCTATAGTGTCACCACACAAATGTCTATGAGAACAGACATCCTTCATAATAAAGCAAGCATAGTATGTACCGATCTTTGCGGATTATTAATTACTAGTTAGTAATCCTAAGACCAAGAACTATTTAAGTTTAGAGTTATCTTCTTTTAGGTCTCATTATTATGATATCATCATAATCCATAAAAAGCTTTACTCTAAACTGTGGTATATCTTATTTAAACATTTAAATAGATAGAGTCTGCAATAAAAACAAAACAAGTCTTTTATTAATATCAATGAAATCAAAACAGATTACATAAAAGTTATTCCTAAATCCTCATAAATGATTGGACTTAGGACATATCTCTTTCAATCTCCCACTTGTACTAAAGCCAATCACTCTGGTATCTAATACCCATCTTGTCTTTATGACGATCAAAGTGACTCTGAGAAAGTGGCTTTGTGAGTGGGTCTGCTACGTTGTTATGTGTGTCAACTCTCTCGACATTGACATCTCCTCTATTTTCAACTCAGATTCACTACCAAAAATAAGAAAAATGTCCTGAGTCCTGCGCAAGTACTTAAGGATGTTTTTCACTACTTTCCAGTGGTCTTCACCTGGATTGGACTGATATCTGCTCGTCACACTAATTGAATAAGCAACATCAGGCCTTGTACACAACATCGCGTACATGATAGATCCTATTGCTGAAGCATAAGGAATCTTACTCATACGCTCTCTTTCTTCAGGTGTCTTAGGAGACATTTTTTTCGGAAAGGGACACTCCATGGCTCATCGGTATGAGACCTCTTTTGGAGTTTTCCATGCTAAACCTTTTAAGCACTTTCTGGATGTATGTACCCTGGGTAAGACATATCATTCTTCTAGATCTATCTCTATAGATCTTCATACCGAGAATGTAGGATGCTTCTCCCAAGTCCTTCATGGTGAAGTTCTTTGATAGCCATACTTTGACTGATTGTAGCATCGGTATACCATTTCCTATAAGAAGTATGTCATCTACATACAATACAAGAAATGTTACCGCGCTCCCACCAACCTTCTTGTAGACACATGGTTCATCTATGTTTTTGATAAAACCAAACTCTTTGATTGTCTCATCAAAACGGATGTTCCATCTACGAGAAGCTTGCCTTAAACCATATATGGTTCGCAGCAGCTTACACACTAGGTGTTCATTTCCCTTGGAACGAAAACCCTCTGGCTGTGTCATATACACTTCCTCCACAAGTTCCCCATTGAGGAAGGCCGTTTTCACGTCCATTTGCCAGATCTCATAGTCGTAGTAAGCAGCAATCGCAAGCAAAATCCGAATTGATTTTAACAGGGCTACAGGCGAAAAAGTTTAATCAAAGTCAATCCCTTGCCTTTGTTTGAATCCTTTTGCCACGAGCCTGGCCTTATAGGTCTCCACCTGGCCATCTGCTCCAATCTTTCTTTTGTATACCCACTTGCACCCAATAGGCTTAACACCTTCAGGCGCCTTAACCAAAGTCCATACTTGGTTGGTATACATAGATTCCATTTCGGATTTCATGGCACTATGCCATTTCTCTGAGTCAACACTACTCATAGCCTCATTATAGGTCACAGGGTCGTCATCATCAATGATTGACAACTCATTGCCATTCTCAATGACAAGGCCATAATACCTCTCAGGTTGGCGAGACACTCTCTCTGTCCTACGAATGGGCTGTTCCACAGAAGGTTGTTCAGTCTGAACAGGTGTTTCCATTTGATCCATAGTACTTTATGCTTCTTGAACTTCATCAAGTTCAATTTTGCTCCCACTATTTCCTTCAAGGATAAACTCCTTTTCCAAGAAGGTAGCATGTCTGGAGACAAACACCCGATGATCGGTGTAAAAGTAATACCCCAAAGTCTCTTTAGGATATCCCCAAAAATTACATTTTACAGATCGAGATTCCAGCTTATCTGGGTCAACCTTTTTGACATAAGCTGGACATCCCCAAATCTTAACGTGTTTAAGACTCGGTTTCCTTTCTTTCCATATCTCATATGGTGTTTGAGGAACAGATTTGGAAGGCACCTTATTCAGTAAATATGCTGAGGTTTCCAATGCATAACCCCATAGGAATACTGGAAGATTCGCATAGCTCATCATGGACCGAACCATGTCTAACAAAGTTCGATTTCTCCTTTCAGATACCCCATTTAACTGTGGAGTATATGGAGGAGTCCACTGGGAGACTATACCATTTTCTTTGAGATAATCTGGAAACTCTCCATTCAAGTATTCACCACCTCGATCTGATCGAAGAGTTATAATACTGTGTTTGGTTTGTTTCTCCACTTCATGTTTATATTCTTTGAATTTTTCAAAGGCTTCAGACTTGTGTTTCATCAAATACATATATCCGAATCTAGATCTATCATCTATGAAAGTAATGAAGTACGAAAATCCACCCATGGCTTGTGTAGACATTGGTCCACATACATCTGTGTGTACCAATCCTAGCAAATCTGCAGCCCTCTCTCCATGTCCACTAAATGGAGATTTGGTCATTTTACCCAATAGACAAGACTCGCATGTAGGATATGATTCAAAATAAAAGGGGTCAAGTAACCCTTCCTTATGCAATGTCCGCAGTCTATTTTCACTAATATGACCTAGCCTATAGTGCCATAAATAGGTCAGATTTTCATCATCTCGTTTTCTTTTATTATTTTGTTCAATCTGAAGTAAATCATGCTCTACGTCACATACATACAAACCATTATTTAAAATACCACGTCCATAAAGAACATTATCTCTAAGGATAGAACATTCATTATTCTTAATAATAAATGAAAAACCATCCAAATCCAACATAGGAATAGAAACAATATTCCTCACGATAGAAGGAACGTAATAACAATTATTCAAAATAATAGTCTTGCCCGTAGGCATATGTAAACTAAATGATCCTACAGATATGGCTGCAACCCTTGCTCCATTACCCATACGTAGAATCACCTCATCTTTTTCAAGAGTCCTACTTCCCTTTAGTCCTTGCAACGAATTACAAATATGAGAACCACAGGCGGTTTCTAATACCCAAGTAGAAATTTGACCCAGTGACATATTAACTTCGATCATGAACATGCCTGAATCAGAAGCGGTAGTCTTACTACCCTTCTTCTTCTTCAATTCTGCAAGGTAAACCTTGCAGTTCCTCTTCCAGTGCCCCAACTTGTTACAGTGAAAACAAATAGCTAAATTAGGACCAGTCAACTTGTGAGCATCTAGTATGTTCTGGAGTGATAGTGCAGAAGACATGACGAATATAGTAAATCTGTAAATGATAAACACATAACAACACTTAGCAAATATTCAATTTCATTTCAAAACACTATATGAATCGGGTCATTATTCATAAGTGTCTCCCGCTAGTTTATCTAATTTTTTTCAACCCCCTAAGTGAAAATTAAGCATTCATAATGCTAGTGGGAATATGGATCCTACATTCCATCACACAACCTCGGCTGTGGCACGAAACGTCATGTGATGTTCAATAGGCAGACAACTCTTATCAATTACATCTTATGTTATTCCCTAATATAAGTTTAACCTCTTGAATAATTGAGTCACGGTTGTGGCACGGCAAACTCAATATTCTAAGTCAAGTCTCACCCAACATTTCGTACAATTGAATCAGTCTCCAACGGCCCACGGCTGTAGCACGTACTGACCTTTAGATTCTAATTCAATGTACACATCTCTATGTAATAGACAAGTATTTCTTATTTCGAAATCAAAGCCCTCGGCTGTAGCACGAAACGACAATGATTTAAAAATAAGAACCACTTTCTACCATATTGGAAGGCTATGACCGACACAAGCCTGTTGTGTCATTGGCCAATTACTACTTGATATTATTTAATTTTAGAGGGATTATATTACGTTACAATCATAATCATATTATAAAGAGATTCTTCCATTTAAATTAAATATTTCAAATCAATAATCGATAATCAGATGATTCTCAGTTGGGTGGAGCATTGTCAAGAGGCGTCACTTAATAACCCTTTCTTACAGATAGAAATCTGTTGTTGACAGAATCATCCTTTCTCTCAATATTGAAAATTCATTCAATTATGTGTTTCATAAACACAAGAATCTCATTATTGTATTCATAATATTTTTGTTAAGGCAAGAAACGATTCCTATTCTAGATTTTCTAGAGCACGCCTTATATTGATTTAAGTTCACCTAAATCTATCATCGCATGGTAAACATAGGCATATATCTCATATATAAAATTAAATAAACAAGTAAATATAATGTGCAATAAAGTAAATGTGTTTGGTTATGGCCCCATCCTATGTGATCTTTATCAAGCTCATGAAAAAGATCAAGGTCAATCTAATATGGTGATGGAAATAAATACAACTACTTATTGCATAAGTTTTCTTCTTTATTTAGACTTCTTGTATGACTCGTCTTCTTCTTTGTATCACCTCCATTGGATAGCCTTCTTGATTCTTCAATTACATTACATGATTGAAAGTAAAACTAATCTAATGAACTTACAAGAATAACTCGAGTTACATTCGAGATTTATGATTACAAAGATTGACGACATGCAAGTCGTATTTAAAACCAAAACCAAAACCATTACACTAAGGTCGAAAGTCCATAACCATCCACCATGCTCATACAACACATAAAAGCATGTTAAAACACATAATCTGATCTTAACATATCATATTATCCATGATCTAATCATAAAAAGAAAATATGACAAAAATCAGAAAAATTAGAATCAAATCAGAAAAACAAGAATCACTGTTTACGGGCAGTAAGCGACATCAAACGCCTTACAGACGAGTCGTTGATAGCTATAGCTATCAGTTTTGTTCAGACGCTCGTTTACCTATGGAATTGGGTATTCGTTTGCGTAAATCGGACACCAGACCCAAATTTTAGCAAATCTGCAGCAGCCAATTCAGAATCCGTATCTAATATGATTCTCATAATTAAAACAAACATAAATCATGTATATATCAGTATATATACAGATTACATAATCATCTTATGATTATACAACTCACATAAATATCATATATTCAAAACCATACATATATAAGCATATTATATCAACATCAAATCATGGCGAATCACGTACATGCTCATATATCGAAAACAGTTAAACACATAAACGAATTAAAAGCTTTTCGCAAAAGCACATAAACGCAGCGAAAATGTAAATTTAAATCTTAAAAAAAAATCGAAACCCTCCGCAAGATCCATGCGAAAAATAATATTTAACTCGTAGTTTAGTATGTTTACCTTAAGAAGCTTTACGTTAATGGAAAGATGGAGGTCTTTAATGGCGATCCAAAAATGATGAACGGAGATCCTTAGCAGCTGCTCCTCAAGTGTGAAGCACTCCACCGGTATCCACCAAGAAAACGATGTAATGAAGGAGGAGGAGATGGAGAGAATTAGGGTTTTGTAAATCTTTTTGGTTGAGGCAAAAATAGGGTCTATAATAGTATATTTACAGGCAAAGTTTCAGCTGAAAATTTTCCCATAAAATATTATTATTATTAACCCTTTATTATTCTCACTAATAATTAAAACACCTTTTAATTAATAATCCTTTTTCTAAACACTTTAGAAATAATTCTCTCACTTGATTTAATTTCCAAAAATTAAATTCTTAATTAATAATATTAAGAACTTTTTCTTAATTAATTTATAATCAATTAAATCTCATTTAATCAATTATTAAATTTGCCAATTAATTATTTATTTCATAAATAAATAATTATCAGCCATTATTAATTAATTTCTCCACCATTAAATCATTCTCTTTTATAGTGTGACCTTGTAGGTTCAATATTAAGCCGGTAGTAGAAATAAATAATAATAAAACTATTTTATCATTATTTATATAAATTCTCTAATTCATTAAATATGATTAATTAATTAATCATATTTTTTCTACATCGTGAGGGATACTTCTCAGCATATCGCGACTATCCGGATAATACGAATTTACTGCTTTGAATACCAAGAACCTATTCAGTGAGTAGTTACTGTACAATTAATTTCTTCTACCCTGCAATGTCACGATTAAATACAAGGCATGGAACTTGTGTCAAGCCTATCTTATTTAATCACTTGCTTTCCCATTCACTATGTTTAGTTCTATTTAATGTAAATTATAAACTCTTTTCTAATTTTATTCACTCTGGCAAGAGATTCCTGAACTAGCATAAGTGGATCAGCATTGAACATTCTCTTCCTTCACTGGAAGGGGTAGATCCTTTATTGATCATACACTATCTTCGTGTACAAATTCCAATACCCAGTAGAGCCCTTATAATTGTCCCTTGAGACTAAGAACTAAACCAAAGCATAGTTCAGTGTACATAAGATGACTATGATGACCTCAAGTCTAAGGATACTTGTACAACTATCACTATGTGAACAACTGCTGACACGTGAGTGACTTCCATTAGTTGTTTAGCTGTGTGAGTCATGTTCAGTGAACTTATTCTATAATAAGCACCTACATACTAGCTATAGTGTCACCACACAAATGTCTATGAGAATAGACATCCTTCATAATGAAGCAAGCATAGTATGTACCGATCTTTGCGGATTATTAATTACCAGTTAGTAATCCTACGACCAGGAACTATTTAGGTTTAGAGTTATCATCTTTTAGGTCTCATTATTATGATCTCATCACGATCCATAAAAAGCTTTACTCTAAACTGTGGTATATCTTATTTAAACATTTAAATAGATAGAGCCCGCAATAAAAACAAAACAAGTCTTTTATTAATATCAATGAAATCAAAACAGATTAGATAAAAGTTATTCCTAAATCCTCGTATATGATTAGACTTAGGACGTATCTCTTTCATTCATTACATCATTCGCAGATGGACAACAAGGTTAAGGGAACGATTAAAGAGCCTCGATTGCGATCGGAAACGATTACCAACTAGGTTAATTGAACAAAGAGACAAGTGGGAATGAGGTTCAACAACCCGTAACGGTTGGAAATGTTTATAAGCACGAATTACTAGAATTAGAAAAGAAAAGAGAATTAATATGTGTTATGCTGGTCTTTTTGAGACGATAAAATAGGCAGGATAAGTGTAAGTGAGTTGGTGTCACCGCTACATGTATAGCAGATTAATAGGGTGTTTATACGTGTATATTCAGGAAAAGTAATTTAGCTCCATTATATATATAAGATGGAGACTTGAGTTGAGTATATGAGAAACTAATAGAATATGATGTCAGCAAGAAGCTGTTGAGTAATGATTGATATTGCAAGATAAAGTTTATGAAAAGTTATAGGGTTGAAAGATTCACCTGAAAAAAATGGAAGTGAGATACTTGAATGTATCATAATCTGATCCGTATGTGATTCTGAGGACAAAATCCTTTTAAGGAGGGAAGGATGTAACATCCGGGAAATAACTTGTAATTATTTTATTAATAAATAATTAGTAAGTGATTATTATGTGATTTTTTGTAAATTATCTGATGATTGGTGTTGATATGTGAATGTTTATATGTGGTAAAATATAAGTATGTTAATTTTATTATATCCAGAATAAAGTACAGGTAATTATGGTATTTTTCTGGTAATTTTTGGAATGATATATGATTTTATAATAATTTATGAATTTATTAATTATTTTCTGAATAATTACGAACCTATTTTATAAAGCCGGAAATCGTCCAACTTCAACCGTGTTTACGTTTTTCAACCCGAAACTCTTCCAAAAACTCCTTCCTAACCTAATCTGATAATTCCGGACATTTTCTATATTTTAACTTTTTCGATCTTGATTACGGTTTGACCCGTGCGCATCCCGGCGCAAAATTTTCGATAATTCAACAAAACCCGTATTATCGAAAGATGGGATATCATTACATTATTATCGTATAAAGTGTTTTATAAAAAGCCCAGTTTGGATAATTATCCAATACGGGTATCAAAACGGATTGTTTCCGTAGTTACTTAGCGGCTAAGCAACTAATTTATCGATCCAACACGAACCAATAATCCATTAATAAAAATAGCCCTTTTCATATCTTATTTTATTCGTATAATCATAATCAGTCAGTTTAAACTGATAAAATACAGAGAAACCCCAAATTATTCATTACGTTCTTGAGAATCAATCGCACAAACGAAGGCGTTATCGAACTCCGATTCGGGCGTGCCATATATCCAATCGAAGCTCTCGAAAAGTACTTTATGAATCAATCAACCATTTTGTGCAGAAATCAAGGTGATTTTCTTATTTATTATTTTAATTCGAATTATTTAGTGATTAAAATATGAATTTTTGTAGACATGATTACCTGATTGTTTTAATGATCCCATGTTGTAGAGCATGTTTTTCTGGTCAATTTCATATATTATACTTCAAAAATAGAGTTCAATAACATATAGTAATTGAGATTTGTTTTTCTGAAAATTCAAAATTAGGGTTCTTGGTGTTCTTGAGTTGAAATTTGGGGCGTTTTGATTCGTGAATTGTTTGTTAATTTGGATGAATAGATAAGCTTAAGCATTGAATTTACAATCGATTGATATATGTAATTGATTATTATAACCCCCGGAGTCATATAAACGAGTTCTTGAATTTTATGGTTTCTACTTTTAATTTTCTGATTAATATGATGTTGGTGGGATGTTATGAATATAGGGGTTAGATTCTACTATTTCAGAACTTCAAATTCCCCTATAGCATGTTGAATTTGGTTCTATTTTTATGAAAATCGGATTTTTGCTGGTTTCTTCGCTAGTGTTGGCTCGTAGTCGCCGGAAATCAACGAGGATGGATTGTTTGTGTTTATTGTTACTGAAATCGTGTTTCTGGGTCGATTTTATGTGAAATCCCGTCGAAAAACAGGAGAAGCGGTGCTGTTGGCACCATCGTCGGAGATCATCGGGAAACCGCCGGGGAAGACGATGGAATCCGGGTTTCCCAGATTCCGGCGACAACCCGGTGATTGTTCTTCGCGACCCGACTTCTGACCCGTTGGGTTATTTTAAAACTCGCCTTTGATCTATTTTCCTCAATTGAAATCTTAAAAATCTGTTTCGGTTAGTTTTTGTTTTAAAATAAGTCAAAAATTTTGTTTTTAATTTCTAAAATTCATTTTTTGATATTCTGAAAATTATTTTAATTCAAAAAAAATATATAAATCTTAATTATTTAGTTAATTAATTTTAGTTGATAATTAATTAGTCAATTAATTTAAAAATTAATTGATTAATTAATTAATTAATTATTAATTAATTAATTATTAATTAATTATTTAATTAGATTTAATTATTTATTTTTGGTTTAAAAATTCCAAAAAATAGTTCGAGCTTTAAAATATTATTTAAAATTATTTTCAAGGCTCGATAATTATTATAAAATTATTTTAAAGTCACATTCTGGTATTCGAATCCTATTATTTAATTATAAAATGATTCGGAGACCCGTTTTAAGTCCGGAAAATATTCAAAAATTTGTATTAAATAGACCGTTCATCCGTTTAATACGAAACGAACGCGTCTAGACTATGAAAAATATTCTGCTTCTATTAAAAATACTTTTAAGACTTAAATTCTTTTATATCGGATGGTCGTTTGCTTTACGAATCATTCTGAGACGGTTATTAATCGATAAATACTATTTTTGAACCTATTTCAGTTCTAAAATTATCGAGACCCATCTTTTGGCAATTCAACTTATGTGTTACACAAATTATGTGTCTACATGTTATATGAATAACATAATTACGTGCCTTATGTTTTTACATGTTATGTGAATTATGAGTCCACGTGTCTTTTAAATGTTATCTGATTAAAACATGATCCTTATCTGTTATTATCGGGCGGGTAGATGATAAAGATAAACGTATAGAATAGATAATTATATATTGTCAGTTAATTGAATGGTATCCTTTATGATAGATACACATAGTTTGAGGCATTCAAAGCTAGACAGGGATTGTAAAAGTAAAGCTTGATTACGTGTAGTAATGAAACGAGTGGATTCAAAATAGAGATAAACCTGAAATGATGAATGATAAGAAAGGTCAAGTGGCCTGAATGGAAATGCAAACACAGCAGGACTGAGTGATATGGCAGATAGTTAAAGATCAGAGGGGTATCAATTGAGGCAAGTATTCCTAAATTTTATTCTAAAATACTGTAAATATTTCTGCATTCCTATTATAAGTTCAGAATAGTTAAATGTTTTTATATTTCGCTGCAATTACTCTTATTTATGCAAGTACCTTTTTGATCTTGTTTCTTGATTATCGATTGATTTCTTGAGCAAATACTCATTATTTCGGGTTATTTGCGAACCCTGAATCGGGATGTTTTAAAATCAAAGTGATTTGACATCAAAATGCTCCACAGACTGGATGGTTACGATGAGGGCCAGGAATGAGCGGGACCCTAAGGGCCAGAGATGGCTGGACCCTTGATTATTAGGCCATAGTGCCTGGGTACCCTATATGTTGGTGGGTTTATGCAGTTGGGTATAGATCCGCACTATATCCTGAATGATCAGCAGGTTATAGTACATATGATGGTTTCTTGTTTTATATTTTAGACCCTGGAAATCTTTATAAACTGTTTTAGATACCATATTTCTAAATAACCGTATTTAATACCTTGTAAATCATACCCTGTACCATGTGAGAACACATAACTGATGAGAGAATTATATAGTAATAGGATTGCATACGCAAAACTGGGTGAAGTTTATAACACGTAAAAGTTATTTTTAAAAATCACTATTGTTATATATCAATGCCATGCTATCGTATTGCTAAATAATTGCTCAATCAGGTTTGTAAGAAATGGCCAACTCACCAAATCACCAAGAAGAAGAAACTCAAACTCAAGACTAAGAACTAAACCAAGATACTCCTATAATGAACCGATTTTCTTAACTTTTGCAACAACCTATAGCCCCTAAAGTCAGAAACTTTAAACATTTTCAGTCCGTACATTCCCCAGAGTTTATAGGTTTTCCAGACCCGATAAAAGCTCAGTCGTGGTTAAGAGAAATGGAAAAATCTTTTGAATTAGCGGAAGTTAAGAATGAAAAAAAGGCGCAGTATGTAAGTTATTATCTTAAAGATGAGGCAAGTTACTGGTGGGAATCTTCTAAGGCTTTACTTGAAGGAGAAGTTATATCGTGGGGAAAGTTTACCGAGGTGTTTTCGGATAAGTATTTCCAAGTTATATACAAGACCGGTTATAGATGAAATTTCTGAATCTTAGGCAAGAAGATCTGTTAGTGGCGGAATATGAGGTGAAGTTCTCGGAGTTAGCTAGATTCGTGCCTAAGTATGTGAATACTAAAGCAAAGAAGTCCAAAAGGTTCCAACAAAGACTTAACCTGTGGATTCGGAGTCAAGTGGCTCTTTTGGAAATTAAGAACTATGCGGCACTTGTGCAAAAGGCCATGATAGTGGAAGGTGAGCGGGAAGCTACAAAAAGAGAGAACAAAGGAAAAAAGAGGAAGTTTGAAGACTCAGAACAAGATCAGGGAAGTTCGAAGTTTAGAGGGAAGTTTGGAAGAATGTGGGTAGTCAAAATCAGAAGTTTCAGAAATTTAAGCCTGGGAATGGAAGTCAGAAGAATCGGTTCCAGTAAGCTGGACAAGCAGTGAAAGAGAGTAGACCTCAGACTGCGGAATGTAAGGTTTGTGGGAAGAGACACTCGGGGAGGTGTAATAAGTTGAACGTGACCTGTTTTAAGTGTAACCAAAAAGGACATTATTCGACGGAGTGCCCAAATGGAACAGGGAAGCCAAAAAAAAATTGTTTCAAGTATGGAAAGGTGGGCCATATGGCCAGGAACTGCAAAGAGCCTATTCAAAAGGCGAATGTGCTTAGAATTGCTGGACCACCGCCTCTATCAGCACCAGCAACCCACCAATTTATGTTTGGTTATGTAACTTAAAAAGCTTTCATACTAGTTATATTAATATATTTTTAAAAATTTTCATTCAGGTCACGGGCTGTTACATTCTATTAATAGAATCAGACAAAAATTTGACTAATTTTGGTGAGTTGACTTAATAAATCTACCATGTCATGTACCGTCAGGTAAAGCGATATTTTGGTCACTCAATTTACTACAAATTTGTAATTAAGTCATTAAACTTAGAAAAAAATCTTCATGTTACTAACCATTAAATGTGTTAAAACTGAAAAGAAACCGGACGAAGACCTTTCATGCACACCTCTTTTCTCTATTAAAACATTCTAAAATTTATAAACAAATGCAATAAATACACACACAAATAAATGATGGAAAGGTTATAAAATGACAATCGATTACTAAAGAGTTTTTGAGAGTGAAACTAGTAACGATAATATGTGTATTTATTGTAAAGGGGTTTTTAAGAGAGTCCTTAAGTTCAGTTTCTTTTCGGTTTTTAAAGGATATAATAGTCAGTGACCTAGATGAATATTTCATCCGTTTGATGACCAAATTATAAATTTCGAGTCAGTTGAGTGACCAAAGTGCCATTTTAGTTGACTGTACATGTCACGGTGGATTTATTCAAGCTAAGTAACCAAATTTAGTCAGCTTTCTGTCAAATATTTAACGGAATGTCACCAAATTAAAATTTAAATATTCAATTGATTTTTAAATTAGCTTTAAGTTTGAAATACATATATGTATGCTTTATGCATACACACAAACGCTCATACGCACATGTACATGCATACATCTATCTATCTATTATATTATTAATAGCCCAACATAGGGCAGGTTGAGATTAAAAATTTTGAGACATTTTATTCACAAAAATTGTGAGACATTTTATTCCGCATCAAAAGACAGTTTTACCCCTTTTAAAAGTTGTGTTCCGCGTGAGCCTTTTGGCAAACCTTTAATGCGTAGATATTGCCTTCAGCACTAAACCACTCTATTCCGGAGCCAGTAATCTTAACCCGCTATAACTATATGCAGGTAAGTATTCACATCTAATTATAATAAATTATCAAGTGATTTCATAACTGAAGTTTGAAAATCAAGCTTGTAGGTTATACATCCGAGTAACTGTGGGCGAATATAAAAATTCTACGGCTGTCCCAGGTGATTGCATAATTTTTTTCCCGTGATTTTTCTACTAATTTCGTTTATTTTTTATGGGTGTCGTTGTTAAAATATAGATTGAAAAAATTTGTGGCCTGCATAATTTGTGGCATTTAGGGTTTGATTAAATCATGTGGGTTGGTAAAGATAGGAACTGTTTTACTAAAATTAGTGCTCTATCGAATTTAATTTATGTGTGATTTGGAATTATGTTTTTTTTGGGTTGAACATATAATTTTCGTAATTATTAATTATGGGATTCAGGGGAAGCTCATAGTGTCTATACAACTCTTGAGTCTCTGAATCTTTTGCGAAATTTTAGTGTATGAGATGGAAATCGATGGTGGATGATAAAAAGAAATATATTATGTGTGCGCTCAATACAAGACATGTGCCTATTACTTAACATAGAAACTTTAAAATCCAATTGGCTAAATGAATGCAATAAGATAGGCAGAGAAAAATCTTGTAATTTTATTTTTTTATGATTGTTTCTCTTGCAAACTTATTTTAAGCTGTTACATTTTAGCTTTTAATATAATATTCGGGATATAACGTGTAATTATTTTTATCAATAAATGATTATTATGTGATATTATGTGAATTTTGGTGAATTATCTGATGATTGATAATAATATTTGGATGTTTATATCTGATAAAATGTGAGTATGTTAATTTTATTATATCCAGAATAAAGTACAGATAATTATGGTATTTTCCTGGTAATTTTTGGACTGTTATATGATTTTATAATAATTTAAGAATTTATTAATTATTTCTGAATAATTACAAAACTTTTTTTATTAAACCGGGAATCGTCCAACTTCAACCATTTTTACGTTTTTATAACCCGAAACTATTCGGAAAACTCCTTTCTAACCTAATCCGATTATTCCGGACACTTTCCGTGTTTTGACATTTTCGATCCGGATTACGGTTTGACCCGTACACGTCCTGGCGTAAAATTTTTGATACGATATTCGTTTTGATAGATCAATATAACCCGTATTCTCGAAAGACGGGATATTATTACATTATTTTTGTATAACGTATTTTATATGAAGCTCAGTTTGGATAATTATCCAATACGGGTATCAAATCGGATCATTTTTGCAGTTACTTAGCGGCTAAGTAACTTATTTTTCGATCAAATACGATCCAAGGAGTATTAATATTCCATAAATATAAATAGCCTTTTTATTATCTCAATTTATTCGTATAATCATAATCAACTAGTTAAAACCGATAAATTACAGAGAAAAACCCGTTAAATCATTGCGTTCTTGAGAATCAAATCTATAAACGAAAGCGTTATCGAACTCAGAATCAAGCGTGCCATATACCGAATCGAAGCTCTCGAAAAGTTTTTTCAGGATCAATCATCAATTTCAGTGCAGATATCAAGTTTATTTTTCTATTTAATTATTTAAATTTGAATTAAATAATGATTAAAATAGGAAATTTTTATGTTGATGTTGTTTGTGTGATTTGATGGCTTAATCTTGTAGATAATTTTATCCTGTTCATTTTGGTATATTATATGATGAATTTGGAGTTCAATAACATGTAGAAAAATGTGTTTGATTCTCGAAATTAGAAATTAGGGTTTATAATTAATTTGAATGTTTTCAATTGAATTTCAACATTTCTTTGTTAGGGGTTATCGGTTACAATTGATTGTAGCATCTTATAGATCGTCCAAAGACGATTCGAATGGTATATACGTAATAAACAAACGATAACTAGAATGACATGGCCTGAAAAAGAAAGGCTGGCGGCGTTCTTGAATTCTCGACCAAAAATCCGGACAATCGGGTGTTTATTTGCAGAAATAGATTGTTGAAATCGATTGTGGAGGTTATAAACTTGTGATTTGCACCTTTTGGAGGCATTCAAAGATCGTATGAGGGTTTCCGGTGAGCTCAGAGGCGGCGTTAATGGTTGCCGCCGTCGCCGGAGCTGCGGTGTGGGGAGGAAGATGGTGACAAATTGCCGTTTAATCCTTGTAATTTACAAAAAATTGTAAATTCTGTATTTTAGTTTTAAAAAGTTATAAAAAAATGGATTCCTGTTTTAATTATTTTCAAATATCATATTTCTATTTTATTTATTTTCAGAAAATCAGTTTTAATTATTTAAAATTCCAAAATTTATTATTTTAATTCTGAAAATTATTTTTAATTCAAAAATAAATCTTAATTATTTAATTAATTAATTTTAGTTGATAATTAATTATTTAATTAGTTAATTAATTTAAATATTAATTGATTAAATAACTTAATTAGTTATTAATTAATTTTAATTGATTATTAGTTAGATTTAATTATTTATTTGGATTTAAAAATTTCGAAAAATAGTTTTGAGTTTTAAAATATTATTTTAAATTATTTTCAAAGCTCGATAATTAGTATTAAATTATTTTAAAGTCAAATTCGGGTGTTCGAACCCTATTATTTAATTATAAAATAATTCAGACACCCGTTTTAATTCCGAAAAATGTTCAAAAACTCGTATTAAATACTGGGAAAATCATTTTAACCCAGAATCTTCTTTGAAAAACTATTTTGATCGAATATCTTGCGTGATATGTGCTACGTGCTAACTGATTGATGTTTTATATGCCTATATGATTATTGTTTGACTGTTTTAGTCATAACTTTTGATCTGTAAGTTGGATTTGGGTAAAATGAAGGGGTAAATAAGAGCTTGTAAAGTCTATGTGACGATTAAAATAATCTAAGATTGAGTATTGATATATACTCGTGATACCAAACATAGATAGCAAGGCATAGGAAAGAAGAGCAAGTGATCAGTAAATAGAACTAAAGCGTAAAAAAAGAAGGCAAGTGATCGATGAATAGAAGCAAGGCATAGAAAAAGAAGGAAAGTGATTGATGAGTAGAACTGTTAGATGAGTACAAGTAAAGTTAGAAATCATCTATAATGAGGCAAGTACTTCTGAACCTTTCTTCGAGATATATTGCAAATATTTCTGAACTTTCTCATAACATGTTGCTAGTATTCAAAATAAATCATGTTTTATATTGCAAGCGCTTTAAACTATTCAACCTTGAACCCTGATCATATCATTGAACTTGAGCTGTAAGATTTATTTCTTGTAAAACACTGACGGTTGATTTCCCAGATATTAAACCATACAAATACAATATTACTCCACAAACACATACACACCATAAACCAAATACTAAAACAGAATTACTTGAGCATACAGAAACTTATATACCATGTTATACCCTATGACATTAAAGATTTGTATCATGTTTTATCATTGGACCATTGTTCATCAGATACCTGATTCTTCAACAGACTTGAATCCGTTCTTTATATACATATACCTTGATATACCCTGGTGATACTTATTAAATATCTTATACTCAGAGATAAATGTTTTATCAATGTCAATTATGATTCTGTTTTATTAAATTAGAATGGTTATTATATTAAATCGTTTTAGAATTGGATGGTTTTATAAAGGTGGACCAAATTCGTGGTCATATTAGGCCAATGCGTGCCTTGGATCCAATATAGAGAGCAGAGCTGTGTGCTCTGCTTGGGGTTAGTGCGTGACTGATTAGCAGCCTAACCTTGGTTTTTAAAAAAATGAAAAGTGAATATCCAATTTTAATCATTGCTTATCCAGAAACTTGATTCTTCTGAATCATTTTAATTGGTCATTGTTTAACTTCAGTTATTTATATTATGACTTGCTGAGCTAGTTAACTCACTCTTGCAAACCTTTTTATATTTTTAACAGTTGAAAAAGAAATTATTGGTAACGAGGATTCCCAGTCCAGTGTGCGAGCTAGGATTCCATGTTAAGTTGGATCGAGCTAGCAGGAGCTTTATATTATAGATGAGTTATGCAAGATTGTAAGAATGATATCATTATCAGTTGTAAGTTAAACTAGTTGGGATTTGGTACGAGATAATAAAAGTTAAGGTTGTGGCTTGTTTTCAGACTTTAACCTTTTATGATTCGTGGTTGTTAAACGAAGGGTCAATGCATATAATATTATATACACAGGTTTATATATTGTATGTATGTTGTGGACCCCAAACTTCTGACCCGGATTCGGAGGGCGCCACATTTAATCTATATATGAAATATTGTATCATTAACTCTTGAAAAAAGTATAAACTTTAATTTTAGTTGGATAAATAAATGCGATAAGCTTTAATTTATTCTTAAACTAATTTACTCAGGTTTAAGAGCCCAAATGCGCCAAATGCTGGAAGTTCTAAGTGAAGGATTTAGGTTTTGGTTAACCTCGCGTTTAATGTTATGTTATCCTATATAAATCAATATTATTGATTTTTGTGGTTAGGTTGTGACTTGGTGGTAACTGATTTATATTTTCTCATTAGTGTAATTTGAAATAAAATATTGTACACTAAAATACTAGACATAAAATCACTAATATTTGTGTTATGGAAAAGTTTTAACTTTTAGTTGTCTCAATAATAGCTTTGTTTACCTAACATTTTTAAGCGTAGTTGTAATATAAAAAATCACTCATTCTTAGATGGATTGCATAATTTTCTTAAAACTTTTGGTCTCATGTTTAAAATGAGCTTATAAACTATGACAACCCGGGTCAAATCCCGAGTCTTTTTCGAAAACCAGGTCAAGTCCCGATTTCGAGTCCAAAATAAGCCGAAGCCTATTGTCCCAAATACAGCCAACTTGGGTAACGACTAGCCCACCACAGGCCCCCAAAAGATCATAATTTGTTGGTGCACATAGTAGTAATAGTACTTCACCTTATAAACTGAACAGAATCCCCAAATCTCCTCGATGTGGGACTGGGGTGTTACAAACTCCCTCACTTAAACTCTTGACATACTCGTTAGGCCTGAAACAGACAGCCCATAGGTCCCGATCGTTCCTCTCTAGCCTTTGTGGGATAATATCGGCTGACTTCGTGTCCCCACTTCCGGACCTCTTGACATTACGAGATAATATCATCAGCCTTCGTGTCCCCACCTCCGGCAACTTGGTGCATCAAGCTTTAGAGAGTCGGCTCTAATACCATATATGAGAACTCAGGTCAAATCCCGAGTCTTTTTCAAAAACCGGTTCAATTCCTGATTCGGAGTCTGAAATAAGACAAAGCCTACTGTCCCAAATATAGCCAACTTGGATAACGACTAGCCCACCATAGGCCCCTAAAAGATCATGATTTATTGGTGCACATAATAGTAGTAACCTTATAAACTGAACAGAAGTCCCAAATCTCCTCGATGTGGGACCGAGGTGTTACATAAACTAACTGAAAGATGCGGATATTTAATGCAAATATTGAACTTGAACCTTTATTGTTTTGTTTTAGGCATAGGCGTTGCAGTAACAATGGTGAATATGATGTTTAAACCTTTTTTATCGCACGGAACCCGCAGCCACTACCTTTCGGGTATGCACGGGGTGAACTCCACGGGCTCACACAATAGCCCGCAAACCACGTGAATCAAGATAAACCACACTTAAGCGACATACTCTTGTTTAGGAGGCATAATCATAAATTCTCCTCCCGTGGGATTTGAACCTGTGACCAAGAGGATAATGATCCCCTCTAAAGTCTTCAGGATAACGTGAGTATTTCATATTTTTCTTTCCGGTATTTGGTAATAGATTCTTGATGTAGCTTTCATGGTGCTTGCAGCAATTCTACAGTCGATTAGCCATCATCTTCTGAGCAAGTTACTTATTTTTAATAGAAGTAAACAATCTTGTGTGCCTGCAATTCTACTCAAAGATGAGTAGATTAGCTTATGTAATCTAGAATGATTGTTGTGAAGCGTAATTCGCTATTTTTTAATTTGTCTATTCTATTGTTAGTAATATTATCATTTGCCTATTAGTTTTAAAAAATCTTGCTTAATTATATCACATCGGAAGTTGTTTGTGGTGTAGCTATTGGTTAGTGTTGATGAACCTATGAATTCTCCGGGTAATTTCATGGTTGTGGCTGTCCGAGGGAGATTTTTTCTTGAAACACATTAATTTGTTACATATGTTCTTCTCATTATAAATCACTCTAATTTGTTGCATGTGTCACTCTTTTCTTGGCTTTTCAAGCCTTGTTTTTCACAATATTGGTAAATTGTTGTTATACAACTCTGACCCATATGTGTATATCTTATCAATTTTCTTCAGGAGCATCAAGTTCGTAACTTTATGATTTTGCTACAGTAAATTGTATTATGTGTATGTGTTTGTTTAAGTAAAGGGTAGATTTCATTGTCTCACATTGTCAAGATTATATTCATTATATTTGTACATTACTTAAAATATTTTCAAGGAGTGAAAAGCTTAAATGGCAGAACCTTATGATGAGGAAGATGATGAAATTATTAAAAATATGCCATATAAGACCTCAAAGGAGCCTGTTAGGTAATGAATACAACCCAGAGGGGGGGGGGGTGAATGTGTTTTGGATGTTTTTAATGCTTTTTGAATATTAATTGCTTGGTTAACAAAACAGATAAAAAATGCAGCAATATTATGTTAACTAAAAATAAATAATGCACACAATATTTCAAAACTTACTCAATTTTTTATTAAAATAAAGCTAGTGTTTTGCTACAAATCCTGGGTTCTTTTTAAGTAAAGAGCCCAGCTTCTTCCTTGAGAGAGTTATAAGAAATTTGAGATATGTTTGATACAATTTAAAGCAAAGGACTAGTGATTAATTTATAGATTAGTAAACACAGGTTTACACAGCATGAATAAAATGTACTAAACCTTGCTTTAAATTATCTCTAAAGCTTTCCATTTCTGGCTTAGTGTATCTTTGCAAATCCTGTGAATCTGTGACTTTCCTTTGTTAGTTAATCTTGTCCTTTGATCTTGAACTCTTCAAGCTGCTTTTGTAGACTTTTTAATCTAAGTGATTAGATCATTTGTTGATTGATAATCTTGAATCTCCAAATGGTATGCATTATGTACTTGAGTTTTATATCGAGATCTCCAGTTTGATCTATTGAGAACTGACATCTCGATAAGTATAATGGCTTATCGAGATCTCTTAGTTCTCTATAAGTATTTTGACTTGTCGAGTTCTCTGAGTTCTCTATAAGTGAACTTGGCTTGTTGAGGTCTCCAAATTTCTACATGTAGAAATGACTTGTCGATATCTCTGAGTTCTCTATAATCATTTTGACTTGTCGATTTCTCTGACAACTCTAATGAGAATTTGACTTGTCGATATCTCCAATCTTCACATCTTCATTTTGACTTGTCAATATCTCTGAGTTCTCTAAAGCATAGATGACTTGTCTATATCTCAGAGATCTCTATATACATTTTGACTTATCGATATCTCTGAGGTCTCTAATGCTAATTTGACTTGTCGATATCTCCAATCTTCATGTCTTCATTTGGCTTGTCGATATCTATGAGACTTCTCTATAAGCTATTTTGGACTTCTCGATAAGTCATTTTGTAGTTCTCGAATGACTTTATCTGTGACTTGTAGATATCTTGACTTAGAATATTTTTCCTAAAATACATTTATTCAACTCCAAGCTTCTTCATAATTTCTCTGAGGCATGATCTTCTTGATCTTCTTCCAGAGTTTATTCTTAGGATTGAGACTGTTTATAGAAAAATACACCAGTCTAATCTTTGACATTTTTACAAACTCAAGTAATACAATACAAAATACATATTAAGATTATCATACAACTAATTCTTAGGGTTGTTAATTTGACTTAGTCTTATTATAGTACATGCATGTCTTGCACAACAACTCCCCCAATTTGTGAGAATATTGCTTATCAAATTCATGCATGGTAACAAGACTAACCCCAAGTTACAATGAACAATAAAACATTACACATAAAATTGACAGAAGTACAACTTTTATACATTAAGTGATTACATGAGTTTGAAAGATACATTCATCACACAAATTTCTCATAGCCTGTTTTTTATCTAATGAGGTACTTTAAGTCTACAAGTACTTGTAATTCTTCTATGATTTGAGTCCCTCTTAGAGCTTCCACAAGCTTAAGCCAATCATCTAATCAATAACTATTCAAGTAACCAACTCTAACTCTTGAGAATATGCCAACTTTAATGTTCAGAAAATGTCCATCCTTGGAAATTCTACTCATCCTTTTTGCCTTGAGTTCTTCAGATCTTTGCTCAAACATTTTTATCTCTTCAACATATTTCATTTCCCTCTCTTCTCTTTCAGCCTTTTATTTTCCTCTTTTTTCTTCCCTTACTACCAACCATACAGCTAATACAGACCTCTATGCCATTGTTCTAGTATCCTTATCCTTCAGTAAGTTGATCACCCTTTTAATCTCCGTGGTTGAAAATGTGTCCAATAAATTTCTGCCAAGCAAGGCATAGGATCCATCTTGATAGTAGATTCTTATCTCCCTTAATGATCCATCTTGATAGTAGATTCTTACGTCCCTCAATGATACAACCCAACCCAGTTGCCTTATTAGATTGACTTGGATTTGAGCTAGAAGGTTTTTGATCATCTTTCTTCTGCTCATCATCATCCAAGTTATCCTTATTGATTTGAGTTTTAGGCTTGATCATTTCTTCATCCTCAATAGTCTTCTACTGCTTAGTCTTCAAGTCAGTCTCCAGGGTCATAATGAGCTTTTTGTTTGCCATGACATATTTCTCAGGAATTTGGAAGTGTTTGCAATGTTTGGTGGTAGGACAGATGTGTAACATTCCCTTGCTTGGCTGTAAATATGCTTCTGGAAAAGCAGCTACTTGAGCCTTCTTCAATTCAGTTAGCAAGAGAGTGTCTTCATGAATCACTCTGTTGACTTTATTTATTAGAATGTCCAACTCAGATGCCCTTCTTGTTATGAGATAGTTAAGGGACACCTGTCTACCCTGAGTCATTTATGTTGACCACAATCCTTTTCGCCTGGAAATTATCCCTTGTCACCAAGATCACCCTTATAAAATTTATTGTCTGGTCCAAAGCTTTCTTGTAAGTGAATAAATTGTTGTTTAGAGAATCCCTGAGAGCCTTGAGCAATTCATCAAATTCCCTGCTCAAACTAGGTCCCTCGGCTGCTTTGATAAGCCTCTCCATTCCAACATCAACTTCTTGAGATTTAGCAGCTTGAATTTGAACAACTTGGTTGGATGATCTTAATAATCTAGCCTCTATCTCCCCCTTAGTCTTGTTGGTAGGCATGATAAGAGGTGTAGGGATTTCAGGCCTCACAGCTTCTGGAAGTACAGGCAGTTGAATGTTGAGTGCACCCATGATGACCCCCAAAGACACATAATTCTGCATTTGTAGATGCTTGTGGGAGTCCACCAAGGTTTGAATATCATCCTGCTGACTTTGAACCATGGCTGTGAGTTGGGAAACTTGATTTGTTAGAGACTCATTTGTTGACTATAGAGTGGAGACTTGATTTTGGAGAGCTTGAATCTGCAAGTTTGTTGATGTAGAGATAGGTTGTTGAGAGCTTGAAGGGAGAGAGGTGCCAAAAGTGGCTTGCACAACTTCCTTTATACCTTCCATCAAAAGTGCTGAAGGTTCATATCTTCTTTGATGAAATTGATTCAACTTGAGTTTGGTGTCATTTGAATTTGTAATGTGTTGTTGAACCACCTCATACAAAGCCACAATAGATTGGCTTAGATTTTTGACATTTGTATCTACTGAAGTCAGATTAAATCTTGCCATCTGGTCAGCAAAATGTTGGAATTTTGGTTGGATCTTGACTTGTGAAGGAATGATTTCATCCATCTTATCCCTCACCAATTTTTTGATTTTATCCTGATGACCAGTCAAATTCACTTGAAGTGCTTTACCAAAGAGGTGAAAAGCTTTGATTTGAGCCTTGTAGACTTCATTGACTGCATCAAACACTTCCAGTGGAATGAGGACCTTGGCATTACTAACATATTCTTCCCTGAACCATGCCAAGACCTCATCCATCTTCAAGGTGAAATCCTTTGAGAGCCAGGCTTCCATATTGTCAACCTACTCAGCTTCATTCACTATCTTCTGCTTTTGCTTCTCAGCATCTTCATTATAAGTGAGCAAAATTGTCTGATAGTCTTGATTTGTCATGTCTGTAGTGAGCAGATATTATGTGATGTTTGCAAGGCCTGAAAGTTGATCAACCAGAAGGTCATCCACAGTGTTTGGTTGTGATTGAGAATTTTCTAACCACTGTTGGATTGGGTGAGATGGTTGTTGTGAATGGTTGGATGTTGAAGGAATGTCTATAGGTTGAGAGTTAGAGGGTTGATCTGTTAAAGAACCACCTGTGATAGATGTCACAGTTTGACTCACAGGTTGAACTGTGGTTGTGATAGCTTGTTATTCTCCACTTGTGGTGGGAACATCCATTGGAATTGGAGGGGAGTTAACTAGGTTACTGTCACGTACTCTAATCTCAAACCCTTGTGTTTCTTTCAAAACATTATCACTTGAAAGTAATGTACTTGCCTCCCTCATAACAGGATCATTGGCAATTGAACTCCTAGCTTCAATTATGAGTGCAATATCAGCTAGGGTTTTGAGGGGGGTTGTTCCCACAAGAGGAACCTCCAATTGAATTGGAGAGAATTTTGATAGCTCCTCCTCAGGAGTACTACCCTCAAACCTTACAACCTGTGAAGATTGATTTACACATGAAGGTGCATTTGTAACCACCACAGGGTCATTAGTAAAAAGTGATGAAATCCCTGTGTTTGTATTGGTGTCTTCAAGGTCTACCCCAGCATGTAGCCTCTCACCAACTAAATTTGGGTCCCGGGTGGTGAACATAGCTTCAAGAACTATGTAACTTGAAGTTGGTAACAATTTAGAATCAGATTCAAC
Source organism: Apium graveolens (assembly GCF_009905375.1). Classification (NCBI taxonomy): domain Eukaryota; kingdom Viridiplantae; phylum Streptophyta; class Magnoliopsida; order Apiales; family Apiaceae; genus Apium; species Apium graveolens. The sequence goes on from NC_133655.1 coordinate 73,609,195, forward strand.
TGCTTTATTATATGAAGAAGAAATTTGAGAAATTAGAGTTTGAATTTCAGAGTTGAGTTTTGGCAACTCCCCCTGAATGAATGAGGGAGTTTCAAGAGATGTGTTCTCTTTGTGTGTGCCTTCCTTATATCTCATTTCATACACTTGAATTTGTTTAGGTGATGGTGCAGACTCTGTACAAGGTGCATTAGGGTGGATGCTTTGTTCAATAGAGATACCCTATTGAGAGGATGCCTTTAGAGTCTGTTTAAGTCCCTGTTTTACAACTACATCCTTTTGGGAGGATGCAGAGGTGGCTTGAGTGGTCAGCTCAGTTTGTTTCACCTTCATTGTTTTCTTGACCAAGGGTGACTCTTGTTCAGTTTGGTCCTCACCACTCTCATTTATTATTGATAAAGGTGTCTGATTTCTCTTCTTTTTACTCACTTCACCCTTTTGAGAGGATGAAATGGTTGGCTTCCTAGATTCTATTGGTACAAAAAGAATGGTCTCACCTTGGGAAGGCCCCTGTTGGTTTTCCTGTATTTTTGCTTCCACAGGTTCAGGGACCATTACTGTAGTAGATTCAATATTAGACCTCATGTCAGGCATATGGTAAGGGTAAGTCTGAAATCTCTCAATCATAAATGGAGTGAATTTAAGAGTTACAAGTACCTTATTTTTAGTAGTAAGTGAACCAAACAGAACTTTGGACATTTGCTTACAATTGCCTATTTTAGTCCTATCTATACCATTAAGCATATGAATGTCATGCACTTTATGATTTAAAGCAGACATTATAAATCTAGGCAGAAAAATTTCTTTACCTCTTGCTATCAAAGGCATTATGATCCTGGTGCTTAGCTCCTCCATGATATGATGACATACATTTAGGTGTTTGTTATGGGCCATTGAGAACACCAGCTTCTGGACAATACTAGAGATGTTGTCATACCCTGTCTTTCTGCATGTGAAGGCCCTCACAATAGAGTCAAACAAGAAAGACCATTCTCTCATGAGAAACTTCTTGTTCAGGCTAGTCAGGTTGATTCTTTCACTATAATTGATGAAGTCCATGAACTCGACTAGCTCATCCTGTGTTGGAACCTCTGCCAAATTTTTAGTTGGGATGTCCAAAGCTATATTGACATCATCTTCAAAAAAATCCATTTGCTGGACTCTAATGGAGCAATTGACCACAATAGATACAACCCGATTTTCATGCACCACTGTCATTACCACAGTCGTGTTCCGAAAATCCCCAGAACATCCAAGTACATAACTGAATTTTCTGTCAAAGCACCTGCAAAGTAAGTTTCAGAAAGAAACTTCACAAAACTCTTGAAGGATTCAGGAGCCTGATTTGCATCAGTAAAAGCGAGGTAATTGGTGCCCTCCTTTGGGATGAAAGGTGTAACTGTGTTTGATGTCATTGAAATAGTCTGAATTTGAGTGGATTAGAAAAAATAGAGAAAAAGAGTTTGAAATGAGAGAGAACGGTTGAGAATTGGAAAAATTAGGTCACTTCGAGATCTCGAAAGTGTAAAAAGGTATATGTCGAGATGTCTGGGTATTTATAGTAAAAGGTAAATGACTTATCAAGAACTAAAAATGGATGTTTGGAATTTAATTATCGAAAAGCCATATTTAGAGAATAGATACATATCGATATGTCATTTTCCTGACCCTTTCGAGAACTAGAAAATAATTTGTTGAGATGTCAAATAAATATCCAGTTTATCCTGAATGGACTGAATTGTCTCCAAATTTTATCAAAATAAAATCAGAATAAATTTATCAAAAGTATCATAATGAAAATAATTTATTAAATAAATTTATTTCAGTCTGAGTTAAAGATAAATTTAAATTATACTTGTAGAGAACTCAAACTATATTACTCGAGAACTCTACAATACTTATCGAGAAGTCATAGAGTGACTTATCGAGATGTCCATTCGAGAAGTCTAATAATGACATTATTCGAGAAGTCAATCAAGAAGTCATAATTGTTACAACCAATATATTTTTAGTTTAATTATGTGTATATATGTTTATATATATATATCAAGAGCGAGTCAATTATGTGCTTTTATGAGTCTTAAGGGTCATATTCTGTGAGTTGTAAATTAAATATTTATTTGGAAATTTTTTGAGAAAAGAAATGCCTTTATTTGAGTAATTTGTGATATATTATTAAAGATATTAGTTTATGGAAATTCTTTATATAAGAACTTGTTTCCTTAAAATTTTTGAAAGTGATCTAAAAAAGTTTCTAAAATCCTAAACAATTTTATGGTACGACTTTTGTGATTTATAGATTTATAATTTTATTTCTAAAAGTCTTTCTCTAAAATAATATTTGATTAATTAGATTAATAATTTTCCATTTACCATGATACCCTTGCATGCAAAAATCCACTCAATTGAAGGGGGGTATTGTTGTCAAATCAAACCCCACTAACTTCACTTTAACTAGTCAATTTCCTAAGTTGATGCAAACCTTGTTAGTTTTAGAAGAGGGATAAAAAGGTAAATTGATATTCCACTATCATCAAACCACCACCATATCATCACCTTGTGTCATTTTTACCACTTACACTCACAAACTCACTCTCCTCCCTCCTTTTTTTCTCTCTCGGCCGAAGCCAAGCCCCCCTTTTTGTTCATTTTCTTTCATCTTTTCTTCAAACATTCTTGCAAGAAATCACCCTCTAAGCTTTTATCACTTGTTTAGTAAGTTAAATATTAAGTGTACCACTTTATTTAAGCTTGCATGTTGAGTTTTGAGTGAGCCTAATGTTGAAAACCTTGATTCTTATGAGTTTAAGGTTCAAAACAAAGGCAAAGCATCAAGAGTGGAAATGATCAATGGTTGAGGGACTTCATTGCCAGTTTTTAGGATCATTTCACTACTTTCCATTCAGAAATGACTCTTTAAGAGCCGAATGGAGTAGAGTTTTGTGTTCTTTATTTGTGATTAAATGCTATATGAAGAAGTCTTGATTGCATGTTGCTATAAAGCTAAATTTTTGATTGATCATGATCTTTAAAACCCTTGCATGTCATGAAATACTTTGGATATTGTGTGTTAAATGATTGCATGTTGAATTTACACTCAAAATCTTAGAGTACTAGGAGTGCATGTTGAAAACTAAATCTATACTTGATTTTGGGTTTTAAATTCGATTATATGCTTTATATATAATTTGATTTGCTAAAAAATGAGTATACTTTTCTTGACAAGTGCTTTATTATGACAAAATATAGTTTTTACAGTGGGTTAAAGAGTATATTCAATTGGTATTGTGTTTGCATGTTGTTATGGATATTCGTTTGTGCATGATTTCTCGAAAATATGATTTAAGTGTTAGTCTTGCTACTTTGTTTGTATAATTTGGCCATGGTGCATTAGAGTATGAATGATCTCCACCACGTGTTGGTGGGATAGATGAGAGTATTAGGTTAGTATATATGCTTGGTTAAAGATTAAGTTCATGGTTTATAAGTGGGAGTTAAGGTGGAAGGGTTAGTATAAGGTTTGTTTTTTTTCCAGAATGTTGCACTAGTTTGTAGAAGAGTTTTGAATGGGCATTCGTTGGGAATTTGGAGGCCCAAACCACCAGAAGTTAGGAATTGACCTACAGTTGATCCCAGAAGTTTTAAATGTAAGAAATCAACTCATTTAATTAGGTACACAAGTCGAATTATGACTTCTGGTCAGAACAGAGACAATTTGAGTGAGGAGCACTTTTAAGCTTAGAAAGTGGTGTCATTGGCAGGCCCTCATTAGGCCTTGCTTAGCATTGATACTAGGGAGTTTGTGGGAGGTTTTTCAAGCTATAGTTTGAAGGTTTAGAGTTAAAACCAAGAGTATAAAGTGAGTTCAAATCAGGGCAGTTTGAGTGTCACTAGGACAGGGGAGAGCCATCTTTGAGCATAGGCCCAAGGAGGCCTAGGTTGAGCCTTGGTGTCATTTCAAGTGCACAAGTTAGATTTAATTGTTAAGATTCCATTGTAGTAATTTGAGTGTCAAACCTTTTGTGGAAGGGATTCATTGTCACTTAGTACCATTCGGTATCACCTAATAGTTGCACTAGGAACACATTGTCCTTGCACTTAGATTTTGCATCCTTAGAAGGGAGGCCTGAGTTGACCATTGAGTCTAATGGTTAGTAAGAGTTCAAAAGAAGGTTAGGCCATAGGTGTGGCTAAGTTAAATGGAGTTTGGATAGTAAAGGCACTTCAAAACTTGGAGAGCTAGTTGGGTTGCACTAGACTAGGTAGCACTTCGAGTCAATCGTGTTGGTTGAGTGAGATCATTTTATACTCAATAGTGCACCATTATATCAAACTCGTATATTATGTGATTAAATGTGTTATGTGATCCTAAATGATTATTTGAGCATAATAAGTGATTAGTAAAGAGTCGAATGTGTAGTTAGGCCTAAGTGCCAGTATGTTTTGAAATCTTTAATCAGGATGGAGTTTCTGTGAGAGTGTATCTTGATGAGGTCTAATATTTTGTGTAGGCTCGGGAGAAAGTCGTAAGCTTGCCGTCAGAGTCGAGTAGTGCTCCTGGTTGCTTCCACGATCAAGACGAGAGTTAGTCCAGCCTTCTTAAGACAAGTGTTCCCGGACTTCCTTGATATATTGCAAGTGTTTCCCCTTTTCAATTCTATATGTTGCACGTGTTTTTGCCCTCGCTTATCGTTCTAGTGATGTTTTCCTTAAATTATATATATTGCAAGTGTCCTTTGACCCTCTCAAGATATATATTGAGAATTATTCTGAACTATTAAGATATATTGCAAATGTTCTCAACCACTCCTTTGAATTATGATAGCATGCTCGTATATTGATCTTTTTAATATTGTTGTCACCATGATATATTGTTGCAAATATTCTGATTTTAGATTGAGATTTTGCAAATGTTGTGTATACGCTTATAAAAATCATACCCTTATAAACTATAAAACCTCATATGTGATCTCTCTTGATTAACCGCTATTCTTTTTACTCTTACACCTCCGAGTTACCAACTCTTTACATAAATCCTTACAATCATACCCAAATTTTTTCACTAGATATATCCCTCATATAACCCTCAAATTTGAGACCTCTATCTCGTGGAACAACATTATGACTCTTTTTCAATACTTTCTTCCTTGGTTATCAAACCGTTGCTGACTATCCTTGAAAACCCTGCTAGTGAGAAGTCATATCATTCTGATAAGAGTTTCTTAACTCGAAATCCTTAATTGATGATTTAAACCCCTTTGTATAGATCTTTGTAAAGTTCTCCTTGGCATCAGTTTTATAAAAGTTAATTGCTCTTTAAATAAAAGAATATTTTCTTGAGATTGGTGAATTGGACTAAGACGCAAGTCCCTTTCACACTTATTATGTTAGGCTTAAAAGATGCCTAGGGATCCCATTAAATTGTTAAGAACCCAGCGAGGTTCGGAATTGCTTCGCGGCTGATCATCGGCTGTAATCTGTAGCATCATAAAAATGATTTTGAGCAATGTTTTGGTTACAAATGTTTTGACTAGAATAATGATGCCATGCACCCCAATTTCTGGATATAACTGGCTATAATGTTAAATTCTATTTTATGATATACCTTGCTGAGCGCTTGGCTCACTTCTTGCTTTTCATTTATGACATTTCAGCTAGCAAGTATGGTTAGATTCAAGTAGACTGCTCGTAAGTCTACTAGTGGAGATGCTGAGGCTTATGTGAGAGCTCAGGTAGTATAGTTGGCGTTTGTGTGAGGACCGGTAGCTTTAAATATAAGTTGTAATAGTTGTTGTATGGGACTGTTCAAACCCTGAACCTTTGCGATCTTGGATTCTGTTGTTAAGATCCGTTTGTAATAACTTTATATTTATTCAGTTATATTTTATTAGTATTATTTTGGGGCTGTGACAATAATAACTTATCGAGATGTCCACGAGAAGTCTAATTAAAGATTTATCGAGAACTCTATCGAGAAGTCAAGATGACTTATCGAGATGTCTTACTTGAGAAGTCCAAAACTGACTTATCGAGAACTACTTCGAGAAGTCTCAAAATGACTTATCGAGAAGTCATTTATACTTATCGATAACTCAATTCTCTATATACTTTTGCTGCTTTTGAGATATGTCTTTTATTAACTTCATATATTGACAATATGAATCAACAAGGAGACGGTTTACTTAGAATTTGAAAAATTCAAAGTTGACAATTAGTAAAATGAAATATAAATATGCATAGAAATCTAAAATATTTATAATTCATATTTCAGTTAATTTCCAATTAAATCAAATTGATTTTGATTTACTAGAAATTAATCTGCTACAAAACATTAGCTGAGTTCTTGCCTTTAGGATGAAGAATTAAGCATACCAGAGTCACCTACAAGTCTAGTGAAAGTAGCTTCATCCAAAGGTTTAGTAAAAATGTCAGCTAATTGTTTTTCTGTTGAAACAAAAATTAGCTCAATGGTACCATTTGCAGCATGTTCTCTAATAAAATGGTACCTTACATTAATGTGTTTTATTCTAGAATGATTAACTGGATTATCCACAATAGATATAGCACTAATATTGTCACACATAATTGGAATTTTGTATAACACTAGGCCATAATCCATTAGCTGATTTCTAATCCAAAGAACTTGAGCACAATAACTTCCAGCAGCTATGTATTCAACCTCAGTTGTGGAAGTTGACACATATTGTTGTTTCTTGGTATACCAGAATATAAGTCTTTGTCCAAGAAACTGACAGCTTCCACTAGTACTCTTTCTGTCAACCCTGCATCCAGCAAAATATGCATCTGTGTATCCAACAACTTCAAAGCCTGTTCCCTTGAGATACCATAATCCCAATTTTGGAGTCCCCTTTAGGTATCTGAAAATTCTCTTCACAACCATCAAATGTGATTCCTTTGGATTGGCTTGAAATCTTGCACACAGACATGTTGCAAACATAATGTCTGGTCTACTAGCAGTTAAATACAAAAAAGATCTAATCATTCCTCTATAACCTGAAATGTCTACACTTTTTCCTTTCTTATCTTTATCCAACTTAGTAGCTGAAGACATAGGTGTGGATGCAAGTGAACAATCAATCATGCCAAACTTCTTCAATATATCCTTGACATACTTAGTTTGGCTGATGAAAATCCTATCACTTCTTTGACTAACTTGAAGTCCAAGAAAGTAACTTAGTTCTCCCATCATACTCATTTCATATTCACTCTTCATGAGCTTTGAGAATCTTTGACATAGCTTCTCATTAGTAGAACCAAATATGATATCATCCACATAGATCTGAACTAGGATCGTATCATTACCATGCTGCTTGTAGAAGAGAGTCTTATCTATTGTTCCTCTAGTGAATCCATGTTTGATTAAAAATTCTGACAGCGTGTCATACCAACCTCTAGGTGCTTGCTTTAGTCCATAGAGAGCCTTGAGTAATTTGTGTACAAAATCTGGAAATTCTGGATCTTCAAAGCCAGGTGGCTGTTGCACATAAACTTCTTCTTCCAACTCACCATTATGGAAATCATTATTTACATCCATTTGATACACCTTGAAATTTGAATGTGCAGCAAATGCAAGAAAGATCCTTATTGCTTCAAGTCTTGGAACTGGAGGAAAAGTTTTATTATAATCAATTCCTTCTTCCTGTGAGTAACCTTTTGTAACCAACCTTTTTTTGTTTCTGGTAACAATTCCATTTTCATCCATTTTTTTCATGTACACCCATTTTGTTCCAATTACACTTCTGTTCTTTGGTGCAGGAACCAATTCCCAAAATTTGTTTCTTTCAAACTAATTTAGCTCCTCTTGTATAGCAGATATCCAATCAGGATCAAGTAGAGTTTCCTCAGTTTTCTTGGACTCAACTTGTGAAAGAAAACATGCATGAAGACATTCATTTATAGTTGCACTTCTAGTCCTGATTCCAACAGTTGGATCACCAATAATTGTTTCTCTTGTATAACATATATCCCACTTTCTGGTGTGAGTTTGTTGACTGGAGTTTTCAGCATTTTCTTCACCATTGGCATGACTTGCAGAACTTTCTTCTTTTTCTCCCCTTGAGTTTTTGATTTCAAATTCAGGTGTTTGAGATGAGATTTCATTCTCATGAATCACTTATTCAGTTGACTCTTCATCTATTCTGTGATTTGTGTTGGCTTCAGTTTCATCCTCAGAATCACTATTAATGTTGAGATTTTCAAATTTCAGGGTCTCAGCTTCATTTTCATCAAGGCATTTCAAGCCTGGACACTTGTCATCATCAAAAGTTACATCTGTGCTTTCCATATTTTTCTTTTGTTCAAGCACATAGATTTTGTAGGAAGTTCTCTCTAATGAATATCCCATAAAAATTGCTTCAAAAACTTTAGAGTCAAATTTTCCCACATATTCAGAGTTTTCTTTCAAAACATAACACTTGCTTCCAAACACATGAAGATGCTTCACAGTAGGTTTTCTTTTAGATAAGATTGAGTACGGTGATTTTCCAAGATTCTTGTTGATGAGATATCTGTTTTGAGTATAGCATGCAGTATACACAACTTCTTCCCAAAAACTTGTTGTCAATTTAGCATCCTGTAGCATTATTCTAACAGCCTCCACTAATGTTCTATTTTTCCTTTCAACAACACCATTTTATTGAGGTGTCCTAGCTGTTGAGAATTCTTGAACAATGTCCTTGTCTTTGCAGAATTAAGTTAAAGTTGCATTTCTAAATTCTATGCCATTGTCACTTTTCAAACTTTTTACACAATTCTGATCTTCAACCTATTTCTCAATCTTCTTGATGTGTTCAATTATGATGTTTGGAGTTTCATCTTTAGAGTGCATAAATTATACCCATGTGTATCTTGAGTAGTCATCCACCATCACAAGTGCATATTACTTTCTTGAAATTGATACGACATTAACTGGTCCAAATAAGTCCATGTGAATAAGTTGTAAAGGTGCATTTATGGAATTCACAGTTTTACTCTTATGACTTGATTTCTTCATTTTTCCTTTTTGACAAGCTTCACAAACTTCAATTTGAGCAAACTCCATATTTGGCATGTCTCTCACTAACTCCTTTTTGACTAGAGTGTTGATTGCTTTGTAATTCAAGTGAGAGAGCTTTTTATGCCACATCTTGCTTTGTTCTTCAGGTGCCTTGGTGTAGAAGCAACAAATTCCATCCTTATTTGCTGAGTTCAAGTCTGCAACAAATAAGCTTCCCTTTCTTACTCCTTTCAGATAAACTTCATTAGTCTTTTTGCTGATGATTAAGCATTCTCCTTTGTCAAATTTGACATTGAATCCTCTATCAGTGAATTGACTGACACTTAGGAGATTTACTTCCAAACCAGCAAGTAATGCTACATCTTCTATGACAACATTTCGAGAAATTAATTTGCCATATCCCATTGTAAAACCTTTGTTGGTGTCTCCAAATTCACTGATGGGCCAGCCATCTCCTCAAACCGTGATAGCAGGGCCATATCACCTATCACATGTCTTGAGCATCCACTGTCTATGATCCATATGACTTTCTTCACTTTGCCCTGTACATAATGAGGATTAAGTGTTTTTAGCTACTCAAGCAGTGTTGGGTACTTTCTTCTTGTTAACAGGATGTGCATAATTAGAATGAGTTGATTCAGAAACAATGGTGTTCATTGCTTGATTTGCATGTTCTTTTTAGGCTGCAGACCCAATGTTGATTTCCTTGAGGTCTACTCTCAGCTTATGGCAACTTGTCATTACTTTCATATTGCAAAGAATACAATCAAAATTATTATAGAAGGAATAGGGATCTTCAGTCTTTGCTTCACCATACTTGCATTCTCCCAATCTTGGCTCACTAACAGCCTTTTTACAAATGTGAGTTAGATGATTTATAGAGCCACATTTCTGACATTGTTTTCTAGGAGCATCAGCAACAAATGCAAAGTTGCTGCTTTTGTTTATCCCAATATTTCCATATCTTTCTTTTTTCTTCTTTCTTGCATCTTCAGTTTTAACTTCCTTGATTGGCTTCTTGGGAGTTTGATCAACCATGGGCTTCTTCTCAGTTTTAGAAGTTGGAGTTGTTTATGTACATTTCTTTTCATTGTCCTCATCAGCAATTTCTTGCTTTATGATCAACTCTTCTTCACTGAAATTAACTTCACATGCTTTAAACATAGGTGAACCAACCTTTCTTAGAATAACTGGGACATCTTCACTTGCAGTTGCTTTTCCCTTATCACCTTCAACTTTCATGTTGCTTTTCAATGCATCATAATCCAATCCAATAGCTATGTTAGCACATGGCTTATCTTTCTCATGGTACTGACCAACTAACTGAGATGCATTTCTGAATGATTTCAGTTTCACTTCATTCTTCTCTAACTTCTCCCTCAACACAGCTTCTATCTTAGTAGCACACTTGAGCTTGTTCTTCAAATATTTATTTTCTTGCTTGACTGTTTCAAGCTCCACAAGCAGTAGATCAAACTTTTGTTTCTCACTTTCAAGCTTCTCATTAGATTTTGATAGCCTACTGACCTTCTCAGTAGCTGCTATCATGCTAGTATGGACGTGGAACAATTCTATGCTCATCTTTTCAACAGTTTCCTTATATCGACTTTCATTTAAATTAATAGTGGTAAGAGTTGGTACATTTGTTTTTGATGAGGATGATTCTTCTTGTTCCAAGGCCATGAGTGCATAGCTTCCTACTTCCTCATCATCATCATTGTCCAAATTATCCCAACTCTTTCCTTCTGCAATATAAACTTTACTCTGTTGCTTTCTTAGAAGAGCCTCATACTTTGCCTCCAATTCAAGATAAGTCTTGTCCTTTTTCACTTTCTTTGGCTTCCTGCATTCTATAGCAAAATGGCCCAATTCATCACAATTGAAGCACCTGATCTTTGACCTGTCAACAAATCCTGTTTTGTAACCATTTTTGCTTCCAGAGTTATACTGTGCTTTTCCTTTCCAGTTATTGTCCTTGTGGGATGTTTGTCCCTTATTTTTAAAGAACTTTGGCTTCTTTACTCTAATGTTAGAGAATTTTCTTGCTAAGTAAGCCATGGACTGATTTAACTCATCCAGTTCATCTAAGGTATAAAATTAATCATCTTCAAGTTCAAGAATAACTTGCTTCTGTGGTTCCTTGTTCTTTTGCTCATTGACTGAGACAACTGGAGTCTAGATTTCATGTTCATCATCAGATGACTGGTTGTCATTAACCACTAGAGCACTTTATCCATCAACAATGTGCCCTTGACCAGCTCTGAAAGATTTTTTTTGAATCATTTCCAGTTCATAGGTTTTCAAGATACCATATAAAACCTCCAGTGTCATTCTGCTCAAGTCTCTCCCTTCTCTTATAGCTGAGATCTTCTGTTCTAAATGGTCAGGAAGGGTGAGCAAAAACTTCAAGTTAACCTCCTCAGCTTCATAATATTTATCATGGAGCTGCAAGTCATTAATCAACTTATTGAATCTTTCAAAAATATCAGTTATACTTTCTTTAGGTTTAGCCATGAAACCCTCATACTGAGATACTAAAAGTCTCATTTGGTTTGACCTAACTTCCTCTATTCCCTCACACAGAATTTCTATCTTCTCCCAGATTTGTTTGGCTGTGTCATAGTTGATAATGTTATTATACATTACATTGTCAAGTGACTCTATTAAAATTAGTTGCAAGCCACTATCCAGAGAGACTTTTTCATTTTCAGGTTCAGTATACTGTGAAAGATCTTTAGGAGCATAATGAGCTGGAATGACCATATCTCCATTTTTAAATTCCTCAACTCTTTCCACGGGGGTGAAAGGACCATTCTTGAGAATCTAAACATATTATGGGTTGGCGATCTTTATAAACAACAACATTTTCTTTTTCCATAATGTGTAGTTAGATCTGTCAAAGGCAGGAATCATGATACTGCTAATCTTCTGTATATTCATTTTTCCAAGATCTTTAATCTGTTTGCTTTCAGATTTTGCTCTAATACCACTTGTTAGGTAATGAATACAACACAGACAGGGGGGGAGTGAATGTGTTTTGGATATTTTTAAGGCTTTTTGAATGTTAATTGCTTGGTTAACAAAACAGATAAAAAATACAGCAATATTATGTTAACTGAAAATAAACAGTGCACACAATATTTCAAAACTCACTTAATTTTGTATTAAAATCAAGTTAGTGTTTTGCTACAAATCCTAGGTTTTTTTAATTAAAGAACTCAGCTTCTTCCTTGAGAGAGTTACAAGAAATTTTAGATCTATTTGATAAAATTTAAAGCAAAGGACCAGTGTTTACTTTATAGATTAGTAAACACAGGTTTACACAACATGCAATAGAATGTACTAAACCTTACTTTAAGTTATTTCTAAAGCTTTCCATTTCTGGCTTAGTGTATCTTTGCAAATCCTGTGAATCTGTGACTTTCCTTTTTCAGTTAATCTTGGCCTTTGATCTTGAACTCTTCAAGCTGCTTTTGTAGACTTTTCAATCTAAGTGATTAGATTGTTATTTGATTGATAATCTTGAATCTTCAACTGGTCTGTATTCTATACTTGAGTTTTATACCGAGATCTCTAGTTTGATCTATTGAGAACTAGCATCTCGATAAGTATAATGGCTTATCGAGATCTCTTAGTTCTCTATAAGTGTTTTGACTTGTCGAGGTCTTTGAGTTCTCTATAAGTGAACTTGGCTTGTCGATGTCTCCAAATTTATGTATGTAGAAATGAATTGTCGATATCTCTGAGATCTCTATAAATATTTTCACTTGTCCATTTTTCTGAGATCTCTAATTAGAATTTGACTTTTCGATATCTCCAATCTAGAGATGGCAAAATAATCCGATCCGACGGATACCCGATCCGAAACCCGAAATTTTGGATTTACCGAACCCGATTTTTTGGATTTGGATTTGGATATGAATTTAATTTTTAAACCCGAAATTTTTTGGATTTGGATATTAGGTATACCGATCCGAAACCCGATCTGAAATTCGAAACTCTATCCGAACCCGATCCGAACCCGATCCGAACCCAAAATCCGAAAAAAAACCCGAATTATTATATATATATTAATTATATATATAATATTAGAATTTTATATATTACACATTATAATATAATATATATATTAATAATATATATTATACATATTATTATATAATTTTTAGAACATATATTTTTATTTATGTTAAAAATTAACTAATTATAAAGTTTAATTAAATATAATTATTCAATCATTTAAACGGGTGATAAGGTTTATAAGGTTAACAAAACATCTTTTAGTAATAAATTTAAAAAAATTGATATATTGAGTTGATTTTTTAAATATTAGTTATACATATAATAACACAATTAATGATGTGGTGTAGTGGTTGAAGATGACACGTTAAATTTTTTTCTCTACAAGTCGCGTGTTCGATCCTAAGCACTTGCAATATCAATAATTATACAAATTTTCAGATTTCGGATTCGGGTTCGGGTTTCGGGTATGAATATCCAATTCAAAAAAAATTGGGTTTTGGGTATACCCGAATCCAATCCGAAATCCGATGGATCGGGTTCGGGTATTCATTTTCGAGTATTTTTCGGGTTCGGGTCGGGTTTGGGTATGGATTAAATTTTCAGGTTTGGATATGGATTCTGCAATACCCGATCGGATCCGACCTTTTTTCCATCCCACTCCAATCTTCACATCTTCATTTTGACTTGTCGATATCTCTGAGTTCTCTAAAGCATAAATGACTTATCGGTATCTCAGAGATCTTTATATACATTTTGACTTATCAATATCTCTGAGATCTCTAATGCTAATTTGACTTGTCGATATCTCCAATCTTCATGTCTTCATTTGGCTTGTCGATATCTCTGAGACTTCTCTATAAGCTATTTTGGACTTCTCGATAAGTCATTATGTAGTACTCGAATGACTTCTCTATATGACTTGATCTGTGACTTGTAGATATCTTGACTTAGAATATTTTTCCTAAAATAGATTTATTCAACTCCAAGCTTCTTCACAATTTATCTGAGGCATGATCTTCTTGATCTTCTTCCAGAGTTTATTCTTAGGCTTGAAACTGTTTACAGAAAATACACCAGTCTAATCTTTGAAATTTTTACAGACTCAAGTAATACAATACAAAATACAGATTAAGATTATCATACAACTAATTTTTAGGGTTGTCAATTTGACTTATTCTTGTTATAGTACAGGCATGTCTTTCACAACAGAGCCTTTTAAAGTAATGTTGTTACACGTGAATTTGGGTATATGGTTCCAAGAGGCTAAGCATCTTCCGAATATGGATGGTATTAGTGAAAGGAATATGTCCTAAGTCCAATCATGTATTAGGATTTAGGAATAACTTTTATGTAATCTGTTTTGATTTCATTGATATTAATAAAAGACTTGTTTTGTTTTTATTACGGGCTCTATCTATTTAAGTGTTTAAATAAGATATACCATAGTTTAGAGTAAAGCTTTTTATGGATTATGATGAGATCATAATAGTGAGACCTAAAAGATGATAACTCTAAACTTAAATAGTTCCTGGTCGTAGGATTACTAACTGGTAATTAATAATCCGCAGAGATCGGTATATACTATGCTTGCTTCATTATGAAGGATGTCTGTTCTCATAGACATTTGTGTGGTGACACTATAGCTAATATGTAGGTGCTTATTATAGAATAAGTTCACCGAACATGACTCGCATAGCTGAACAACTGATAGAGTTCACTCACGTGTCAGCAGTTGTTCACATAGTGATAGTTGTACAAGTATCCTTAGACTTGAGGTCATCATAGTCATCTTGTGTACACTGAACTATGCTTTGGTTTAGTTCTTAGTCTCCAGGGACAATTATTAGGGCTCTACTGGGTATAGGAATTTGTACACGAAGATAGTGTATGATCAATAAAGGATCTACCCCTTCCAGTGAAGGAAGCGAATGTTCAAGGCTGATCCACTTATGCTAGTTCAGGAATCTCTGGCCAGAGTGAATGAAATTAGAAAGGAGTTTCTAATTTACATAGAACTGAGCATAGTAAATGGTAAGCAAGTGATTAGATTAGATAGGCTTGACACGAGATCCATGCCTTGTATTTAATCAGGACATTGTAGGGTAGATGGAGTTTATTGTACGGTAACTATTCACTGAATAGGTTCTTGGTATTCTAAGCAGTGAATTCATATTATCCGGATAGTCGCGATATGCTGAGAAATATCCCTCACGATGTAGAATAAATGTGATTAATTAATTAATCGTATTTAATAAATTAGAGAATTTATATAAATAATGATAAAATAGTTTTATTATTATTTATTTCTACTACCGGCTTAATATTGAACCTACAGGGTCACACCATAAAAAGAGAATGATTTAATGGTGGAGGAATTAATTAATAATGGCTAATAATTATTTATTTATGAAATAAATAATTAATTTGGCAAATTTAATAATTGATTAAATGAGATTTAATTGATTATAAATTAATTAAGCAAAGTTCTTAATATTATTAATTAAGGATTTAATTTTTGGAAATTAAATCAAGAGAGAGAATTATTTCTAAAGTGTTTAGAAAAAGGATTAATAATTAAAAGGTTTTTTAATTATTAATGAGAATAATAAATGGGTTAATAATAATAATATTTTATGGGAAAATTTCAGCTGAAAATTTTGCCTATAAATATACTATTATAAACCCTATTTTGATTCTAACCCAAAACCCCAAAATTTTATAAAACCTAATTCTCTCCACCTCCTCCTCATCCTTAACGTCGTTTTCTTGGTGGATACCGGTGGAGTGCTTCACGTTTGAGGAGCAGCTGCTAAGTATCTCCGATCGTTGCTTTTGGATCGCATATTAAAGGTTAGTAATCGATCCCTATGTTTTTACCACGATTTATATGCTTTTATTTGGATTTTATATGTATAAAAGTGTTTTACCATGCCTCCGCTGCGATTAAAATCCAACATTGGTATCAGAGCATAGGTTGTATGCATATAGATCTGTGGTAAAAATTTCAGAATTTTATGTGCTTGTATGAATTAATTATGATTTTTACAAGTTATATCATGGATTAATTTTGTCTGATGAGAAATCGTTTCTCAGAATAATTTTGAATGTTGATCTGGGTTCTACAAGTGTTGTTGATCGTCTGGGTATTTTTTTCATAATTTTATGATGTATAGATTATTTATTATGAATTTTTGATGTTGTTGTAATTAAATTGGTAATTAAATAATCATATATATATAAATTGTAAGTATGTATATATATTTGTACATCTGTTGCATCTGCTGCTTGTCTGACTAATGCACGGAAGAAAAGACAGAAAAAGAACAGGTTCGGCAGAAAGAATGTCAGGCTCGTTTTCTGTGCAGAAGCAATGGCGGCTGCTGCAGGCGCGTGTGGCGCATGCGCGCGCGAAGGGGTGTCGCGCATTCCGGGAATGCGTTACACCCTGTGGCGCATTCACGGAATGCATTACAGGGCTTGTAACGCGTTCCTGTAATGCGTTACAGCCCGTCTGTTATTTTTAAATTTGATTTCTGGGAGTTTCGTAACTCCGTTTTGGGCGTGCAATATATCGTTGGATTCGTTTTTCCGTCACGGATCTAATGGAGTGATCAAATTTTAGTTTATATAAAAGTTTTGAACTGTTTATATTTCCGAAAGTATTTTAAAGCTATTTTTTAACTGTTTTAACTGCTTTTGAATGCTTCATGTGATACATAGAGATGTATAATGTTTAGAACAATATGCTAGATGATGTAACATGCCTACCTTGATGTTTATTCATATTTATATATGTGATATATGCTTAGTTTATCATGCGATGATAGATTTAGGTGAACTTAAATGAACATAAGGCGTTTGTTAGACAACCTAGTATAGTGAAATTGTTTCGTAACCTTAATAATAATATTATGAATACAATCATGAGATTCTTGTGTTTATGAAACACATAATTGAATATGAATTTTCAATATGAGAGAAAGGATGATTCTGTCAACAACAGATTTCTATCTGTAAGAAAGGGTTATTAAGTGACGCCTCTTGACAATGCTCCACCCGATCTGGGAATCATCTGATTATTGATTATTGATTTGAAATATTTAATTTAAAAGGAAGAATCTCTTTATAATATGATTATGATTGTAACGTAATATAATCCCTCTAAAATTAAATAATATCAAGTAGTAATTGGCCAATGATACAACGGGCTTGTGTCGGTCATAGCCTTCCAACATGATAGAAAAGTAGTTCTTATTTTTGAATCATTGTCAGTTCGTGCTACAGCCGAGGGCTTTGATTTCGAAATAAGAAATACTTGTCTATTACATAGAGATGTGTACATTGAATAAGAATCTAAAGGTCGGTACGTGCCACAGCCGTGGGCCTTTGGGGACTGATTTAACTGTACGGAATGTTGGGTTAGACTTGACTTAGAATATTGAGTTTCTCGTGCCACAGCCGAGACTCAATTATTCAAGAGGCTAAAGTTTGATTAGGGAATAACATAAGATGTAATTGACAAGAGTTGTCTGCCTATTGAACATTACATGGCGGTTCGTGCTACAGCCGGGGTTGTGTAATGGAATATAGGATCCCTATTCCCACTAGCATTATGAATGCTTAATTTTTCACGTAGGGGGTTGAATAAATTAGATAAACTAGTGGGAGCCACTTATGAATAAAGACCCGATTCATATAGTGTTTTTAAAATGAAATCGAATATTTGCTAAGTGTTGTTATGTGTTTATCATTTACATATTTACTTTGTACATTATGTCTTCTACACTATCACTCAGGAGCATACTAGATGCTCACATGTTGACTGGTCCTAATTATGCTGACTGGCTTCGAAACTTGAGAATTGTTCTCAGGATTGAGAAGATGGAATACGTGATTGACTCACCTAAGCCTACTGAACCTGCTAGCGATGCGCATAATGATGAACATGTTGTGTATCGTAAGTGGATAGATGATGCAAATGTTGCTCAATGCATCATGCTAGCTTCCATGAACATTGAGCTACAGAAGCAACATGAGCATATGGATGCTCACACTATCCTCATGCATCTACAAGAGTTGTATGATGTGGCGGGAAGGATAGCTCGATATGAGATATCGAAGGAGTTGTTCGGTTGTCGGATGTCTGAGGGAGCATCTGTGAATGACCATGTACTTAAGATGATCAATTTGATTGAACGTCTTGGACAACTTGGTTTTGCCATGGATGGGGAGCTGAGCCAAGAATTGGTCTTGCAATCGCTTTCGAGTTCGTTCTCGCAGTTTGTTGTGAACTTTCACATGAATAAGTTGGATGTCAGCCTGCCTGAACTCCACAACATGTTGAAGACTGCGGAATCGAATTTCCCCCCTAAGAAGAGTTCTGTTCTTCTAATTGGTGAAGGTTCCAATCCTATGAAAAGGAAGAGGAACTCTTCCAAGAAGAAGAAATTAGGTGAAGAAAAGCCAGTTCCACCAAAAGCTGAAGACCCTAAGAGCAAAGTTGTTTGCTTTCACTGTAACAAGGTGGGGCACTGGAAGAGGAACTGTAAGGTTTACCTTGCAGAATTGAAGAAGAAGAAGGGTAGTGAGACTACTACTTCTGATTCAGGTATGTTCATGATAGAAGTGAATATGTCATTAAGCCAAATTTCTACTTGGGTATTAGATACCGCCTATGGTTCTCACATCTGCAATTCGTTGCAGGGACTAAGGAGAAGTAGAACTCTTGAGGAAGAGGATGTGATTCTACTGATGGGAAATGGAGCAAGAGTTGCTGTTGAAGATGTAGAATCATTTCATTTACATATGCCTACGGGCAAGACTATTGTTTTAAATAATTGTTATTTTGTTCCCTCGATTGTGAGGAATATTATTCCCATGTTAGACTTGGCTGGATTTTCATTTATTATTGAGAATAATGAATGTTCTATTCTTAGAGATAATATTCTTTATGGACGTGGTACTTTAAATAATGGTCTGTATGTATATGACATAGAGCATGATTTACCTCAGATTGAACAAACTAATAAAAGAAAAAGGATGATGAAAATCTCACTTCATTGTGGCACTGCAGTCTCCATTTAGTGGACATGGAGAGAGGGCTGCAAATTTGCTAGGAATGGTACACACAGATGTATGTGGACCAATGTCTACGCAAGCCATGGGTAGATTTTCATACTTCATTACTTTCATAGATGATAGATCTGGATTCGGATATGTGTTTGATGAAACACAAGTCTGAGGCCTTTGAAAAGTTCAAAGAATATAAACATGAAGTGGAGAAACAAACCAAACACAGTATTATAACTCTTCGATCAGATCAAGGTGGTGAATACTTGAATGGAGAGTTTCCAGATTATCTCAAAGAAAATGGTATAGTCTCCCAGTGGACTCCTCCAGATTGGTATCTGAAAGGAGAAATCGAACTTTGTTAGACATAGTTCGGTCCATGATGAGCTATGCGAATCTTCCAGTATTCCTATGGGGTTACGCATTGGAAACCTCAACATATTTACTGAATAAGGTGCTTTCCAAATCTGTTCCTCAAACTCCGTATGAGATATGGAAAGAAAGGAAACTGAGTCTTAAACACGTTAAGATTTGGGGATGTCCAGCTTATGTCAAGAAAGTTGACCCGGATAAGCTGGAATATCGATCCGTAAAATGTAGTTTTGTGGGATATACTAAAGAGACTTTAGGGTATTACTTTTACACCGATCATCGGGTGTTTGTCTCCAGACATGCTACCTTCTTGGAAAAGGAGTTTATCCTTGAAGGAAACAGTGGGAGCAAAATTGAACTTTTTAAAGTTCAAGAAGCACAAACTACTACGGATCAAGTGAAAACACCTGTTCTGACTGAACAGCCTTCTGTGGAACAGCCCATTCGTAGGTTAGGGAGAGTGTCTCACCAACCTGAGAGGTAATATGGCCTTGTCATTAAGAATGACAATGAGTTGTCGATCATTGATGATGACGACCCTGTGACCTATAATGAGGCTATAAGTAGTGTTGACTCAGAGAAATGGCATAGTGCCATAAAATCCGGAATGAAATCTATGTATACGGGATACAAAAGAATGATTAGAGCAGATGGCCAGGTGGAGACCTTTAAGGCCAGGCTTTTGGCAAAAGGATTCAAACAAAGGCAATGGATTGACTTTGATGAAACCTTTTACCTGTAGCCCTGTTATAATCAGTTCGGATTTTGCTTGCGAATGCTGCTTACTACGACTATGAGATCTGGCAAATAGCCAGATGGTTTTCTTTCCAAGAGAAATGAAAACCTAGTGTGTAAGCTACTGCGAACCATATGTGGTTTAAAGCAAGCTTCTCGTAGATGGAACATCCATTTTGATGAGACAATCAAAGAGTTTGGTTTTATCAAAAACGTAGATGAACCATGTGTCTACAAAAGGGTTAATGGGAGCGCGGTAACATTTCTTGTATTTTATTGAAATAAAGTTGACACACATAACAACATAGCAGACCCACTCACAAAGCTACTTTATAAAAGTCACTTTGATCGTCATAAAGACTAGATGGGTATTAGATACCAGAGTGATTGGCTTTAGTACAAGTGGGAGATTGAAAGGAATATGTCCTAAGTCCAATCATGTATTAGGATTTAGGAATAACTTTTATGTAATCTGTTTTGATTTCATTGATATTTATAAAAGACTTGTTTTGTTTTTATTATGGGCTCTATCTATTTAAGTGTTTAAATAAGATATACCATAGTTTAGAGTAAAGCTTTTTATGGATTATGATTAGATCATAATAGTGAGACCTAAAAGATGATAACTCTAAACTTAAATAGTTCCTGGTCGTAGGATTACTACCTGGTAATTAATAATCCACAGAGATCGGTACATACTATGCTTGCTTCATTATGAAGGATGTCTGTTCTCATAGACATTTGTGTGGTGACACTATAGCTAGTATGTAGGTGCTTATTATAGAATAATTTCACTGAACATGACTCGCACAGCTGAACAACTGATGGAGTTCACTCACGTGTCAGCAGTTGTTCACATAATGATAGTTGTACAAGTATCCTTAGACTTGAGGTCATCATAGTCATCTTGTGTACACTGAACTATGCTTTGGTTTAGTTCTTAGTCTCCAGGGACAATTATTAGGGCTCTACTGGGTATAGGAATTTTTACACGAAGATAGTGTATGATCAATAAAGGATCTACCCCTTCCAGTGAAGGAAGCGAATATTCAAGGCTGATCCACTTATGCTAGTTCAGGAATCTCTGGCCAGAGTGAATGAAATTAGAAAGGAGTTTCTAATTTACATAGAACTGAGCATAGTAAATGGTAAGCAAGTGATTAGATTAGATAGGCTTGACACGAGATCCATGCCTTGTATGTAATCAGGACATTGTAGGGTAGAAGGAGTTTATTATACGGTAACTATTCACTGAATAGGTTCTTGTTATTCTAAGCAGTGAATTCATATTATCCGGATAGTCGCAATATGCTGAGAAGTATCCCTCACGATGTAGAATAAATGTGATTAATTAATTAATCATATTTAATAAATTAGAGAATTTATATAAATAATGATAAAAATAGTTTTATTATTATTTATTTCTACTACCGGCTTAATATTGAACCTACAGGGTCACACCATAAAAAGAGAATGATTTAGTGGTGGAGGAATTAATTAATAATGGCTAATAATTATTTATTTATGAAATAAATAATTAATTGGCAAATTTAATAATTGATTAAATGAGATTTAATTGATTATTAATTAATTAAGAAAAGTTCTTAATATTATTAATTAAGGATTTAATTTTTGGAAATTAAATCAAGAGAGAGAATTATTTCTAAAGTGTTTAGAAAAAGGATTAATAATTAAAAGGTGTTTTAATTATTAATGAGAATAATAAATGGGTTAATATGGCCCCGTTATCCACATCTCCGGTCGGCCCTATATTATATGGGAAAATTTCAGCTGAAAATTTTGCCTATAAATATACTATTATAAACCCTATTTTGATTCTAACCCAAAACCCCAAAATTTTATAAAACCTAATTCTCTCCACCTCCTCCTCCTTAACGTCATTTTCTTGGTGGATACCGGTGGAGTGCTTCATGTTTGAGGAGCAGCTGCTAAGGATCTCCGATCGTTGCTTTTGGATCGCATATTAAAGGTTAGTAATCGATCCCTATGTTTTTACCACGATTTATATGCTTTTATTTGGATTTTATATGTGTAAAAGTGTTTTACCATGCCTCCGCTGCGATTAAAATCCAACAATTAGTTCCACGTTTAATAACAAATGTGGAGGTCGGAGAAAGAAAAATACGAGTGACCCTTATGTTGCGGTTAAGTTATCCAAGGCTACAATATTAGGTCACACAACACTATAGAAGGGGGTTGAATATAGTGTTTATACAATCAAATCGATTTATCAACACAAGTATGTAACAGTAATCAAGTATATTCAATATAATAAACTCTGTTACAATAGAACAGTTGTTCTCTCTTAGTGATGAACAATATAACTAAGAGCTGCTAGGTTACAAATGTATAATGTTCTCGATGATAATAACACATATAGTGTAAACCCTAAGCTGTGTTTATATAGTACACAGTTACAAGATATCTTCTAATTGATATGGAATATAATTTTGTCTCCTAAAATATATCAATCAGATATTATCTTCTACAAGTCTTCTAGTCTTCTAACTCTTCATGCATATCTTCTATTGTTTTAGTCACGATCATTTCCTGTTAATCAGCTGCTTTCCTTATCTGAAGTATCCGCACTAAAGTCCTGATATAAATCCTGACGGCCTTAAGTTCTGATATAAGTTCTGACTTCAGTAAATTCTGATTTCCAGTAAGTCCTGATATTAAGTTCTGAAAACTAAACACAACATATTAGACATGACATCACAAATATATATAACAATCTCCCCCAACTTGTAAATTATGAAAAATATACAAGTTAATAGATTTGATGATGACAAAAACATTTAAGTACAAATACAATGAGAGTTTAATTAGACAACTAACTACAACTTACAGTCCTTGTAGCTTTTACCAAATTTACTGAGTCAATCTAAATCCAAAGTGATTCTTGACAAAGTTTGATATCAGCTTTTTTTCTGTATTCCTCATGACTTGAGCTAGTGTAGCTTTGACTTGCTTCAATTCTTCACCTTGAATTCCAAACTGGTAGATTACAGTCCTAAGTGCTGAGATATGATTTCTTTCCAAACCATCACCAAGTCTGATTACTCTTGGATGAGATGAGTCTTCATTATAGCACATAAATTTCTCTTTCAGAATGACTTCAAGTTTAGCAGAATCCTTCTTCATTGGAATTTTACTTCCATCATCTTCAACAATGTTTGGAATGAATTCTGTAACCCTTGATCCAGAAATTCTTGCTTTATCCCTTATGGTCTTCATTATGAAATTTGACCATCTCCTAGTAATCTCAGACTTTATCTCTAAAAGATAATGAAAGAATTGAAGTTCTTTCATAGATTTGTTCAGCACATCTAATTCTGACATTCTGTATGTCCTTCCATCTTCAAGAAATAGAATCAGTTTTTCTTTGACATTACTTTTATCATGAGCATCCAGTACCACTTGAACAAATATAACCTTATCATGGTGTTTCTGTGTAACTTCTTCAAGAGGTTTTTTAGTTAATAAGAATGGATCTCTTGTAAGTACTTCAACTCCTGTCTTGATCTTGGCTTCTTCAGAACCTAGTCCAGCTTCATCTCTTGCTTCTCTGGCTTTCAATCCAACAGTCATGAAATCAGATAGCAGCTGGCTTTTTTTAGGATCTGATGGATTAACATTCTTTCATAAGAGTTATCTCTTATCAGTAACTGTCAATTTATTCAAATCAACTTGAGCACTGTCAGTGGTTGATGTTTTGATGACTTGATCACAATTTGCTGTTTCTTCTATAACTTGTTGTACTTCACTCGGAACAACTTGAGCTGTGTCAGAGGTTGTCATAGATTCTTCAGTTATCTTCCTTCTTTTCAGAGTTTGAACAGTTCCATCTACTGCAGCATCATCATCAAATACTTGAACCAGTTTGCATATAGGTTTTATCAGGATTTGAGGAATCTTTATCTTCTGTGGTATCAATCTTTCCTTTCCCTTTATCCTTGGGATTAATTTGAGATTTTGTCTTGGGCTTTGAAGCCTCTGAGCTTTCCTTGATCAGAATGCCTTTTACCTTAGGCCTTGGAAGTTTCTTTGCATCAGAAGCTTTAGACTTTAGATTTGTCTTCTCAGCTGCAAATCTAGCTTCTTCCTCCTTTAAAGTCTCTAAATCCATTCCAGGATTATGCTTGAGAAATACCCTTCTAGCAATTTCTTCATCAAGTGTCTGAATTTTAGGATCTTTGTAGTAGACAGTAGTCTGCTTTCCCTTTAGCTTCAGAGTTTGTAAAAACTTCTGAGAGTCTTTAGATCCTGACTGAATCAGGATATCAGAACTTGACATCAGACTTTTAGCATGCACAACATCAGAACTTGACTTCTTCTGTGTAGAAGATTTGCTAACATCAGAAATTACTTTCGGTGAAGATTTTCCTTGACCTTTTCCTTGACCTTGACTCTAACTTCTACTCTTATCAGAGTTTCCCTGGTCATCACCTTTATCATCCTTCTTCTTTAGTATTTGAATAGTTGAGCATTTGGACTTAACTACCTTCTCCCCCTTTTTGGCATCATCTGGTAGTAGGAGAGAGAGAAGAAGTTCTATTGAAGATTGAATTTCATTCAGCTGAGCTTGTTGAGAGGCTTGATTCTGCAGGACCTCAGTAAGTTGGGCCTGTTGCTTTTCTTGAACCTTCTCAATAGCTTCAACTTTCTCATGAATAGGTCTGATAAACCTCTTTTTGTCTAGCTTGATCTCCATATCCAGCTTATCAGCTCTTTCCAGAAGTTTATCAACTTTTTCATGAGTAATGCAGTGTTGAACTTGAAGGTTTTTAGTACTTAGAGCTGTGACTTTGAGTTGGTGCTTGAAATCAGAGTTTGTCAACAACTCATCAGCTTTTGCAATATGCTCTGTCAGAACTTTAGAGCTTGGAATGAAATCAGATTCATTCCACTTCTTGGTCCACTCAACTCTTTTGTGAGTGTCTTCCCAAGGAACAGGAGCTTCTTTTTCAACAAACTTTTGAATCAATGCCTCCTTCCAAGAATGGGAGCATTTACTGGAGCACTGTCTCCAAAACTTGCTAGAATCTCCTCATCTTCTGATAACACCAGAGTTTGTGTAACTGAAGGAGATTCTGTAGCAGTTTCATCTAAATTCTGATCTTCAGGTTCCAGATCTAGAATTGGTGTAGATGGTAACTCAGCCTGTAAGATTGGAGAAGTAACAGTAGATGGTTGAGCTGTAGTTGGAGCTTCCAGATAGAGAACAGTTGGAATGTTCAGCCCATGGATGTCAATTTCAGTTATTAATCCTGAATCTTCAACTGTTGTTTCCTTAATAGGAGAGACAGGAGGTGTGATTACCGTGTCTGAAATAGTGTCTTTAGCTTGAGGAAGGGCTTCAATGATAATTGGTACAGATGAGATCAGAGATTCCTGATCCCCTTCCTCAGCTTCTTTAGTATTCCTAGAGAGAGGTTGTGCCAAATACCTTCCTGCTCTCATTTTCTTTGATCTCCTGGATGGTGGAGAAACATGATCTGCATTAGAGTTTGCAGATCTTTTCCTTTTCCGAATTTCAGACCCTTCAACTTCTATTTTCTTCTGAAAAATCACATTTTCAGCTTCAACTGTCACAGGTTCTGATGCATGAACCTGGACTTGCTCCTCTTCTTCATCAGACTCATCCCTTAGTATCATCCTTCTTCTCCTTGTTGGAGATTTAGGAACCGATTTTGCTTTTGAAGGTTTGGGTCTTGATGTTGTAGCAGATGGTTGTTGGTGAGAGGATTGTGCTGGTTTGAAATATGTTCTGATGGTAGGTTGTGGTTGTGAAGTGGTAGGTGTTGGATTTTAATCGCAGTGGAGGCATGGTAAAACACTTTTACACATATAAAATCCAAATAAAAGCATATAAATCGTGGTAAAAACATATGGATCGATTATTAACCTTTAATATACGATCCAAAAGCAACGATCGGAGATCCTTAGCAGCTGCTCCTCAAACGTGAAGCACTCCACCGGTATCCACCAAGAAAACGACGTTAAGGAGGAGGAGGAGGTGGAGAGAATTAGGTTTTATAAAATTTTAGGGTTAGAATAAAAATAGGGTTTATAATAGTATATTTATAGGCAAAATTTTCAGCTGAAATTTTCCCATAAAATATTATTATTAACCCATTTATTATTCTCATTAATAATTAAAACACCTTTTAATTATTAATCCTTTTTCTAAACACTTTAGAAATAATTCTCTCTCTTGATTTAATTTCCAAAAAATTAAATCCTTAATTAATAATATTAAGAACTTTTCTTAATTAATTTATAATCAATTAAATCTCATTTAATCAATTATTAAATTTGCCAATTAATTATTTATTTCACAAATAAATAATTATTAGCCATTATTAATTAATTCCTCCACCATTAAATCATTCTCCTTTTATGGTGTGACCCTGTAGGTTCAATATTAAGCCGGTAGTAGAAATAAATAATAATAAAACTATTTTATCATTATTTATATAAATTCTCTAATTTATTAAATATGATTAATTAATTAATCATATTTATTCTACATCGTGAGGGATACTTCTCAGAATTTCGCGATTATCCGGATAATATGAATTCACTGCTTAGAATACCAAGAACTTATTCAGTGAATAGTTACCGTACAATAAACTCCTTCAACCCTATAATGTCCCGATTAAATACAAGGCATGGATCTCGTGTCAAGCCTATCTAATCTAATCACTTGCTTACCATTTACTATGCTTAGTTCTTTACAAATTAGAAACTCCTTTCTAATTTCATTCACTTGGGCCAGAGATTCCTGAACTAGCATAAGTGGATCTGCCTTGAACATTTGCTTCCTTCATTGGAAGGGGTAGATCCTTTATTGATCATATACTATCTTCGTGTACAAATTCCTATACCCAGGAGAGCCCTAATAATTGTCCCTGGAGACTAAGAACTAAACCAAAGCATAGTTCAGTGTACACAAGATGACTATGATGACCTCAAGTCTAAGGATACTTGTACAACTATCACTATGTGAACAACTGCTGACACGTGAGTGAACTTCATCAGTTGTTCAGCTGTGCGAGTCATGTTCAGTGAACTTATTCTATAATAAGCACCTACATACTAGCTATAGTGTCACCACACAAATGTCTATGAGAACAGACATCCTTCATAATGAAGCAAGTATAGTATGTACCGATCTTTGCGGATTATTAATTACCAGTTAGTAATCCTATGATCAGGAACTATTTAAGTTTAGAGTTATCATCTTTTAGGTCTCACTATTATGATCTCATCATAATCCATAAAAAGCTTTACTCTAAACTATGGTATATCTTATTTAAACACTTAAATAGATAGAGCCCATAATAAAAACAAAACAAGTCTTTTATTAATATCAATGAAATCAAAACAGATTATATAAAAAGTTATTCCTAAATCCTAATACATGATTGGACTTAGGACATATTCCTTTCAATCTCCCACTTGTACTAAAGCCAATCACTCTGGTATCTAATACCCATCTTGTCTTTATGACGATCAAAGTGACTTTCATAAAGTAGCTTTGTGAGTGGGTCTGCTATGTTGTTTTGTGTGTCAACTCTAATTCGATACAACACAAGAAATGTTATCGCGCTCCCACTAACCCTTTTATAGACACATGGTTCATCTACGTTTTTCATAAAACCAAACTCTTTGATTGTCTCATCAAAACGGATGTTCCATCTACGAGAAGCTTGCTTTAAACCACATATGGTTCGCAGCAGCTTACACACTAGGTTTTCATTTCTCTTGGAAAAAAAACCATCTGGCTAATTGCCAGATCTCATAGTCGTAGTAAGCAGCAATCGCAAGCAAAATCCGAACTGATTTTAACAGGGCTACAGGTAAAAGGTTTCATCAAATTCAATCCATTGGCTTTGTTTGAATCCTTTTCCCAAAAGCCTGGCCTTAAAGGTCTCCACCTGGCCATCTGCTCTAATCATTCTTTTGTATCCCGTATACATAGATTTCATTCCGGATTTCATGGCACTATGCCATTTCTCTGAGTCAACACAACTCATAGCCTCATTATAGGTCACAGGGTCGTCATCATCAATGATCGACAACTCATTGTCATTCTCAATGACAAGGCCATATTACCTCTCAGGTTGGCGAGACACTCTCCCTGACCTACGAATGGGCTGTTCCACAGAAGGTTGTTCAGTCAGAACATGTATTTCCACTTGATCCGTAGTAGTTTGTGCTTCTTGAACTTCATCAAGTTCAATTTTGCTCCCACTGTTTCCTTCAAGGATAAACTCCTTTTCCAAGAAGGTAGCATGTCTGGAGACAAACACCCGATGATCGGTGTAAAAGTAATACCCTAAAGTCTCTTTAGGATATCCCACAAAACTACATTTTACGGATCGATATTCCAGCTTATCTGGGTCAACTTACTTGACATAAGTTGGACATCCCCAAATTTTAACGTGTTTAAGACTCGGTTTCCTTTCTTTCCATATCTCATACGGAGTTTGAGGAACAGATTTGGAAGGCACCTTATTCAGTAAATATGCTGAGGTTTCCAATGCATAACCTCATAGAAATACTGGAAGATTTGCATAGCTCATCAAGGACCGAACTATGTCTAACAAAGTTCGATTTCTCCTTTCAGATACCAATCTGGAGGCGTCCACTGGGAGACTATACCATTTACTTTGAGATAATCCAGAAACTCTCCATTCAAGTATTCACCACCTCGATCTAATCGAAGAATTATAATACTATGTTTGGTTTGTTTCTCCACTTCATACTTATACTCTTTGAACTTTTCAAAGGCTTCAGACTTGTGTTTCATCAAACACATATCCGAATCTAGATCTATCATCTATAAAAGTAATGAAGTACGAAAAATCCACTTATGGCTTGTGTAGACATTGGTCCACATACATCTGTGTGTACAATTCCTAGCAAATTTGCAGCACTCTCTCCATGTCTACTAAATGGAGACTGCAGTGCCATAATGAAGTGAGATTTTCATCATCCCTTTTCTTTTATTAGTTTGTTCAATCTGAAGTAAATTATGTCACATATATACAGACCATTATTTAAAGTACCATGTCCAGAAAGAATATTATCTCTAAGAATAGAACATTCATTATTCTCAATAATAAATGAAAATCCAGACAAGTCTAACATGGGAATAGAAATAATATTCCTCACAATCGAGAGAACAAAATAACAATTATTTAAAACAATAGTCTTGCCCGTAGGCATATATAAATGAAATGATTCTACATCTTCAACAGCAACTCTTGCTCCATTTCCCATTAGTAGAATCACATCCTCTTCCTCAAGAGTCCTACTTCTCCTTAGTCCCTGCAACAAATTGCAGATTTGAGAACCACAGGCGGTATCTAATACCCAAGTAGAAATTTGATTTAATGACATATTCACTTCTATCATGAACATACCTGAATCAGAAGTAGTACTCTCACTACCCATCTTCTTCTTCAATTCTGCAAGGTAAACCTTGTAGTTCCTCTTCCAGTGCCCCACCTTGTTACAGTGAAAGCAAACAACTTTGCTCTTGGGGTCTTCAGCTTTTGGTGGAACCGGCATTTTCTCACCTACTTTCTTCTTCTTGGAAGGGTTCCTCTTCCTTTTCTTAGGATTGGAACCTTCACCAATTAGAAGAACAGAACTCTTCTTAGGGGAAAAATTTGATTCCGCAGTCTTCAACATGTTGTGGAGTTCAGGCAGGCTGACATCCAACTTATTCATGTGAAAGTTCACAACAAACTGCGAGAACGAACTCGGAAGCGATTGCAAGACCAAGTCTTGGCTCAGCTCCCCATCCATGGCAAAACTAAGTTGTCCAAGACGTTCAATCAAATTGATCATCTTAAGTACATGGTCATTCACAGATGATCCCTCAGACATCCTACAACCGAACACCTCCTTCGATATCTCATATCGAGCTGTCCTCCCCGCCACATCATACAACTCTTGTATATGCATGAGGATAGTGTGAGCATCCATATGCTCCTGTTGCTTCTGTAGCTCAATGTTCATGGAAGCTAGCATGATGCATTGAGCAACATTTGCATCATCTATCCACTTACGATACACAACATGTTCATCATTATGCGCATCGCTAGCAGGTTCAGTAGGCTTAGGTGAGTCAATCATGTATTCCAGCTTCTCAATCCTGAGAACAATTCTCAAGTTTCGAAGCCAGTCAGCATAATTAGGACCAGTCAACTTGTGAGCATCTAGTATGCTCCTGAGCGATAGTGCAGAAGACATAACGTACAAAGTAAATCTGTAAATGATAAACACATAACAACACTTAGCAAATATTCGATTTCATTTTAAAACACTATATGAATCGGGTCTTTATTCATAAGTGGCTCCTACTAGTTTATCTAATTTATTCAACCCCCTACGTGAAAAATTAAGCATTCATAATGCTAGTGGGAATAGGGATCCTACATTCCATTACACAACCCCGGCTGTAGCACGAACCGCCATGTAATGTTCAATAGGCAGACAACTCTTGTCAATTACATCTTATGTTATTCCCTAATCAAACTTTAGCCTCTTGAATAATTGAGTCACGGCTGTGGCACGACAAACTCAATATACTAAGTCAAGTCTAACCCAACATTCCGTACAATTGAATCAGTCTCCAACGGCCCACGGCTGTGGCACGTACCGACCTTTAGATTCTAATTCAACGTACACATCTCTATGTAATAGACAAGTATTTCTTATTTCGAAATCAAAGCCCTCGGCTGTAGCACGAACCGACAATGATTCAAAAATAAGAACTACTTTCTATCATGTTGGAAGGCTATGACCAACACAAGCCCGTTGTGTCATTGGCCAATTACTACTTGATATTATTTAATTTTAGAGGGATTATATTACGTTACAATCATAATCATATTATAAAGAGATTCTTCCTTTTAAATTAAATATTTCAAATCAATAATCAATAATCAGATGATTCCCAAATCGGGTGGAGCATTGTCAAGAGGCGTCACTTAATAACCCTTTCTTACAGATAGAAATCTGTTGTTGACAGAATCATCCTTTCTCTCATATCGAAAATTCATATTCAATTACGTGTTTCATAAACACAAGAATCTCATGATTTTATTTATAATATTATCATTAAGGTTATGAAACAATTTCACTATACTAGGTTGTCTAACAAACGCCTTATGTTCATTTAAGTTCACCTAAATCTGTCATTGCATGATAAACTAAGCATATATCACATATATAAACATGAATAAACGTCAAGGTATGCATGTTGTATCATCTAGCATATTGGTCTAAGCATTATACATCTCTATGTATCACATGAAGCATTTAAAAGCAGTTAAAACAGTTAAAAACAACTTTAAAACACTTTCGGAAATATAAACAGTTCAAAACTTTTATATAAACTAAAATTTGATCACTCCATTAGATCCGTCTCGGAAAAACGAATCCAACGATATATTGCACGCCCAAAACGGTGTTACGAAACTCCCAAAAAATCAAATTTAATGTGGACTGTCGGGCTGTAACGCATTACAGGAACGCAGGAACGCGTTACAAGCCCTGTAACGCATTCCAGTGATGCGTTACAACCCATTTAAGTCATTAAAAGGTGTAACGCATTCCGTGAATGCGCCACAGGGTGTAACGCATTCCCGGAATGCGCGACAACCCCCGCGCGCGCGTGCGCCACACGCGCCTGCAGCAACCGCCGTTGTTTTTTTTTTCTCGATCGCCGCGCCTGACATTCTTTCTCATGTCTGTTCCTTGCTTTGCTTCCCGTGCCATCAGTCAGACAAGCTGCAGATGCATAATACATATATACTTACAATTTATATATATATATGATTATTTAATTACGAATTTAATTGTAACAACTTCAAAAATTCATAATAAAAAATCTATACATCATAAAATTATGAAAAAAATACCCAGACGATCTACAACACTTGTAGAACCCAGATCAACATTCAAAATTATTCTGAGAAACGATTTCTCATCAGACATAATTAATCCATAATATAACTTGTAAAAATCATAATTAATTCATACAAGCACATAAAATTCTGAAATTTTTACCACAGATCTATATGCATACAACCTATGCTCTGATACCAATGTTGGATTTTAATCACAGCGGAGGCATGGTAAAACACTTTTACACATATAAAATCCAAATAAAATCATATAAATCGTGGTAAAAATATATGGATCGATTACTAACCTTTAATATGCGATCCAAAAGTAACGATCGAAGATCCTTAGCCGCTGCTCCTCAAACGTGAAGCACTCCACCGGTATCCACCAAGAAAATGATGTTAAGGAGGAGGAGGAGGTGGAGAGAATTAGGTTTTATAAAATTTTGGGGTTAGAATAAAAATAGGGTTTATAATAGTATATTTATAGGCAAAATTTTTAGCTGAAATTTTCCCATAAAATATTATTATTATTAACCCATTTATTATTCTCATTAATAATTAAAACACCTTTTAATTATTAATCATTTTTCTAAACACTTTAGAAATAATTCTCTCTCTTGATTTAATTTCCAAAAAATTAAATCCTTAATTAATAATATTAAGAACTTTTCTTAATTAATTTATAATCAATTAAATCTCATTTAATCAATTATTAAATTTTCCAATTAATTATTTATTTCACAAATAAATAATTATTAGCCATTATTAATTAATTCCTCCACCATTAAATCATTCTCCTTTTATGGTGTGACCCTGTAGGTTCAATATTAAGCCGGTAGTAGAAATAAATAATAATAAAACTATTTTATCATTATTTATATAAATTCTCTAATTTATTAAATATGATTAATTAATTAATCATATTTATTCTACATCGTGAGGGATACTTCTCAGCATATCGCGACTATCCGGATAATATGAATTCACTGCTTAGAATACCAAGAACCTATTCAGTGAATAGTTACCGTACAATAAACTCCTTCTACCCTACAATGTCCCGATTAAATACAAGGCATGGATCTCGTGTCAAGCCTATCTAATCTAATCACTTGCTTACCATTTACTATGCTTAGTTCTTTGCAAATTAGAAACTCCTTTCTAATTTCATTCACTCTGGCCAGAGATTCCTGAACTAGCATAAGTGGATCAGCCTTGAACATTCGCTTCCTTCATTGGAAGGGGTAGATCCTTTATTGATCATACACTATCTTCGTGTACAAATTCCTATACCCAGTAGAGCCCTAATAATTGTCCCTGGAGACTAAGAACTAAACCAAAGCATAGTTCAGTGTACACAAGATGACTATGATGACCTCAAGTCTAAGGATACTTGTACAACTATCACTATGTGAACAACTGCTGACACGTGAGTGAACTCCATCAGTTGTTCAACTGTGCGAGTCATGTTCAGTGAACTTATTCTATAATAAGCACCTACATACTAGCTATAGTGTCACCACACAAATGTCTATGAGAACAGACATCCTTCATAATGAAGCAAGCATAGTATGTACCGATCTTTGCGGATTATTAATTACCAGTTAGTAATCCTATGATCAGGAACTATTTAAGTTTAGAGTTATCATCTTTTAGGTCTCACTATTATGATCTCATCATAATCCATAAAAGGCTTTACTCTAAACTATGGTATATCTTATTTAAACACTTAAATAGATAGAGCCCGTAATAAAAACAAAACAAGTCTTTTATTAATATCAATGAAATCAAAACAGATTACATAAAAAGTTATTCCTAAATCCTAATACATGATTGGACTTAGGACATATTCCTTTCAGTAGGTTGTGTAGGTGCTGTTGGAGGTTGAACTAGTGCTACATCAGGATATATTTTTGTATAGGTGTTTGTGTCAGAATTTACTAAGACTTGTTTGACTGATTGAGGAATTTGGAGGGGTCTTAGTACAATCTTCTTATTATCAGTAGATAATAAGTCAGTGAAAGCCCTTTTGGCAAGTTTAAATGGTGGAATTGACTCACTAAAATTCTGAGGTGCATCAGAACAACAGAAACTGTATATAAGCTGACAGAATCTAGCAAAATAAACTGTGTTTCTATCTTCTGTCATCCTATCCCCTATGAAACCTATCACAGCACTCGCATAATCAAAATGAGTTTGATAAATTAGAGCATACCCAATTTGTTGACTTAGGATTGGAATTGCATCAAAATTAGAGCATTTGTTGGCAAAAGCTCTGGTATTGCAGTCAAAGAAGAAACTCCACTCCCTCCTGATGTGGGGTCTCTTCAATTGTCCAAACTTTGCCAAAGGCTTTTTATAGCCTAGATTTGACATCATTTGTTGAAGAGATGGCTCCTCAACTATTGAATTAAAAATACATTCTTCTGGCAGATGTAAAGCTTGGTGAACAGTAGACACAGTCACCACATATTCATCATCCCCTGTTATAAAGATAATACTTGGGGACCCAGCTTGTCCACCATCATCATAAACACCTGACCTCCAAAATTCCAGTATCTGTGTTGCTGAAAGAACCTAAGGTTGGGTCAGTGCATAGCCTATTTCACTTCGAGCAAGAAAGTCTTGGACGAAATGAAGTTCTGGAGGAGCCTCGTCCTTAGAAAGAATAGCCATGTAGTTATTAGGAACAAACTAGTCTCCATTAAAAATGATGTCCTTTGGTGCCATTACTATAAAGAAATAAGTGAGAAAATGTTGTGTATACAAGGTGTTTCATAAAATGCCTGTAAGAAAATAGCTTCAGAGAATGTTAGAGAGTGAGAGAGAATAAGAGAGATTAGAGAATAAGAAAAGTAGGTAAAAGATTGTAAAATCTTTTAACTCTCTTATTTATACACCCACTAATTATAACAGTTATATTCTGAAGTAGAACCAATATTAGACACCTGTCACGCAGTAAATAGTCAAAAGAGTTGTTAGTGGGCACGGGAAATGTGCAGTAATTATTGCTCACATGCTATTTTTCAAAACAAACACGCAACCCATAAACCAAATGATTATCACTATTATTCTCTCACTTAATTATTTTATGATAAATATAACTGTTACAGTAAAAAACCACAAATAGGTCAAGTAATTAAATAATGCCACGTAAGCATCAGAGTTTCCATCAGGATTTACATCAAAACTTGACTATTATCAGAATTTAACGGTCATCAGAACATGGCTTCTGTACTCAAAAAGTGAATGTCTGTTTCTGTGATTCTTCACACAAATACTGACTGGTTTCTTCAGAGTTTAATCATCTGAACTTTCATCAGAACTTGTCCTCAGAATTTATGTAAATAATACTTAACTGTTTGTTAGAAACAACTTAATCACCACAGTAATTTTCATCATTCATATGGAGTGAGAGTGTGTGCATTTGCAAATGATCAGATAATGATTAAAGTCTGATAAACTTCAGTATATCTTAGAAATAAGGCATAACTAAGAAAAGTGCTTAAAATATGTCTTTCATTTTGAAGTGTACTATAGAATAAGTTTATGCAAGAGTCCACCTCAACTGTTTGTGCTCATTTTATGCATCTTTTGACATTCTTTTTACAGTGGCTTCTCAGTGTAAATGAGTCACAACTGCTATCAGAAGTTATGCTTTTATCAGAGTATTTCTCCAGTAATCAGAGAATATAAAAAGTCACCAAGAAAAATTTGTTTGCTTTTCTAATGCAAATAACTTAATACCAGCAATGCACTTGGGTCTTCCCTTCCACATATTTACTCTAGATCTCAAAGGAGTACCTGACTTCTATTTCTTCTCTTTTGTTTTCTTCAGATAAGTGAGGCTTATCAAGCATGTAGTTCATCCTTAAGATTTACTGACATCAGAATTTGACAGATAAGAAGCAATATTCTAGTTTGTGACTTAGTAATAAGATACACAAAGTAAATTTGACTAAGATCAAAATCAGAATTTGCTTGTGTTATTGATTTTCACATAAACAACTAATTCATACATGGGATACACAGTTTGTTAAAGACTACTAAGTCAGCATCTAACAAATAGTCCTTATTGGATTGAATAGACACAGAACATTCAAAACACTATCAGAGTATACAGAATCACATCAAATAACAATCAGTATTTAATATATTACAGTTTAAGCACAGATTATATGAAGATAAGACAATCTGTAAACACTGATCATAAAGTCTGATGCATGAGAACAAAAACTAAGCAGATTTTGAGAAGGAACCTGAAACCATTCCAAGTTCATTTACCAGTCTTGTAAAAGTAGCTTCACATAGTGGTTTTATGAAGATATCTGCTAGTTGTTGATCTGTTGGAACAAAATTCAATTCCACTGTACCTTCCATCACATGTTCCCTTATGAAATGGTACCTAATGCTGATGTACTTTGTCATTAAGTGTTGAACTGGATTACCTGTCATAGCAATAGCACTTTGATTATCACTGTAAATGGGTATTTTGGAATATTCTAACCCATAGTCCAGTAGCTGATTCCTCATCCAAATAATCTGTGCACAACAGCTTCCTGCAACAATATATTCTGCTTCTGCAGTTAATGTGGAAATTAATTTCTATTTTTTGCTAAACCAAGAAACCAATCTGCCTCCAAGAAATTGGTAGCTTCCACTAGTGCTTTTCCTGTCTATTTTGCATCCTGCAAAATCTGCGTCCTGCAAAATCTGCATCTGAGTAACCTATTAGCTTAAAATCTGATTCTCTAGGATACCACAATCCTAGATCAGCTGTACCCTTGAGGTACTTGAAAATTCTTTTTACAGCTATTAGATGAGGTTCTCTTGGATCAGCCTGAAATTTTGCACAAAGACAGGTATCATACATGATATCAGGTCTACTTGCAGTTAAATAGAGTAAAGAGCCAATCATACCTCTATAGTTAGTAATATCTACTGATGCTCCAGTATCTTTATCTAACTTGGTTGCAGTGGCCAAAGGAGTGGATGCAGTTGAACGGTCTTGTATTCCAAATTTCTTGAGTAAATTTCTGGTGTACTTGGATTGATTTATGAAAGTACCTTCTTCATTTTGCTTGACTTGAAGTCCCAAAAAATAGCTAAGTTCTCCCATCATACTCATTTAATAACTTGACTGCATTAGCTTTGCAAACCTTTCACAAAGTTTGGAATTTGTAGAACCAAAGATGATATCATCAACAAAAATTTGTACCAAAAGTAAGTCATTTCCAAGGTTGAGGTAGAACAGTGTTTTATCAATTGTGCCTCTGTTAAATCCACTTTCCAGAAGGAATTGACCTAAAGTCTCATACCATGCTCTTGGAGCTTGCTTAAGGCCATAAAGTGCTTTATCAAGTCTGTAGACATGATTAGAAAATTTTGGATCTACAAATCCTAGAGGTTGTTCAACATATACCTCTTCTTCCAATTCTCCGTTGAGAAAAGCACTATTTTCATCCATTTGAAAGACTTTAAACTTCTTGTGAGCAGCATAAGCCAAAAAGATTCTTATGGCTTCCAATCTAGCAACTGGAGCAAATGTTTCATCATAGTCAATACCCTCATATTGAGAGTAACCTTTAGCAACCAACCTTGCTTTGTTCCTTGTAATTATGCCATCACTATCGGTTCTGTTTCTGAACACCCATTTTATGCCAATAAATGATCTGTTCTTCGGTCTTGACACTAGGGTCCAGACTTTATTTCTTTCAAATTTATTTAACTCTTCATGCATTACTTGCACCCAATCAGCATCTTGAAGAGCTTCTTCCACTTTCTTTGGTTCAGTCTGAGGTAGAAAGGAATGATAGAGACATTCATTTGTTGTTGTTGTTCTAGTTCTGACACCTGCTTCAAAATCTCCAATAATTAAGTCAGGTGTGTGTGATTTGGTCCACTTCTTTGTAGATGGAAGTTGATCTCTGGAACTGGATCCTCCCCCATGATCCATGCTCTCTCCATCAGCTTTTTTTGATGCTCCCCCTGAAGTTATGCTCTCTAAAATTTTAGAATTTGAGTTGGATCCTTCAGGAATTGAAGAATCAGAGTTTCCAGAATTATCAGAATTTGGCTCATCAGAACTTGATGAATCAGAACTTGAAGAACCAGTGACAGGTTCTGATGCTTCTTGAGAGTCTTGAGATGTAGTAGGTTCATCAGCTTGCTCCCCCTGAACAGGTGCATTTTCCCTTGGAGTAGTTACCACAGTTTCAATGACATCAGTACTTAACCCGTCAGAACTTACATGATCAAGATTTAGGTCATCAGAATTTACAGAATCAGAATTTAAATCTTCATTTTCAAATCTCAGCTGATAATGATCATTGAAATCTTCAAGTCCAGTAATCTTTTTATCATCAAAAGATACATTGATAGATTCCATGACAACCCTTGTTCTTAAATTGTAGACTCAGAAGGCTTTTGTGGAAAGTGGATATCCAACAAAAATCCCTTCTTCAGCTTTTAGATCAAATTTTGACAGCTGTTCAGGATGAGTCTTAAGAACAAAACACTTGCATCCAAATACATGAAAGTATTTCAGATTTGGGTTCTTTTTCTTCACCATCTCATATGGTGTTTTTCCATGCTTGTTTATGAGTGTAGCATTCTGTGTAAAATAAGCAGTCTGCACAACTTCAGCCCAAAAGTAGGTTAGTAGCTTTGCTTCATCAAGCATAGTTCGTGCAGCTTCAATGAGAGTCATGTTCTTTCTTTCTACAACTCCATTTTGTTGTGGAGTTCCAGGTGCAAAAAATTCCTACTTTATTCCATGCTCTTTGCAGAACTTTTCCATGATTGAATTCTTGAACTCAGTGCCATTATCACTTCTTATGATTTTAACAGAATCTTTAACCATCTTATCCAGCTATCTGACATGATCAGTTAGAGTAGATGCAGTTTCATTCTTCTTGTGCAAGAAATACATCCAAGTGTATCTTGTGAAATCATCCACTATAACCATAGCATATTTCTTCTTTGCAATTGACATGACATTGACTAGACCAAATAGATCAACATGCAGTAAGTGATAAGGCTCAAGAATTGAGGATTCAGTTTTGCTCTTGAATAAAGATTTTCTTTGTTTTGCCTTTTGACATGAATCACAAAGGCCATCAGGAGCAAATACTGATTTTGGAAGTCCTCTCACAAGATCTTTCTTTACTAGCTCATTTATATTGTTGAAATTTAAATGAGAGAGTCTCTTGTGCCAATTCCAGCTTTCTTCAATTGCTGCTCTACTCAACAGACAGATTGCAGAACCATCAGAGTTTGTTGAAAGTCTGGATTCATATATGTTACCATGTCTATAACCTTTCAGAACCACTTTGCCTGTAGAATTACTTACAACTTTACAGTGTTCTTCAAAGAAATCCACATGATAACCTCTGTCACAAATTTGATTCACAATTAGCAGATTGTGTTTAAGTCCTGAGACAAGAGCTACTGATTTAATGATGACATTCCAAAGATTGATATTGCCATATCCTAGAGTCTTTCCCATGTTTTCATCTCCATAAGAAACTCCTGGGCCAGCTTTCTCCACAAAGTCTGATAGCAGGGCTTTATTTCCAGTCATATGTCCTGAACATCCACTGTCTAGAACTAGGATGTTTTTCCTGTTGTTTGCAATCACAAAGACCACTATTGGTTAGTTTTAAGGACCCATACTTGCTTGGATCCTTTGGCCTTTTTAAGTTTGTTAGCATTTGCAGCGGATTTAGTTCAGAGTTTATGCTAACATGCTGTTTATCAGACTTTATATCAGACTTTGCATCAGACTTTACACTAGAAGGAATTACACTAACTTTATTTAAAGAAGGTTTTATTTGATAATAATCATAGTACAAACTATGATATTCCTTACAAGTATAAATGGAATGCCGTAAACTACCACAATGAAAATAAGGATTTTGTGGTTTAAACCTAATAGAATGACTCTTAACTCCTGATCTAGGAGGTAAAGAGTTTATATCTTTATTTTTCCTGCAAAAAAAAAGCAAGATGGTTAGAGTTTCCACAATTATAACATCTCTTTATAGGAGCATTAGGAACAGGCATATAATTATTGCTTTTATTCACACCTTCCTTTTCATTCCTATTTTTCCTAGCTTCCTTTACCTTGTTCACATTTCTAATCTCTTTCAGCTTATGTTTAAGCTGCTTCTTAGTCATTAAACCTATGTTTACTGAAGCTGGTTTGTCCTGTTTTAATTTGTTAAAAGTTGACTTTTCTTTGACTTCTGTCCTAGAATCTATCATCTTTTCAGAATCAGACATTACACTTTTTGCTACAAACTTAACAGGATTAACTTTAGGCTTTTCAGCTTTCTTGGTAAAGTTTGGTTTAGATGACACATTTTCCTTTTCTTCTTTATCATCTTCATAACCTAAGTCCTCTTTCCAGTTTCCACTACTTAGTATATTCTGAGTTATTCTGCCAAAGTTAGTCCAAGTTTTGATGATTTCTCTTTCCTTTTCTAATTCAGATTTACGAGATTTATTCAGTTTTAGCACTTCATCTCTAACATACAAAGCATCATCTCTTTCTTTCTGAGTTTGATGGGATATAACTAACTCTTTTTCTAAGTAGTCATTTCTGTTTCTAAGAGCAAGACTTTCAGATGTTTATCTTTCATTTGTTAAATTCTGATCTCTAAAACTAATGAACATGGTTTTAAGATATAATCTCAACTCAGTTATATCATCAGTATGAAAAGCAAAAGTTGTTTGAGGTACCTTCAATTCAGCAGTGTCAGTACTGCTATCAGCATTTGCCATCAAGGCATATTTCACCTCATTTTCAGAATTTGAAGTGTCTGTCCAGCTTTTCTTCTTTGTGAAAAGTGCCTTGGCTTTATCACTTTTTCCTTTCTTGCAGTCAGGAGATATGTGGCCTCTTTCACCATAATTGTAGCATTTAACATTTGAGTTGTCTCCTCTGTCAAACTTTCCTCCTTTGCCTTCAGACTTTCTGAACCCTTTCTTATCAGAACTTCCACCTTTCCTGGAAAAATTCTTGCCCTTTATGAATTTCTTGTAGGCTATCTTTGTGATATCCTTCACCATAAGAGCACACAGTTGCATCATCTCTGCATCAACATCCACTTAAGGTAAACTTTCAGTTTCAGAATCATCATCAGAATTTGATGATTCTGAATCAGACTTTATGATGAGAGCCTTTCCTTTTCCCCTCTTTGAGATAACAACTTTAGGAGATTCCTCCTCAGCTTTAAGAGCAACTTTCCTTGACTTTCTTTCATGCCTCTTTCTCCTTTGATCCATCTCAAGTTCATGAGTCTTTAGCATACCATAAATTTCATCAAGGGTAGTTTCAGTAAGGTCATAGTATTCTCTTATGGTAGTAGACTTCAAATCCCAATTTTTAGGAAGAGCTAAAAGGAATTTTAGATTTGAATCTTCAAGATCATATTCCTTGTCCACCAGTGACAGATCATTCAAGAGTTTGGAAAACCTATCATATAAATCAGTTAATGACTCATAATCTTTTGAGTCAAAGTGCTCATACTCTTGAGTGAGTATAGTCTTCCTGTTCTTTTTGATTACATCAGTTCCCTGGTATCTTGTCTCCAAAGCATCCCTTATCTCCTTTGCAGTCTTGCATCCAATTACCCTGTTTGACATGACATTATCAATTTCACTATGCATCAAATGCCTTACCCTTGCATCCTTGGCAATAGATGAGATATCTTCAGGTGTGTATTCAC
Source organism: Apium graveolens (assembly GCF_009905375.1). Classification (NCBI taxonomy): domain Eukaryota; kingdom Viridiplantae; phylum Streptophyta; class Magnoliopsida; order Apiales; family Apiaceae; genus Apium; species Apium graveolens. Next base: position 73,651,086 of record NC_133655.1, read on the forward strand.
TTTTCTCCTTTGGTATGGTCTTTGATGGTTGATTAACAACTGGAACAGAGATCTTGGTAGGCTTATATGGTCCTTCATTAATTCTATCAAGGTATTCTGCATCTGTTGCTTCCAGAAACATAGCCATATTTACTTTTCATATAGGATACTCAGATGGTCTCAGTATGGGAAACCTAATAGTGTCATATCGACTGTGGGTTTGAGTGTTTTGAGTATCTTGAGTTTTGGTGGGCTTAGTTGGAGTTTGTGTTTCTTCAGACATGATTAATTGCTTGGATCTTACTATATGTGTGTTAATAGAAAGGCTCTGATACCACTTGTTAGGTCACACAACACTATAGAAGGGGGTTGAATATAGTGTTTATAAAATCAAATCGATTTATCAACACAAGTATGTAACAGTAATCAAGTATATTCAATATAATAAAATCTGTTACAAGAGAACAGTTGTTCTCTCTCAGTGATGAACAATATCACTAAGAGCTGCTAGATTACAAATGTATAATGTTCTCGATGATAATAACACATATAGTGTAAACCCTAAGCTGTATTTATATAGTACACAGTTGCAAGATATCTTCTAATTGATATGGAATATAATTCTGTCTCCTAAAATATATCAATCAGATATTATCTTCTACAAGTCTTCTAACTCTTCATGCATATCTTCCATTATTTTAGTCACGATCATTTCCTGTTAATCAACTGCTTTCCTTATCTAAAGTATCCGCACTTAAGTCCTGATATAAATCCTGACGGCCTTAAGTTCTGATATAAGTTCTGACTTTTGTAAGTTCTGATTTCCAGTAACACCTGATATTAAGTTCTGAAAACTAAACACAACAGATTAGACATGACATCACAAATATATCTAACATACAATTTCTAGAACTTTTATTATTATGGACAGTGAGAATCCCAAGTGGATGCAACATTTTTATGTTCCTCTAGCGCATTATGCTGCGAAACTATACTTTTTAATTAAAGATAGTGATGTTTAGTTACCATTATTTTGCTGTCTATTTGTGTCCATTTGAGCCTTCAAAAGTCAGTAGCTAAACTCCCAAAATCGAGCCTTTGTTTAGTGACTTTTCAGGCGATTATTTGAGTATTTTTCAGCTTCGAACCTAACTCGTATCTCTTGTAGTCCACACGATTATTTGAGGGACTTGACCCTTTGTAAGGTCAAGAGCAGTGTTCTAAAAAATCGACTGATTAACGAATTAATCGGACGATTAATCGGAGTTCGGATGAGTCCCATCTCGATTAATCGTTAATCGGGTCAAAGTATGATTTTTCAAAAAAATCGGTCAAAAGTCGGGCAGTTCGGGAAAAAACAGTCGATTTGGGTTAAAAATCGGCCGAATCGGTCAAAGTTTAAAATTAATAAAAAAAATATTTTTTTAAGAAAAAATTAAGTTTTTTGAAAATAATACATTTATTAATTAATATTAATAATAATATTTTAAATATTATGGTTTGAACTAGTAGGTAGTAATTTTCTAACTACCAAGTAGTGACTAGTGAGTAGTCAGTAATAATTAATTAGTATAAATCACTTAAATATCATTTATGGACTGGTGATGGTGGTTTTTATAAATCTTACCATTTAAATATCAATATTAAATTAATGATATATGGTTTTATTTTTGTAAATCATATGGAAGATTAGTGACATTTAAATATAATTTGTTATTATTATTTTTTAAATAAATAGCTTCTGATTAATACTCTGATTAATCAATCCGATAAATCACCGATTATCCGATTAATCACTGAAAGGTCCCTCCACCGAAAAATCCCAATTTCCGCTTTTTAGAACACTTGTCAAGAGTTATAAGTTAGTTATTTTACTTTTAACTTGTATATTTGAGCTTATATTTACTAGTTATATAATATTATACGATTTGTTACAAATTTCATTCGCTTTTTTATAAAAACGCACTTGTTCTTGAAGATTATTCATGTAGTGCATTTTTTAAACCATTGTAGAAATTTTTTCAAGATTAGAGACTTGTATTCTAATTCTTGAAGGCCATACACTCGAGGTTGAAGGCTTGAAGTGTTAATGAAAACAAAATTATCATTGATTTTCAACAAAAGTATCTTAAATCTTGTTTTACCTTTAAGTGGTTTAAAATCGATTTTAAAGAATCATAAAATAGTTTATACTTGGATCTATTTTTTAGTTTGTTACTTGTTACAAAGAATATATTTTGAAAAAGAACTTAACAAAGCTAGGCCACTTGAATATTGTACAAACAAGCAAGCATCATTCGATATTTTCTAATTTTCTATTCGGCCGAATAGAGCTTAAAGCTTGGTGGATTTGTTCTTGAAGTCTAATCCATTCCCAAGTGCTTGTTGTACTCTTGTATATCATTGTTCCTAACTTTCATTTGAACTTAACTTTCAGAAGAACGTGAAAAACTAGACTACATACACTTGATCAAACCGAAATACATGCGGCCGAGCATATTGTTAAGTGGCATTTATGTCTACTTAGAATGCTCTACAGAGGCTTGACTTGATATTTTGTACTCAAGTTACTTGTGTATTTGATGTGTTTTTCTAGTGTTTTTGCATTTCAGGTATAAATAAAAGACTGGGGAGATTTAACATTGTTTTGGTGCTAAATTGGTGTTAGGATGGTGTTCAGGAAGATTGTTCAAGGATTTCCAGTTCAAATCAGCCAAGAAAACAAGAAAATAAAGATTTTCCAGAAGATCAGCGTGCCCGCGCCGAAATGCAGAATTGCAGCGCGCCCGCGTTGGTGAAGTGCGCGGCCGCGCCAGATCATGATTCAAGAATTCTGATTTTACTACAATTTTGATCTGCTGGACTTCTAATCTACATGGGCTATTATATATTGATAATTATGTTCATTTTTTATAACAAGACGTTCCAGAGCATAAGGAGAAGGCATAAGAAGACTGTATAGCATAATTCAACGAAGGAGAAGAAGATCTCGTTTATTCTTGTGATACTTTGTTTTAAGTTATAATCTTGGATGCTAGTTTTCTTATTTTGTTGAACCTATACTCTTGTTTAACGTATTTGGTTTATTATTTATTCAGTATAAAGACTACGTTTATTATACCATGCTTTCATCGGAACGCACGTTGATAATGAGTCTGATTATGGGCTAATCATTATCGTGGGGTTCTAGCGGATTTACTTATAGATTTTTTTAGTAATATATTTTGATGCCTTAGTGTGTGGTGATTGTATGATAACCTAGTATTGGTTGGGCTTATTCGTCTTATGAGCATCGCGAACTTATAAGATAATGTGTTAATCTCTATTGAAGCGAAAGTGAATATAGGGGTTTAGAACTTGCCATGCTAGCATAGGTTCATGTATTTGATATGCATGATTCGTAGGTAATTTTAACCATCTTACTTGCCCTATGTAATCATGATAGATAACTTGTGCATTAAACCATTATGTTATCAAATTCTATAGATATATAGGGTCTCAATATAATTGGTGTCTATTTAGCTTCTATCTCTTTTGTGGATGTGTGGTAGTAGGGTAATCGTACAACGAAAGTTGGCGTTTACTAGTTTCGTGTTATCTGATTAGTGTCATCACCATTGCATGCTAAGGTTAAAGAAAAAAGAGGCTATTGAATGAAGTAGTAATAAAGTTAGAATCCCATGTTTGTGTCATATAGTTAATCAATCCTTTTAATCTCTTAGTTAATGTTCTTTAGTATAAACTCTTAGTTAATCGTAGTTATAACCTCAATTTGTTATTCATCTTAGCATTGAATAATAACCATACCATTGTTGCATAAGTGAATTGATTGAAATTAACCTAACCAATCTTTGTGGGAATGAACTAGAAATAATTCTATATTACTTGCGATCGCGTATACTTGTGTGAATATTAGCGCATGTTTTCGTCCTAACACATATGAGTGTATCATTTTGCTTCACTTGATTCTATAATTTTATAAGTTTACTTAGTCTAGATGATCTTGTTTTACTTAGTCATTGAACTTAATTTTGATTATATCTTTCAAACAGACTTAAACACCAAAAAAGATTATACATACTCGGATCTACATTTTGGTCGAACATAAACACTTCTTGACTTGGTTGTTCTAACTCAAAGAAATTCATTTACCAAGTTCATTTAACTACTTATAGTCTTGTATATTTGAGCCCTTAAAGGGACTTAAAATAGCAAGACTAGGTGACTCGATCTTTTAATTCAAGTAGCTGGTTCCATTCAGCATTTCCTTCAAATACAAGGCCGAATAGAACACTTCCTTGTGCATTCAAGTCGAACTACTTGTCTTGCATATTACTTGTGATTTATCCCTCGTGTGACATATCCCGACAACTTATATATTTTACGCACTTGTTTAACACGTAATAATGTCCATTTGTTTTTAATCTTAAACATGTTAAGGTAAGTAACTTGTATTCTTTTCTTTGTTGTGAGGTGGTAGTGAAGTGAGGTGATCCTTGTTCTAAGACCCAAGTCTTAGTGTGATGACTAAGAATTTTGCGACGTAATTAAGTCAATAAAGTACGTGTTATGTGATGTGATTATAATTATGTGACTAAGTGCTGATTAATTGTCTTTTCTGTATATTAGAATATAGGAGCGTAAATCAAAACGTTCCAATTTAAAGAGTCAGCTTAGAAGTTAAGCTGTGGTGTCGGGCTGTCAGGTAGAACGGAACCTGTCCTAATAAGGAGTTAAAGAATATAAAATGTGAATTATGTGTGATTGAATGAAATGAATGTTTAAATAAAGTATTTCGTCCTAAGTGACTTGTCGATTGATAATGAGAAGCGTAATCGAAACGCTGAGTGTCGGGCTGTCAGGCTGAACGTGACCCGGTACGCGTAAAAAGGATAAAAGATTAAAGAGGGATAAATTCTATGGTCATACCTGAGTCGTTATGTGATTGTATATGTGTGATTGCTTGAATGTGTGCATGACTATGTGCTCTGTGACATTTTTATGAAATTAAGAGAATTATGTAAGGATTTATTTAATCTTCGTGCATTTTTATAAAATCATTCGAGTAAGATAAAAACATGGGATTTGTTCTGTTATCTTCATAGTGGTCCTAGAGACTTTTTAAAAATGACGAGTGGATTTATTTGGTGGTCCTTGCATTTTAAATTGATTTTATGTGGAAAATGTTATTATTAAAGCGAGCTTGCGAAATTCATATAAAATCAACCGTCCGCTCAAAAATCCATTATGAATAATGGTTAAAAAGCTAATTTCGAGATTTACGTTTTAAAATTATCATTCGTATCAAATTCATCTTTTTCGAGAGAGATATTTGCAGATCAAAATTGTTTTCTTTCAAGAATAAAAAGCAAATCAGAAACAAGATAACCCAATTACCATACTACCCCTCCCTTGGTAGTATATAATCACACCCACCCTCTCTTTTCTTTCTTTTTCACCCAAGCTTCTCTCTTCTCTTTCTTTTCTCTCATTTTCTTCAATCCTCTCGGGATTTCTCTCCCTCTCTCTCTCTCGGTACACTCTCCCTTCGATCTCTCACTTGTTCTTTGCTCTTTTTCGGTTAAAGAACCATGATTGTGTGAGACTTTGTGATATCTACCTATATACATACATGCATGTCATTATTAAGTTGGATTAAGTGAAGGTTTGATTGATTATATGTTATGTGGATTTGGTATGAAAATTTGCTTGAATTTGGAAGGTGTTTATAGAAAGGCCGAATGGTTTATAGTACTTAAAAGGTCAAATTCTAATTTAAGTGCTTGAATCGATCATGGAGATTAGTTAAGGATTGTATGTGAGATTTTTGCCTAATTTGCTATGTTGGTTCGAATTAAAGTATAAGAGAAAGGGGAATGATTGATCTGTGATAACTATGGTTGTCATTATAAGTGTTGTCGTTTGTTTATTTGTATAAGAATTTCAAGTATAAGGAGCTATGTGTACCAATATAGAGTACGATTTGATTTCGAGTCGAGATATGGATGTTTATAAGTCGATTGTCGAATATATAAAGGTGAAAAGGTTAATAATATATTATATGATATGTTATGTGCTTATGTGTATAAGCTATACTCGTACATTTGAGTCAAGAGTATAATCGAGTTATCGTAATCGAGTGATCGTTCTGGGAACGAGAGTTGAGAAACTGATTAAGGTTTTGGTTTTGATTGTAGATTCGGAGCGTGAGGGAATTCAGGCTAGGAAAGGAAAGGATATACTAGATGGTAGTAGTTCAACCTTCAGGAAAGCAAATTCAGGCAAGTAACTCTGATTACTTGTGTAAATGGTTATAAAGAGAATGTTGTTCATACCATGTAGAGTATTGAACTGTTTAATTATGAAACCCTGATATTGATACCCTGCCTTTGTTCTTGATAAACTGTTATTGATAAGCTTAATGATTCAACCCTTTGATAATCTGTCCTTTCGGTTCAAGTTATCTATTAAGCCATGGATTGTATTGAACCCTCTGATTATCCTTGTTAACCCTGTGTAATGATACCCTGTTTTCTTGATCACCCTATTGATCCCTAAACAGATGTTGATCCTTCTAACTTATTATCCCTGATACAAAATCCTTATGAATTGTTCCTTGCGTATCTTTGAATCACTCCCTGAACTTTGTTTCCTTAAAATCTGAATTAAGAATGAGTTTCGACTTGAAAGAGTCCGAATGATTTCAAATTCTTGGTAATGATAAAATGAATTTTAGAAGACCTATTTGTTTTTCCAACTCAAGGTTTTCCAAATGAATTCCTGATGGATTGGATTGGGACGTAAGAGGCTAGTGGGACTAGTCCAGTCATGGTAAGAGGCTAGTGGGGCTAGTCCAACTTAAAGCTGAAATTATGCCGATTGGTACCTTAAAGACCGGAATGGAGGTCGGTACGGGCTGATCACCCGTATATAATGAAATGGAAAGATAAAGTGATCCAATTAAGGGTTCTAAATGATTATTTAAAAAGGGAACTAAAACTATCTGTTCAGTAAAATTGATTGTTGAAAATGAAAATGGTTTATATTTTTTTGAAAAGAGTTGATTATGTCAATGTGAAGCTTAAAGCTCGAGAACCCTGATTCTTGAATTTGTTGATCATATGATTGATTCCATATAATGGAAAACTGTTGCTTTCCTCTATTGAAAGATCTATTCTGATCCTTTAATGATTTATGATGAATGTCGGCATTCGTCCTGCATTGAGCCTTGTTCCTTGAAAGCCCCACATTATCCTTCAAAACTTTTTCTTAACCAAAAAAGCTGGAAATCTGCCACCTAGATCAAATAAAGTAGAATGCCCTGAGTTTGGTAAACCATATTGTGAATTGATATTGTAGAACTGCTATATAGTTACTTGCTGAGTTTTATACTCATTTGTTTTGTTTTAATCTAACCATGGCAGTTAAGCAAGAAGATGGCCAGGCTTAGGCGCACTGCTCGTAAGAGCGTACCTAGTGGTCCCTACCGTGTTGAGGGCTTCCGGTTGCCAGAGCAGGTAGTGGTATCTTTGAGTGAGCTCGCGCCTAGAAGGAAATGTTTAAAGATACAATGGGTTATCTGTCGGTTCCCAACCGGAATCGATATTGTTTATTTAATAATATTTTGGGTTTGTAGGTTATATTTTATGATTGGTAGTTGTAATCTTGTCTCATACTTTATCCTATTGATCCTGTTAGTAGTTAATCGGGGTTTATGCTTATTTAATTACTAGATTAGAGGTGTGTGAGTCCTCATTTCCTAACCCCGAGATTGAGGGCGTCACAAGTTGGTATCAGAGCTACAAGATCTAGTCCCTGAGACAAGTTAGGATTAAAAGGGGGTATTTTGGGAATATATCTATATCGCGAGAGAGTTCGACTCATATAGAGTTGAGTTAGACTATTAGGTATAGTCTAAGGAAAATGTTTATTGGTGAAGTGGAAACTAGAGTTAGGGTGTGAGTTAGCTGGAAGCTTTATTTAACCCTAACATTGTTTCTTGGTTGCTGTTTTGTGTTTTCTCTCAGGATCCTAGTAGTGGTAGTGACTCAGACTCAGAGATTAGTTTGACTGGTACCCCTGTGGACCCCATTCCACCCTCTCCAGAGGAGCCCGTGTATGTTAGTTCAGACCCAGAGGAGGACCCTTCTGAGAGTAGTGAGATCCCTATGCAGATTTCACCCTTGAGGCCAGATTCAGAGACCCCTGCCCCTGAGCCAGAGTCTGAGATGCCTAAGACTGTACCTGTCAGTGTTGGTGCCAAGTTAGCCTAGGATCGAGACTTTGTGTACTCCCGCATTCCTGAGTTGGGAGCTTTGGTAGATAGGCTAGCTAGAGAGTCTAGGCAGAGTGTTTCAGTCATGGATGATGAGTGGCGAGTTCGGGTGAAGATGGTGGAGCAGGTTTCCAGGAAGAGATTGGATGAGGGACCATCCACTAGTGATGCTAATGCTGAGGCCCGGAGGCTGCATAAGATCATTCGCTGGATGTTGGTTGTGTTGAGAGAGATACTAGATGACTAGACATGACTGTTGGTTGAGCCCGTAGATTGTTGTTTTTTAGCGCCAATAGGCTTTGGGATACTTGGTCTGATGTCGGGATCCCTTTTTCATTTATTTTGTTGTATTTCAGATCTGTATCGTAGTAATAGTTGTTGGAAGTTAGGGGTAGATAGGGGGATATTTTCCAGTTTTTCCTCTGTTTAACCCTGCTATATTATTGTACCTTATTTCAGAACCTGTGATAGCCAGAACTATCTTTATGTACCCTTTGTTTAAATAAATCCATTGTCTTGCTTTCCATTGTGCACCTTAAATATCTCATAAACTGTTCTCAATACCATGTTTTAATACAACCATCTTTTCGTATAACCATGTTTAAAGCTCATAAAACCCTATTCAGTGCCATGATAAAACAACACTGATATGAGAATTATGTAGTAATAGGATTGCATGTGCAAATTGGGTAAAACTTAAAACCCACAAAAGAGATTTCATAGAAACTGTTGTTATTATATATGCCATGCCATTGTATTGCTAAATAATTGCTCAATCAGGTTTGTAAGAAATGGCCAACTCACCAGATCATCAAGAAGAAGAAATTCCCACCCAAGACCCAGAAGTAAACCCAAAAACCACCATGATTGAGCTTTAAACACTTTCAATATGTTCATCCCCCAGAGTTCTTAGGTTTTCCAGACCCGATTAAAGCTCAGTCATGGTTGAGAGAAATGGAAAAAGCTTTTGAGTTAGCAGAAGTTAAGGACGATAAGAAAGCTCAGTATGCAAGTTATTACCTGAAAGATGAAGCAAGTTTCTGGTGGGAGTCTTCAAAGGCGTTGTTGGAAGGCAAAGACTTATCTTGGGAGAAGTTCACCGAGATGTTTCTGGAGAAGTATTTGCCAAGCTATATGCAAGACCAGTTGGAAATGAAATTTCTGGATCTTAGACATGAGGATATGTTAGTAGCGGAATATGAAGTGAAGTTTTCGGAATTGTCTAGATTCGTACTTGAGTACGTGTATACAGAGGCGAAGAAGGCTAAGAGGTTCCAACAGGGACTTAAGCCATGGATTAGGAGAATTTGAGGTCATACTAGGAATGGATTGGTTGTCAAACCATGAAGCGCAAATAAAATGTAAAAGTAAAAAGGTGAAGTTAAAAACCAAGGATGGTGAAGAAGTGATATTTAAAGGAAAGAGGCAAGAGAAGAAATTTATAACGGCTATTGAGGCAAGAAGATTAATACGTCAAGGATGCGAAGTTTATTTGGCTCATGCCGTGGACGTGGAGAAAGAATCTGTGAAGATCGAGGATATTCCGGTAGTAAGAGATTTTCCGGACGTGTTTCCCGATGAATTGCCTGAACTAACTCCAGACAGAGAGATCGAGTTTACGATTGATTTGGCTCCTGGTACGGAACCAGTGTCAAAAGCTCCCTATCGCATGGCACCGGTCGAGATGAAGGAATTGGCAGCTCAGTTGCAAGAATTGTTGGACAAAGGAGTGATCCGACCGAGTGTATCCCCGTGGGGCGCACTGATGTTATTTGTAAAGAAAAAAGATGGAAGTATGAGGTTGTTCATATATTACCGCGAACTGAATAAGTTGACGGTCAAAAATAAGTACCCTCTACCACAGATTGATGGCTTGTTTGACCAGTTAAAAGGAGTTTCGTGTTTCTCCAAGATTGATTTAAGATCTGGGTATCATCAGTTAAAGATCAAAGCAGAAGATATACCCAAGACAGCGTTCCGAACGAGATACGGACATTATGAGTTTTTGGTAATGGCATTTGGCTTGACAAATGCGCCAGCTGCATTTATGGATCTTATGAACAGAGTGTTGAAGCAGTATTTGGATAAGTTCGTTATTGTGTTTATCGACGATATACTGATTTACTCCAAGACGGAAGAAGATCATAAGGAGCATTTGAGGATTTCCTTGGAAATTCTGTGAAAAGAGAAGCTGTATGCTAAGTTTTCAAAGTGTGAATTTTGGCTAAAGGAAGTGCAATTTCTTGGTCATGTAGTTAATAAAGAAGGAATCAAAGTAGACCCATCCAAGATAGAAGTTGTAACGAATTGGGAAAGACCCAAGACTCCTACAGAAGTCGAAAGTTTTCTGGGATTAGCCGGATATTACAGGAGATTTGTGCAAGATTTCTCTAAGATTGCCGTTCCGTTGACAAAGTTGACGAGAAAGAACGAGAAGTTCGTTTGGACAGAAAAGTGTGAAGAAAGTTTTCAAGAGTTAAAGAGGAGGTTGGTAACCGCCCCAGTGTTGGTATTACCAGATGACAAAGGGGAATTCGTGATATTCAGTGATGCTTCATATAAAGGACTTGGATGCGTGTTAATGCAACACGGGAAGGTAATAGCATACGCGTCAAGGCAACTCAAGCCACACGAGCAAAAGTATCCAATGCATGATTTGGAATTGGCAGCAATTGTGTTTGCCCTTAAGATTTGGAGGCATTATTTATACAGGGAAAAGTGCGAGATTTACACGGATCATAAAAGTTTAAAGTATATCTTTACTCAAAAAGAATTGAATATGTGACAAAGAAGGTGGTTGGAATTGATCAAAGATTATGATTGTGCGATAAATTATCATCCTGGAAAGGCAAATGTGGTAGCTGATGCTTTAAGTCGAAAAGAAAGGTTGAATATGTTAACGTCATCGGAAGAATTAATCAAGGACTTTGAAAAGATGGAAATAGAGGTGCAGACTCCAGAATGTAGAGGTGAAGCTATATATGCAATACTGTTTCAACCCGAGATTTTGGAAAAGATTCGATGCTGTCAAGAGCAAGTGATGAATCGCGAAAAGGATAAGTTGACGGGAGAAGAAATTAAAGCTCAAAAGCATGGAAAAGGGATATACTGTGTTAACTCACGTATTTGGATACCTAATGTCGTGGAACTAAAGCACGAGATTTTGCAAGAAGCGCATAACTCGAGATTTTCAATTCACCCTGGAAGTACGAAGATGTACCAGTATTTAAAAGAAAGTTATTGGTGGCCAAACATGAAAAAGGAAATTACGGAATGGATAAGTAAATGTTACACGTGCCAAAGAGTCAAAGCGGAACATCAAAGGCCAAGCGGATTGCTTCCGCCACTGGATATACCCGAATGGAAATGGAAGCTTATAGCGATGGATTTCATGGTAGGATTACCTAAAACCAAGTCAAATCATGATGCGATTTTGGTGGTAATCGATCGGTTGACGAAGTCAGCACATTTCTTGCCGATAAATGAAAGGTTTCGTTGGAAAAGTTGGTCAAATTGTATTTGGATGAGATTGTGATGCGTCATGGAATTCCTATATCTATCGTGTCCGATAGAGACCCAAGGTTTAACTCGAGATTTTGGCGACAATTCCATGATCATTTGGGAACTAAGTTGAAAATGAGTACGGCATATCATCCGCAGATAGACGGACAAAGTGAAAGGACAATTCAGATAATTGAAGATATGTTGTGAACCTGTGTAATAGATTTCAAAGGAAATTGGGACGATCATTTGCCCTTAATTGAGTTTTCCTACAACAACAGTTATCACGCGAGTATTGGCATGCCGCCTTATGAAGCGTTGTATGGAAGAAAGTGTAGGTCCCCTACTTATTGGGACGAAGTTGGTGAGCGTAAATTAATTGGCCCAGAGCTAGTTCAACAAACGAAGGAAAATGTCGAAATGATTTAAAAGAGATTAATTGCAGCTCAAGATCGACAGGCAAAGTACGCAAATCAAGAACGTAAAGATGTACAATTCGAATTTGGAGACAAAGTCTTGGTAAAGATATCTCCTTGGAAAGGTTTAACTCGATTCAGAAAGAAAGGAAAGTTGAGTTCTAGGTATATAGGACCATTTGAAGTATTGCGTCGAGTTGGGAAAGTGGCATATGAATTGGCGCTACCTCCGCAAATGCAACATCTGCATAATGTATTTCATGTATCTCTTCTAAAGAAGTATACTGTTGATGCGAGCCATGTGATCGAGTTGGAACCAGTGGAAATCCAACCAGATTTGTCCTATGTGGAACAACCAGTTCGAATTTTGGATCGAAAAGAGAGGACGCTTAGAAATAAAGTTGTACCTCTAGTTAGAGTATTATGGAGAAATCCATTAGTCGAAGAATCGACTTGGGAATTAGAAAGTGAAATGAAAGAAAAGTACCCCCATCTATTTGCTTAGATTAGATTCAGGGACAGAATCCTTTTAAGGAGGGTAGATTGTGACGACTGAGAATTTTGTGACGTAATTAAGTCAATAAAGTATGTGTTATGTGATGTGATTATAATTGTGTGACTGAGTGCTGATTAATTGTCTGTTCTATATATTAGAATATAGGAGCGTAAATCAAAACATTCCAATTTAAAGAGTCAGCTTAGAAATTAAGCTGTGGTGTCGGGCCGTTAGGTAGAACGGAACCCGTCCTAATAAGGAGTTAAAGAATATAAAATGTGAATTATGTGTGATTGAATGAAATGAATGTTTAAATAAAGTATTCCGTCCTAAGTGACGTGTCGATTGATAATGATAATGAGAAGCGTAATCGAAACGCTGAGCGTCGGGTCATCAGGCTAAACGTGACCCGGTACGCGTAAAAAGGATAAAAGATTAAAGAGGGATAAATTCTATGATTAGACCTGAGTCATTATGTGATTGTATATGTGTGATTGCTTGACTGTGTGCATGACTATGTGCTCTGTGACATTTTTATGAAATTAAGAGAATTATGTAAGGATTTATTTAATCATCGTGCATTTTTATAAAATCATCCGAGTAAGATAAAAACATGGGATTTGTTCTGTTATCTTAATAGTGGTCCTAGAGACTTTTTAAAAATGACGAGTGGATTTCTTTGGTGGTCCTTGCATTTTAAATTGATTTTATGTGGAAAATGTTATTATTAAAGCGAGCTTGCGAAATTCATATAAAATCAACCGCCCGCTCAAAAATCCATTATGAGTAATGGTTAAAAAGCTAATTTCGAGATTTACGTTTTAAAATTATCATTCGTATCAAATTCATCTTTTCCGAGAGAGATATTTGCAGATTAAAATTATTTTCTTTCAAGAATAAAAAGCAAATCAGAAACAAGATAACCCGATTACCATACTACCCCTCCCTTGGTAGTATATAATCACACCCACCCTCTCTTTTCTTTATTTTTCACCCGAGCTTCTCTTTTCTCTTTATTTTCTCTCATTTTCTTCAATCCTCTTGGGATTTCTCTCTCTCTCTCTCTCTCTCTCTCTCTCTCTCTCTCTCTCTCTCTCCACTCTCCCTTCGATCTCTCACTTGTTCTTTGCTCTTTTTCGTTTAAAGAACCATGATTGTGTTAGACTTTGTGATATCTACCTATATACATACATGCATGTCACTATCTTCAAGTTTTTGAGAAAAACCAAAGTTGGATTTGGTGGTTTTGAATTTGGTTTTGATGGAAACAAAAGGGTTTTTGTTCTTAAATTATTTAGAATAAAGATATGTGTTTGCATGTGTGTATTACTTGAGAAAATTGGTGGTTGATGGTTGGAAACCCCCGAATGGGGGCACCACCGAGATGCCACCACCACCGGTGATGAACTCCGGTGAACCGGTGGTGAGCAATGATGTTAAACACTGAGCTCTAGTATTTAATCGACTATTTTGTGTTTGCATGCTTGGTTGGTTTGAAATTCAAAAAGGGTTTTGATATTTTTTTTAGTTAAGTTGATAAATACTTGGTAGGAATGAGTTGTTGAAGTTTAAATCTATAAATTATGATTTGATTTGAATGATTGGATGAATTTAAAGCAAAAATAGACCATGCATGTGTTTATGTGAAGTAAAAGCCGCATAGGGCTTTGATTTATCAAGAATGAATTGATTTTAGTTGATAAAAAAAGATTTCTTGATGGTTGTTTAAAAATAATAAGTTAAATAGAGTGTTTAATGGAATTAGGGATGAGAAATTCGAACATAAATATGAGATTGTAAGTTGCCTTGGTTCGAATTTTATTGATAAGAAAGAAGAAGTAAATTGGTGTGTTGTTCTTGCTTGGATTCATTAGGATTTAGGATTAAAACTATGGAAAGATGCTTGCATGCTATGTATGAGATCAAAAATTGAAATGCATGTCGTTGTTCTTGAAAATTCGAATGATATGGTTGTTTTAATTGGAAATATTAAGTTGGATTAAGTGAAGGTTTGATTGATTATATGTTATGTGGATTTGGTATGAAAATTTGCTTGAATTTGGAAGGTGTTTATAGAAAGGCCGAATGGTTTATAGTACTTAAAAGGTCAAATTCTAATTTAAGTGCTTGAATCGATTATGGAGATTAGTTAAGGATTGTATGTGAGATTTTTGCCTAATTTGCTATGTTGGTTCAAATTAAAGTATAAGAGAAAGGGGAATGATTGATCTGTGATAACTATGGTTGTCATTATAAGTTTTGTCGTTTGTTTATTTGTATAAGAATTTCAAGTATAAGGAGCTATGTGTACCAATATAGAGTATGATTTGATTTTGAGTCGAGATATGGATGTTTATAAGTTGATTGTCGAATATATAAAGGTGAAAAGGTTAATAATATAGTATATGATGTGCTATGTGCTTATGTGTATAAGCTATACTCGTACATTTGAGTCAAGAGTATAATCGAGTTATCGTAATCGAGTGATCATTCCGGGAACGAGAGTTGAGAAACTGATTAAGGTTTTGGTTTTGATTGTAGATTCGGAGCGTGAGGGCATTCAGGCTAGGAAAGGAAAGGATATACTAGGTGGCAGTAGTTCAACCTTCAGGAAAGCAAATTTAGGCAAGTAACTCTGATTACTTTTGTAAATGTTTATAAAGAGAATGTTGTTCATACCATGTAGAGTATTGAACTGTTTAATTATGAAACCCTGATATTGATACCCTGCCTTTGTTCTTGATAAACTGTTATTGATAAGCTTAATGATTCAACCCTTTGATAATCTATCCTTTCTGTTCAAGTTATCTATTAAGCCATGGATTGTATTGAACCCTCTGATTATCCTTGTTAACCCTGTTTAATGATACCCTATTTTCCTGATCAGCCTATTGATCCCTAAAAAGATGTTGATCTGTTAGGTCTCAATATGTTTGTAGAAGGGGGGTTGAATACAAACAATACCGTTTAATCGAATAAAATGCGGAATAAAAAAGGTGAAACAAAATTCAAGTTAAATAAAATTATTATTAAACTTGAAAGGTGTTACAAAAACGGTATCGTTTACAAGGGATTAATCTCAAATCAATTATTACAAATCTAGAATAAATTCGACATGAACTTTTTCTATTTTTACAATAAAAAGATCAAATGCTAAAAGCGATTTGAGATTAAGTTCTAGGGATTTCGATCCGCTAGATAGTTACACAAGAACAAGAAAAGTATTTCTAGTGGATTGGATTTAACAATAAATACTAGAAATAAATGATCTGTGAATTTGCAATAATTTCTCTGCAGGTTTCTTTTGTTCTGTGTTCTGCTGTTGAATATTCAATGATGTGTTCTGTATGATTAAAATGAATATTCAGCTTCTGCTTCTTTTATCAACCAACCGAATGAAAATGAACTGGCATGACAATCTCTTTGGCTCAGCAAGACTTTCGGTAGGACTATCTTTTAGAACTAGCAAGACAATCAGAATGAACTAGCAAGACTTTCGGTAGAACAATCAGATTGTTTTTGCTGAAAATAAATATATTTAAATCCTATAATAATTCTGGTAAGACAATCCTTTTGAATTAGCATGACTTTCGGTATGACTATTGATTGTCATACCGATTGTCATACTAATACAATCAGTTGTCTTGTTAAATTAAAACAGATTTTTAAACCAATTTAAATTCTGAAAATTCTTAATATTAATTCAGAATTAATTAATCAATTAATTCAATTAATCAAATAAATTAATCTTTGCAGATATAATTTATTTTCTTAATTAAATTATATGACTTAATTAATTAATAGAGAATTAATACTAATCTTGAGCAGCATCCATTCTTCTGTATATCTTCTGAAAATCACTGAAATATATGAATCAATTCCACCACTTCAATGTTGACACTCGATGTACAGTCTGGTTCATGAGTGACTAACTTCCGTGACGTTTCTTTATGCTTTGACCTTGATACTCTTGATTTTCTTCAGACTAAATCCTTGTAATTAATTGATACCCTGACGAGATCTCTGTCACTTGATTAAATCCACAATCTTGATTTATATCACTGAGGCTTGATCAATTTCTTGAGCTTCTTCTAGTGAATTAAGTCATCAAGTCTGTAGATGAACAATGTTACTTAATCCTTTGACATATGTTACTCTGTGAGATCTCTCTGACGATAGATCCACTATTTACTTATTACATTCTTATTTGAGTTGAGTTAAATCCTCGAATAAACAAATAGGCTATAACATATGCCTTTCAATCTCCCCCTATTTGCTTGTTAGACAATAACAACAAATACCTAGAGGATAACTCAACTAACAAATAAGAAAAAGATATAAAC
This sequence comes from Apium graveolens, assembly GCF_009905375.1. Lineage (NCBI taxonomy): Eukaryota > Viridiplantae > Streptophyta > Magnoliopsida > Apiales > Apiaceae > Apium > Apium graveolens. Next base: position 73,668,096 of record NC_133655.1, read on the forward strand.
AGTAATGCAAAGTAAATAGCAGAAAAGTTCTGGATTATATTTAACAATTTCCAGATTCCAAACAAAATTTACAAGTGAATACAAGATAGATGTTCCTCTAGCCTGAACATGTAACTACATTAGTCTATCTTGATTCATAAAGCTCTAATCATATTACATTGTGTTTTGAGCTAATTGAATTCAGTTGTCCTCTCTTCTGACTTCACCTTCTTCTAAATCTTGAAGCAGCTCCTTGTCAAAGACACGATCCTTTTCTGAAGTGATGCTGTCTGGTCTAACTGGTTGAACTCCAACTGTCTTTAGCTTATTCTTGATTTGATTTTACCTTTTAATATTCTTTTCACAATAAGCTTGAATCAGATCAGCTGCTTGAGTTTTCAACATGGATGAATATCCAGCAGTTCTTAAGTGATGTTCCATCCAGACCAGATGCTTAGCTGAGTAGTCTTTAAGAGATTGTGAATCGAGCTGGCAGATTTGAAGACAGTCAGACTTAAAGAATCTTACCTGATGAGGATTGTTGACTACTTGAGAACTAGCCCTGCTGGCAAACTCTTTGAGCCTTTCTCGAAGAACTTCATTCAATTCTGAGCTTCTTTTTACTTTGTTGAGAAGAACCCAAATCTTTGAAAAGAACGATTCTCAAACAGATGAAGTGACACCTAGAAAGATCCTTCGCTCTGACAATATACAAATATGCTCATCTCATTTAGGGATCTGTCAAAGACAGCTGTGATCCTTGAGACTTCAGTCTTTATAGCATTCATGTACATGTCATTGTTTGGATTAGAGATCTCCAGCTTGTCCAGAAGATGTAGAAACTGCCTATCATTGTTTGTGCTCAGCTGAGGCATATCAAGTACTCTCCTAGCTTTATCCCATTTTTCACCCATCTTCAGTCTGACATCTCTTCTCCTTTCTTGAGCCTTAATGTCATGAAGACGTTGCTTTTGAAGAGTTTCTGTTCTTTGTATGTATTTCCTTATGTCAATGATCTGGGAGACCTTTTTGAGTTCAGCTTCTTTTCTTTTCATCTTTGAATGCTGCTGCTAAAACTCTTTCTCAAACAGAGGATCCACTGGAGCTTCCTCCTCCCATTCTCCAAAATCACTTTCCTCCTCAGCTTCAAAGAAACCATCTTTATCTTCCAAGACTGGTTTAGTGGGAACGTCACAAATATCAAAGTCATCCTGTTCTCCACTATAGCAGATATCATTAGGCTTCCCTGTGCCTCCAGCAGACGACTCTATCACTTCTCCCTTTCACTTCTCCCTATCACTTCTCCCTTTCTTCTCCCCCTTAGTTGAGGAATCCTCTACAGAATTTCCCTTAGATCCTCCATGACCTCCATCACCTCCCGAGCCTGAGCCTCCACCAGACGGCCCTTCAAAGAAAGTCCTTTGTTCTTCATTGGGACAGTGAGAATTTTTGATCATGTAGTACAGGTGCTTCATCCCTTCATTCAGATGTTCCATACCCGTCTCTATCTTCAGAAATCTGGAGGAATCTAGTGAATGATTCATTTCAACCAAGTCTTCAAGAGAAGTCATTCTTGTATGTAGAGAGCAGAAGTTTGAAATGTCGTCAGCTGATAACGTTGGAGATTCCTGGATTGAGTTAAGCTTTGGTACAACAGATGTCTTCAAATCTGATATTTCAGTCCTGATAAGAGCCAGCTGATTATTGACAGAGGTGGAAGAAGAAGACCGTTCAACCACTTGTGCTTTAAATGATTTAGCTTCAGCCTGACTTTTTGCAAGTTGTTCCTTGAGATCAGCAATTTGAGCTAACAGATTTTCAGTGTTTGTGTCTGTGTGTGCGCTCATCTGAATATCTCTCCTGTTTAATTCACTCAACTCACGTGCATGTGTATCTCTCAATATAATTGCTCGTGAGGAGTCTTCCTGAGGTTGATCTTCTGTACCTGCATTTAAAATCACCCTAGCCTCTTCAAGAGAGGTCAGTGGTGGTGCAATGGGAATTCGCGAGTCCCGATCCTCAGTCAAACCTATCATTTCATGTGAAATAGATGTCTGAATTGCTTCAGGGATAGATTGACCGAGTTGCCCTCCACTTTCTCCAGATAAATCTGCGAGTGGAGAATCCCGTGAGGGAGCCAGAGGTGTTGGATCTGGAAGGGGAGAAAATGACTCTATTAAAGGTGGCTGAGAGTCAGATTTTCCCTCAGAAGCATTTGACTGCTCTTCTGCCGTAACTATGGCAGGCACTGTAACTGACTCTATGTGCACTCCTCGCTCCGTGTCCTGAGTATCATCTACTGGTCTGTATGTTTCCATTGTGAGTAATGGAATTGTGCTTGACTCGGTACAGGATGCCATGGCCCTATGACGAATTTCAATAGATTCATCCTGTTGAGAGGATGTTTCTAGTAACTGTTCAGTGGCCATTTCAAAGTCCATATCCTGTTGGGAGGACAAGGATGGGCTTTCAGATGCCTCAGTAAATGTTCTTCTTTTCTTCGGAGGAGGCAGAGCTGAGGGTTCATTCACATCTACCAACAAACTACTTCCTATTAACCTTCTAGGCAACATTTTAGACAGTGGGGGAGAGGTTGAGATAGGTTGTGACTCTGTGTTTGGCTCTATGATCTGGAATTGAAGTTGTGGTTCTACAACTTCATGGTCAGTCCTATCAACCACTGGGGGTCTTTCAACAGAAGTAGGAATAGGTTGAGTTGTAGGAACTATTACCTGTAGAGGAAGAGCATCTGATGCTTGAGCCTGGGTGGTTTGAACCACTGGAGGTTGAGCTTGCTGTTCATGACCGGGAAGATTGAAGATAGGTAAGGGAATATAAGTGGCCATGAAAGCAGATACAAGTACTGGAACTTGCATGAATTTGAAAGTTGTGTCTTGGCGGGTGTAAATCTTTTTGCTTACAGGAGGGGGTTCGGTTACTTCGGAGTTAGCAAAAAGGGCTATATGCTCAGGTGAGAGAATATGTTCTGCTATGAGCATGAGAAAACGAGCATAGTAACACGAGACCCTACGATTTGTAGAATGATCACGTAAAGCAGTAGTGAGACGTCTTAAGAGAATGGGTAAAAGTAGTTTGCCAAAATTGATCCTTTGATTGAAAACAACCGCAAGACCAATATACTGCAGAGTGGAAGTGATGTTGTGAAAGTTGGATTTAGTGCAGTTGGCAAACACTTTAGAAAGTGTATCGAAGAAAATGTCCCATTCAGACACCAAATTGGATTTTGATAACTTGGTTAAATTAATTACCCCCTGATAGTGAATAGCATGGAAAAAGTTTGAAATATCATTTTCAGAGGGCAAATTACAGAAATTATCCATAGGAAAATTTAAAGCTCGATTGACGACTGTTTCATCAACCACATATTGTGTATTTGCCACGGTGAATGAAAAAGATTTAAAATCATCGGCCACAGTAGAGGTTGTGCAAACCAGTCTTAGCAGATCAACATTTAAAATCACATTTGATTTAATAGCAGTGCTAACAATCGAATGGTCATTTAAAAATCTAATCCACGACTTAAATTTTTCTACATCACATTTATCTGGATTAAAATAACCAACAAGATTATGCGAAACAATTTGGAAATTGAGAGCCATTTAAAAATAATAATAAGACACACACTTTCCGAATTTTAAGAATAATATTAAGAAAATTTGAATTAATTAAATTAATTTAATAATTCGAATTAAATCAATTATAATCAAAAAATTTAGACAGAAATGTATCTCGTTAAAATTCTTAACTCACAAACGCAGATTTGAAAAACCAAAAGACACAGAACAGAAATTAAAATAAAATTACCCAAAATCAAACAAACACAAACTGATTTTTTTTAACAAAAAATCGACAGCACTTCTGTATGTATATACTTGTATGTATATAACAAAAGTGAAGTTTTTGTATGCTGAGTAAAAACTCGAGCAGTGAAGACAATGGAGATGGGTTTGATCTGTTCGAATATGTGAGAGTGAGAGAGATAAGAGAGAAAAATAGAAGACTGTTGAAATTTTGAAGAGAAACTGAATTGAATGAATTATAAAACAAAACAACTGTTAAGTAGACAACTGGTATGACAATTCGGGATAGTCTTACCGATTGTCATACCGATAGTCATACAAGGCAATTTTGAAGAAAAAAACAAAAACACAAAACAAATAATAATATATAACTAGTATGACAATCTAATAGTCATACCGATTGTCATACCAGTATAAAATAAAACATAATATATCTGATATTAATTTTATTACTGGCATGACAATCAATAGTCATACCGATTGTCTTGCCAGTTATAAAATTAAACTGATTTAAAAATAAACAAGTATTAGTACTGGAATGACTTTCAGCATCAGGACAATTTCAATTGTCTTGCCGATTGTCATTCTAGTATAAAATAAATTAAGTATTTTAAATATACTGAATAATTAACATAAAAACTTTTAAAAACAAAACAAAAAAAACAGAATATATAAAATATTACAATTACAGAAAACTGAAATGAATATGGCAGAAAATATTTACATAATTAAAATATTTCAGAGATAATAATATTTTCAGTCCAAAAATAGATTTCTTTTGAATTTTAACAAATTAAATTCATAGAAAAATATTTTTAGAGAAAATAAAATAAAATATTCTGAGACATTAAAATTAACAAGTTGAGTAAATAAATAAGATAAGATAATAAAAATTACATAGAAATAAGCAAAAAATTTGGAAAATGATAAAATAAATTTGCAAGTGAATTTTTCATTTATGAAAAATTTATTTGTAAATTCACTCAAGAACAGATTTCAGATATTCACAAGTTTAATCACTAAAGCTATTCAACATACCCAATTTACCAACTAATTTGGTAAATGTGGATTCATCAAGAGATTTAGTGAAAATATCTGCTATTTGTTCTTCTGTTAGAACAAAAAATAGTTCAACAGTACCATTCATGACGTGCTCTCTAATAAAATGATACCTGATGTCAATGTGCTTGGTCCTTGTATGCTGCACAGGGTTGTTGGTGATGGCTATTGCACTTGTATTGTCACATAAAATAGGTATTTTGTTCAATACAGAGCCATAGTCCCGTAGCTGATTCTAATCCACAAGATCTGAGCACAGCAGCTTCCAGCAGCAATATATTCAGCCTCAGCCGTTGAATTTGAAACTGTTTGTTGTTTCTTGCCGTACTATGAGACTAGTCTGCTACCTAGGAATTGACAACTCCCTGAGGTGCTTTTCCTATCAACAACACTTCCTGCGTAATCTGAATCTGTATATCCAACAAGGTTAAAACCAGATTCTTTAGGGTACCAAATACCTACATTTGGTGTTCCCTTAAGATATCTCAAGATTCGTTTAACAGCAACGAGATGAATATCTCTAGGATCCGCTTGGAACCTTGCACATAAGCATGTAGCATACATAATATCTGGTCTACTTGCAGTAAGATAGAGTAAAGAGCCAATCATACCTATGTAGTTTGTGACATCTACCTTAATGGAGTTTTCACATGGTCCAAGCTTGACAGCTGTAGTTGACGAAGTCCTTGCTGATGCAGAATCCTCTAGATTGTACTTTTTGAGGAGTTCTTTGAGATACTTGGATTGACAAATAAAAGTTCTATCTAACCTTTGATTTACTTGTAATCCAAGAAAGAACTTCAGCTCTCCCATCATGCTCATTTCAAATTTGTTGTGCATTAACTTAGCAAATCTCTTACAGAGATTATCATTAGTAGACCCAAATATTATATCATCCACATAGACTTGGACTAATATAGTATCATTCTTATGCTTTTTAGAAAAGAGAGTTTTGTCTATGACACCTCTAATAAAGCTATTTTCAATAAGAAATTCAGAGAGAGTGTCATACCATTTTCTCGGAGACTGTTTGAGTCCATAGATAGCCTTGAAAAGAAAGAAGACAAAATCCTAATGATCTGGATCTTCAAAACCAGGAGGTTGCTCTACATATACCTCTTCATCCAGCTTTCCATTCAGAAAGGCGCTCTTGACATCCATTTGATAAACTTTAAAGTTAGAGAATGCTGCAAATGCCAAAAATATCCTGATGGCCTCTAGTCTAGCCACTGGAGCATAGGTTTCATTATAATCAATGCCTTCAGCTTGAGAATACCCTTTAGCTACCAGTCTTGCTTTGTTTCTTGTAACCACACCATCTTCATCTAGTTTATTCCTGAATACCCACCTAGTACCGACAGCTTTCTTGTGTGTAGGTCTAGGTACCAGTTTCCAGACTTGTTGATGTTCAAACTGATTGAGTTCATCTTGCATAGCAATCACCCAATCTGGATCAATCAGTGCTTCCTCAATCTTCTTAGGTTCCATCTCAGAAAGAAATCCTGAGAACAGACACTCATTTTGAGTAGCACGTCTAGTTCTGACTCTAACATCTGGATCACCAATAATCAACTCAAAAGGATGAGCTTTATTCCAGACAGTCTGTCTTGGAAGATTTAATCTTGATGATTCGCCTTGAAATTCATTGGGATGTTGTGTCCTACTAGTTGATCCTTCAGCATCTCCTCCTGAGTTGTTGTCATGTTGACTTGAAGATTCTCCATCAGTAGCAGTGGTATCTCCATTGTTGCCAAAGTTTCCATCACCATTACCTTGAGTATCATCATGATTAACAGGTTCTTCACCAGCAACAACCTCAGGTTCTTGACCATGTTCTGATTCTGAATCTGACATATCATCAAACTTCAGTTTCTCAGAAGGATCTTCAGTTTGGATACTAGGGAGTTTAGTGTCATCAAATGTAACATTGACACTTTCAGTTACTTTGTGTTGATCAATGATATACACTCTGTATGATCTTCTTCCATATCCAACAAAAATATCCTCATATGCCTTTGCCTCGAATTTACCACGACGATCATCTCCATCCTTGAGCACGAAGCATCTGGCACCAAATACATGAAAGTATTTGATAGAAGGTTTCTGTTCATTCAAAATCTCATAAGGAGTTTTCATGAAGTCTTTGTTGATTAGAGTTCGATCTTGAGTATAACATGCAGTATTGACAGCTTCAGCCCAAAAGTATATTGGAAGACCTGATTTACTTAACATCATTCTTGCAGCTTCAATCAATGTACGATTCTTCCTTTCTACCACTCCATTTTGCTGAGGGGTTCTAGGAGCTGAAAATTGTCTGGTAATCCCTTTGTCTGTACAGAATCCATTGAGAAGTGAATTATTGAATTCTGTTCCATTATCTGACCTTATTGCTCTAACAGGGACATTAGAATCTAACTCAATCATCTTGATATGATCAATCACAACTTGTGGTGTTTCATCCTTAGAGTGAAGAAATAAAACCCACGTATACTTGGAATAGTCATCAACTATCACAAGACAGTAACACTTCTTTGACATCGAAAGGACATTAACTGGTCCAAATAAATCTATGTGCAATAATTGCAGAACACCAGTTATGAAAGATGTGTCAGTGCCTCTGTGACTTGATTTTTTTGACTTTCCTTTCTGGCAAGCCTCACATAGTCCTTCTGGGGAGAATTCCAACTGAGGCAGACCTCTGACCAATTCTCTTTTGATAAGAGAATTCATTGTTTTGAAATTGAGATGAGAAAGTCTCTTGTGCCATAGCCAACTCTCATCTGATGATGCCTTTGCATAGAAACAATTGACTTCAGGATTGCTTTCAGAGTTCATGTCAGCTACGAACATATTTCCTTTCCGGATTCCCATCAAGGAGGGTTTTTCATTTTTCTTGTGCAGAATCTGACACTTCAGCTTGTCGAATAAAACATTGTAGCCGTTATCACAGAACTGACTAATACTAAGCAGATTGTGTTCAAGTCCTTGCACAATATACATATTTTCAATGATAACATTTCCAGCTAGCAAACAGCCATATCCCTCCGTTAAACCTTTGCTGTTATCTCCAAAGGTAACCAGTGGGCCAGCTTTCTCAACCATATTTGATAGCAGGGCTCTATCTCCGGTCATATGTCTTGATGATCCGCTGTCAAGAATCCACACTACCGGTTGTACCTGTTTAATGCCCTGCAATACAAATGGATTAGACCTTCTTCGGAACCCAAGCTTGGCTGGGTCCGGCATACTTGTAAAATTGGCCTTTATCAGGAAAAACAACATTCTTAATTTTAATGTTCTCAACTTTCTCAATGACTGGACATTTGTCCTTGTGAACAGCCTTGACAAATTTATGTTTAGGCTTAGGCACAAATGTCTCCTTTCTAGCTTTAGGAGGACTAGCAGTCTTAGACCTATCATGCTTTCTATTATTCACATGCTGACGAGGAGTAGTCTTATCATTAGAAACATGCTTACCATTAAAATAAGCATACATCAAATTAAAAGCACAAGACATACAATCAGGAACACCACATGCTTTATGAGAGGGATTAACAATAGGCAACTTATGCATGGTAGACATGGCATTTGTGTTATCCAACTCATGTGTGTCTGAGTTAGTCTCAGTTGCTTTCACAACTTTGACTGGAACCTTTGACACACTTGACTTGGAGACAGCTTTCTCATTAGCATGATCTTCAGCACGGATTTCTTCTTGAATAATAAATGAGGTCTCATCAAATGGTTCAGCAATTGATTCTTTATAGAGGGGTTCATCAACACCCTTAAGCACATGTGGTACTTCCCTGCCTTTAGCACAGACATGAGGAGGGGAGTTTATGCCTAATTTTCCAATAGCAACATTGTAATCATAACCTATTCCAGATGTTTGATTAACAGCTTGCTTATTGTAGAACTCTTTGGACTTCGAACAAGAATTAAAGTAAGCTTTAATCTTAGCCTCAAGACTGGTGATCTTATCTTTGAGAATAGTTTCGAGTTGTCTATAACAGTCAACTCTATTCTCTAGAAAAGATACTTGTTCTTTTAATTTATCTTGATTAATGTGCACAAGTCTTATTTCATTGACCTCTTTCTCAAGGTCTTTGATTTGTTGATTTAACAATTCATTATCATGACGAGCACAATCTAAGGAACCTCCTAGATGATAAACTAATTCAGCATCAGTAAATTTTACCTCTTTTCTTGACGATGAGGTGTTTGCATCACTAGCCATGAGAGCAAGATTCCCAACTTCTTCATCTTCACTGTCAGTATCATCCCAATTTCTTCCCTTTGCCAGGTAAGCCCTTTTAGATTTACTCTTCTGATTAGAATCGTAAGAGTTCTTCCTAACTTGTTTTGGCTTCTTGCATTCTGTGGCAAAGTGTCCCAACTCATTACAGTTGAAGCATCGAATGGTGCTTCGATCAACCATCCTTATTTTATACCCACCACTGCTGGTGTTAGAGGATGAAGATCCACCTTTCTGGAATCTGTTATAGTTGGACTTGTACTTGAACTTGGGATTCCTTTTGAATCTGACATTTGAGAATCTCTTGACAATCAGGGCCATTGACTCATCCTCCAATTGCTCCAGTTCTTCCAAGGAATAAAAATCATCTCCTGATTGATTTGTAGTAGGTGGATCAAATTCTGCTACTATCATATTTTCTTCAACCTTGGAAGACTGTACCATTCTTTCTAACTGTTGAGATTGTTGTTGATATTGTGATTGTTGTTATTGTTCATCAGCTACTAGAGCAGTAGACGTGCTGACCACCCTTCCTTTCCCGTAAACTTCCTTCTGCTGAATCTGCTCCAACTCATAAGTCTTTAACACACCATAGAGCCTTTCCAAAGAAATCTCACTCAGATCTCTTGCTTCTCTTATGGCAGTGATTCTATGTTCGAGATGAGTTGGCAGTGTTAAGAGGAACTTTTTGTTGACCTCCCTGATGGAATAGTATTTACCATTAATGTTCAGGTTGTTGATCAATGCATTGTACCTCTCAAACACTTCAGTGATTCCTTCTCCTGGATTGGATTTAAAGTATTCATACTCAGAGGTTAGGATTTCTAATTTGTTCTTCCTAACTTCCTCTGTGCCTTCATTAATAACCTCAATAGTTTCCCATATATGTTTGGAATCTTTACAGTTCATCACATGTCTATTCATCAAGGGATCAAGGGAATCTACTAAAATTAATTGAAGGCTGGCATCCAGGGAGGCTTCTTCTTTTTCAGCAGGAGAAAAATCCTCAGGATCTTTCACATAAGTTCTTGCTTTGGTAATCACCACATCATTTTCTATTACCTCTGGTTCAATAACCATCGGAATTTTAGGACCCTTCTTTAACACTTCCAGATATTTGGAATTTGCAACTTATAAAAACAATAGCATCTTCTTCTTCCACATAACATAATTTTCTTTATCGAATAGTGGAATTTTAACGGTTCCAACTTTTTGTGTAGTCATTATGAATTTTTTTGAGTGAATAAAAAATTCAAGGAGTGAAAGAAACACAAAAGTCTAGGATCTTGATTTGTACGTTAATCAGAAGGCTCTGATACCAATTGTTAGGTCTCAATATGTTTGTAGAAGGGGGGTTGAATACAAACAATACCGTTTGATCGAATAAAATGCAGAATAAAAAAGGTGAAATAAAATTCAAGTTAAATAAAATTATTATTAAACTTGAAAGGTGTTACAACAACGGTATCATTTACAAGGGATTAATCTCAAATCAATTATTACAAATCTAGAATAAATTCGACATGAACTTTTTCTATTTTTGCAATAAAAAGATCAAATGCTAAAAGCGATTTGAGATTAAGTTCTAGGGATTTCGATCCGCTAGATAGTTACACAAGAACAAGAAAAGTATTTCTAGAGGATTGGATTTAACAATAAATACTAGAAATAAATGATCTGTGAATTTGCAATAATTTCTCTGCAGGTTTCTTTTGTTCTGTGTTCTGCTGTTGAATATTCAATGCTGTGTTCTATATGATTAAAATGAATATTCAGCTTCTGCTTCTTTTATCAACCAACTGAATGAAAATGAACTGGCATGACAATCTCTTTGGCTCAGCAAGACTTTCGGTAGGACTATCTTTTAGAACTAGCAAGACAATCAGAATGAACTAGCAAGACTTTCGGTAGAACAATCAGATTGTTTTTGCTGAAAATAAATTGATTTAAATCCTATAATAATTCTGGTAAGACAATCCTTTTGAATTTGCATGACTTTCGGTATGACTATTGATTGTCATACCGATTGTCATACTAATACAATCAGTTGTCTTGTTGAATTAAAACAGATTTTTAAACCAATTTAAATTCTGAAAATTCTTAATATTAATTCAGAATTAATTAATCAATTAATTCAATTAATCAAATAAATTAATCTTTGCAGATATAATTTATTTTCTTAATTAAATTATATGACTTAATTAATTAATAGAGAATTAATACTAATCTTGAGCAGCATCCATTCTTCTGTATATCTTCTGAAAATCACTGAAATATATGAATCAATTCCACCACTTCAATGTTGACATTCGATGTACTGTTTGGTTCATGAGTGACTAACTTTCGTGACGTTTCTTCATGCCTTGACCTTGATACTCTTGATTTTCTTCAGACTAAATCCTTGTAATTAATTGATACCCTGACGAGATCTCTGTCACTTGATTAAATCCACAATCTTGATTTATATCACTGAGGCTTGATCAATTTCTTGAGCTTCTTCCAGTGAATTAAGTCATCAAGTCTGTAGATGAACAATGTTACTTAATCCTTTGACATATGTTACTTGTGAGATCTCTCTGACGATAGATCCACTATTTACTTATTACATTCTTATTTGAGTTGAGTTAAATCCTCGAATAAACAAATAGGCTATAACATATGCCTTTCATGATCCTTCTAACTTAAGTGCTTTATTATCCCTGATACAGAATCCTTATGAATTGTTCCTTGCGTATCTTTGAATCACTCCCTGAACTTTGTTTCCTTAAAATCTGAATTAAGAATGAGTTTCGACTTGAAAGAGTCCGAATGATTTCAAATTCTTGGTAATGATAAAATGAATTTTAGAAAACCTATTTGTTTTTCTAACTCAAGGTTTTCCAAATGAATTCCTGATGGATTGGATTGGGACGTAAGAGGCTAGTGGGACTAGTCCAGTCATGGTAAGAGGCTAGCGGGGCTAGTCCAACTTAAGGCTGAAATTATGCTGATTGGTACCTTAAAGACCGGAATGGAGGTCGGTACGGGCTGATCACCCGTATATAATGAAATGGAAAGATAAAGTGATCCAATCAAGGGTTCTAAATGATAATTTAAAAAGGGAACTGAATCTATCTGTTCAGTAAAATTGATTCTTGAAAATGAAAATGGTTTATATTGTTTTGAAAAGAGTTGATTATGTCAATGTGAAGCTTAAAGCTCGAGAACCCTGATTCTTGAATTTGTTGATCATATGATTGATTCCATATAATGAAATACTGTTGCTTTCCATATAAGATGAATAAGCACAACCTATGCTAGATATCATACAATCATCACATACTAAGGTATTAAACAATTAACTAAAGAAATCCATAGTAAATCTGCTACGACCCCATGATCACAATTAGCCCATGATAGAACTCATCATCACCATGGGTTCATATGAAAACATGATAATAACACGATAATATAAACTAATAAAATACTTATTAAAACCAGAGTACGTCACAAGAGTATTAAGGTTCAAAGTAAAGAAAACTAGCATCCACTGTTACAACGAATAAAAGAATCACAAGAAATCGTATGCTTCCTCTTCTTCGTTGCGGTGTGCTAAAACAGTCTTCTTAATCTTCTCTCCTTTCTCCTTGCTTGTTGCTTGTTACTTCGTATTGTGAAACGTCTCTGAAGATTACTTATATAGAAGTCCACAAGAATCAGCCGTCTCAGAAGTCCAGTAGAACACGAATTAAAAAATAGAATTAAATTTATCGACCCCAGGCGGCCGCCCCAGCTTCCCAGGCGGGCGCCTCAGCTTCCAAGCGGCCGCCCCAGATCCTAGGCGGGCGCCTCGGCACTTTCTAGAAAATTCTTCTCTCCGGTCCAGATTTTGCTGATTTCTTCGCACAACTCCACGCAACTGATTCCATGTACTCCCCTAGGCTTATTATAATGAATTCTTCCTACATACGCAAGTTATACCCTAAAATGCAAAAACACTAGAAAAATGCATCAAATACACAAAATACTTGATTTCAAGACATCAATTCAAGCCATTATAATATGTTCTAAGTGGTATAAAATGCCACTTATCGCACCCCCAAACTTAAATCGATGCGTGTCCTCAAGCGTCACAGACTCAAAAACAAAATAAAAATATGCATGAATGCAAACTATATGAAATGCAACGATCCCCATCGTAATGACTAAACCAACCAACACATGACATCTCAACAAATGCAATTAGGCGACTAAGATCAATCAAATCACGCAGGCTAACATACAACTAGAAACATGGTGTGTGCAAATGCTTAACAGATATGCTTCGAAACTAGATCAATTATCATAACTCAATTATCTTCAAGGCAATCAAATGATTATACGAAGAATAAATTCTAGACTCAAAATGACTTATAACACTTCAAGACCACTGGAGCTTATTATAGAATCATGCATTTATTCAATACAATAAACAAATGCTTATTTGATCGTGCAATAAGTGAGGTCCATAAAAGACTTATGCAATAGCATCCATTTAACGAGTGTTGGGTTAGCGGATCCCAGACTATAAAAGCCTTAGGTCACTAGGCACAAAGTCCCCTAAGAACTTAATAACTCGAATACCAAAGAGCTCACTCGGGATCAATTATGCATTAAACCATATTTTTTCTTCTTTTTTCTGATTTTTTTTCTTTTTTTTTTCGTTTTCAAATTTCTGAGCAGGTGCGTTTCGCTCCATCTTGCTCAACCTTAGACTACTCGCATACAATACGAGCCGGCTACTAACCATTTGACGCCTAGCCACAACTAGCAATAAATTCCAATTTTTACTCCAATTTTATCTTTTCATGCATTTTATCATTAAGAGCCTATCATACATTCTAAGCATAAATAATAGATTAACCTCAAAAACCATCAAACCATGACAACAATCTAGTCCTTAAGCATACTCTAAGACTTAGTGAAATTACAAGTGTTTCTAGCATGCATGTCAACCTAACAAGATTCAACATCACTCTACCGCTATCACTACACTCGCATCAATATCACATATCAATTAGTAAAGAAACACAAAAGGGATCATGGTTTATGCATGAGCTAAATGTCATGATAAATAAAGCTATAAAATAAAAAAAAACTATATGGCAAAAATATGCAACTATATGAACTAAACTATCATGAATATGCAACTACATGACACACACACACATATGTTCCTTAACTACCACCCCCAAACTTAAAATCTTCACTGTCCCCAGTGAAGGTAATAGAAAGGAACACAGGGTATACCTACTCAGAAAGATCATCATCATCATCACTCTCAGAGGGTGGAATGTCAGGAGGCGGATAAGGAGAGTCCTCACCAAAAATGGGACACTGGATGTCAGCTCCAAGGCCTCTGAAAGAAATCCCAAGTGCTAGGGTAAGCTCCTGTGTAAACCTACTCTGCGACTCATACATCGCATCCATCCTCCTGGAAAGCCTCCTGTACTGGGCATCAGCCATCCCTGAACCATCACCTCCCTGGGATTTAGAAGAACCTGCCTCGCCATGAGCCTGACTGGGCCTAGCCATCATAGCACTAGCTGCTGGACGTCCCCCTGGGAGACGATATCCCAAACCATGCTCCTCGGGCTCTCCACCCGTCCATTCCTGCATCGCATTCAGCGTCGATGAATCAATGGGAGCGGCCGGCATCTGCAGCTGCTCATAAGAAGGCCAGTGGACTCCAACTGTCTTGCACAGCTTTGTGACAATAGAGGCATAAGGGATGTTGCTATGCGACATCTCCCTCAAAAACTTTAAAATCCCTTGGTAGATGAACTCACCAAGGTCCACATAATACTCCTCATTCAAAATCCCCCACAACAACCTGGCTCTCTTAACTGTAATCTCATATGCATGCGAAGAAGGTAAAATATTAGCACAAATAAAGGAATTCCATGCACGGGCATACCTGTTCATCGCAACAGCCGGATTAGAAAGATACTCGTTAGATCCCGTCTTAAACTTCCACACTGTGCCCGGCTGACAGAGAGTAGCAATAATCTAATCCGAGTCAAAATCCTCGGGGGTCTTCTCATTCCAATTCTCCTCCTGGGGCTTCCTCTGACGCTGCCCAATAACACGGGGAATCGTCGTGGGCTGATAATCAACAGTAAGCCCACGAACAACCGTATACCCATTCTTGTCGGCCTTGGCGTTCGCATAAAATTTGCAAACCACACTCATCGGGACCGTCTCAGGAGACTCACAAAAAGTAATCCACCCCTTATCTGCAATCATCGGCAATAACTCACCATCCCTCCCCGATGGCAAAAACCCCCTCTCCTTCAGAATCAGCTTCGACAGAAGCCAAGCACACTCCTCCTCAGCAGCCCTGTCCACCAATCGGGGTCTCGCAGCAATACCCCTCAAAGAATCAGCAGTAGGAATGGTGTTGCTGCTATCAACAATTCGAGATCTCTTAGGGGCCATTGAAACTGAGAATAAGTGTTTGAGATTTATGTATTGTATGTAGGAGAGAGTTTTTAAGTCGAAAGTATATGGGAGTGTATATGGAGAGGTTGTATGTATATATAGGGTAGGATTTAGGTTTAAAATTAGAGTAGGAGTGGGGTTTGTGGCTTGTTTGTAGGAGAAAATTCGTGGGTTAATGGGGTTACGGCTGTGGTATTTTATTTTTGAGGTTTTTCTGTTTTTTTTATAAGGCTGGAAACAAAATTCTGGCAGTCGGGCTCTAAGCGGCCGCTCCAGATCTCCAGGCGGGCGCCTCAGCTCCCAAGTGGCCGCCCCAGATCCCAGGCGGGCGCCTGGGAGGTTTCTGGAAAAAAAAATTTATGCCTTTATTTTTTCTGATTTTTTTTAGGTTTTTGGATAGAAAACTAACTTCTAAAGGTTCCTATAGTCTCAAATCTTGGGTTGCCTCCCAAGAAGTGCTTCTTTTACGTCATTAGCTTGACGTAGAGTAGTTCGATCAAGTTGACAATAAAACGGCACTAACCACTTCCCGATTTTCCATGTCCCCATAATAGTGCTTCAATCTCTGACCATTAACCTTGAATGCTTGACCCGGATCGTTCTCAAAAATCTCCACCGCTCCATGTGGAAACACATTTTTGACGATAAATGGTCCAGACCACCTTGATTTTAACTTTCCAGGAAAAAAGTCAGAGACGAGAGTTGAATAAAATAACTTGTTGCCCCAGCACGAATGACTTAGGAGATAGCTTCATGTCGTGCCACCTTTTTACTTTTTCCTTGTACATTTTGTTGTTCTCATACGCTTGCAGTCGAAATTCATCAAGTTCATTTAACTGAAGCATTCGCTTCTTTCCAGCTGCATCTAGATCAAGGTTTAACTTCTTTAATGTCCAATAAGCCTTATGCTCCAACTCCGCTAGGTAAATGACATCATTTACCATAGACAAGTTGAAACAGGGACATCCCAAGTGGAGTCTTGTATGCTGTTCTATAAGCCCAAACAGCTTCATCGAGCTCTAAAGACCAATCTTTCCTTGACGGACAAACAACATTCTCTAGAATGCACTTGATCTCTCTATTAGACACTTCAGCTTGACCATTAGTTTGCGGATGATAGGCAGTAGCAATACGATGATTCACATTATAGAGTTGCATCATGGAAGTGAACTTACGATTGCAGAAATACGACCCCTCATCACTTACGATTACTCGTGGTGTTCCAAACCTTGTGAATATCTGCTTATGAAGAAAACTCAACACTACCTTTGCATCATTTGTCGGTAGAGCCTTGACTTCTACCCATTTCGAGACATAATCGACTGCCTGCAAGATATACTGATTATTGCGGGATGAGATAAATGATCCCATGAAATCGATTCCCCAAACATCGAAGACCTCAACTTCAAGCATCACATTTAAAGGCATCTCATCCTTTCTAGTAAGATTCCCAACTCTTTGGCAATGATCACACCTTAAAACGAACTGATGTGCATCTTTAAACAACGTAGGCCGAAAAAAACCTGCGTGAAGAATACGAGCTGCTGCCTTTTCACCACCATAATGTCCACCATAAACTGTGGAATGGCAGTCTCATAATATCCTCTCCGTCTCACAGAATGGGATACATCTCCTGATGATATGGTCAGCTCCTTATCTAAACAAATATGATTCATCCCACATGTACCACTTCACCTCATGCAGAAACTTCTTCTTTTAAGCCGCATTCATATTAGGAGGCATTATATTGCTAACAAGATAGTTCATAATATCTGTGAACCATGGTTCTTCCTCCTGAACTGCGAACAACTGCTCATCCGGAAAAGATTCGTTGATCAATGTCTTTTCATGTGAAGTAGAATCGGGATTCTCCAGTCTAGAGAGATGGTCAGCTACTTGATTCTCAGTACCTTTTCGATCCTTGATCTCTAACTCAAATTCCTGTAGCAAGAACACCCAATGAATAAGTCTAGGCTTCGAATCTTTCTTTGAGACCAGATAGCGAATGGCAGCGTGATCAGTGAATACTGTCACCTTTGTCCCAAGCAGATAAGATTAAATTTTTTTGAAACCAAAGACTATAGCCAAGAGCTCCTTCTCATTAGTGGTGTTGTTCATTTGAGCTCCATTAAGCGTCTTACTAGCATAGTAGACCACATGAAAAAGATTATTCTTGCGCTGCCCAAGAACTGCTCCCACTGCATAATCACTTTCATCGCACATCATCTCAAAAGGTTCTGTCCAATCAGGTGTCGTAATAACTGGTGCAGTTATTAAACTCTTCTTGAGAGTCTCGAATGCCGCCAAGCATTCATCATCAAATTTGAAAGGCACATCTTTCTCGAGCAAATTGCGTAATGGCTTAGATATCTTAGAGAAGTCCTTGATGAAACGCCGATAAAAACCCGCATGACCAAGAAAACTACGGATTCTTTTCACCGAAATAGGTGGCGGAAGATTTTTAATGACTCCTACCTTGGCTTTATCCACCTCAAGGCCTTTGCTAGAGACTTTATGCCCAAGAATGATGCCTTGTTGCACCATAAAGTGACATTATTCCCAATTGAGCACCAAATTAGTTTCCACACACCTTTTGAGCACCGAACGAAGATTATTCAATTCATCAAATAAATGTCCAAAGATGGAGAAGTCATCCATGAACACTTCGACATTATTTCCAATCATATCAGAGAATATAGCCATCATGCATCTCTAAAAAGTGGCAGGTGAACCACATAAGCCAAACGAAACTCTACAAAAAGCAAACGCGCCAAATGGACAAGTGAATGTAGTCTTTTCTTGATCTCCTGATGCAATGCAAATCTGATTATAACCCGAATAGCCATCCAGAAGACAATAATACTCATGACCAGCCAACCTGTCAAGCATCTGATCAATAAATGAAATAGGGAAGTGATCCTTCCTTGTGGCTTTGTTCAACTTTCTGTAGTCCATTCATACCCTACATCCTGTGACTGTTCGAGTGGGGATGAGCTCGTTCTTCTCATTTGCTACCACAGTAATACCTTCTTTCTTAGGTACATAATGCACGGGGCTCACCCATGAACTGTCATAAACGGGATATATGATTCCTGCATCCAGCCATTTTAGAATTTCTTTCTTCACCACTTCTTTCATGATAGGATTAAGTCTTCGCTGTTGCTCAACAGTCGGTTTGCTAACTTCCTCTAGCAGAATTTTATGCATGCAATACGGAAGGCTGATCCCTTTTATATCTGTTATAGTCCATCCGATGGCCGATTTGAATTCTCTCAGGATCCTCAAGAGCTTTTCATCATCACTACCTGAAAGGTCAGATGCAATAATAACAAGAAAAGTAGATGCATCACCTAATAAAGCATACCTGTGGCGCCCTCCAAACCCGGGTCAGAAGTTTGGGGTCCACACACACACCTTAATTATAACCTGCTTATAACAATAATAAAGATAATAATAATATATGCAATGACCCTACTTACCAATCACCACGGACCGTAACAGGTTAAAGTATGCACACAAGCCAAACACACTAATATATTACAAACCGTTCAAATCCCAACTATTTCAAATTCAAACTGAGTATTAAACATTATTACAAACTTTTACAAACTTAAATTATTCCAAAAGAAACCTACTAGCTCAGCTTTCTCAACCTGAACCCCTAGCTCTCGCGCTGGACTGGGGATCCTCTTTACCAACTGGTTCATTTTTAACTGGAAAGAATATAAACAACATCGCACAAATGAGCTAACTAGCTCAGCAAGTCACAATGACAAAACTGAGAATAATGATCATCAGGTGAATATGTTTATGATATCAAGTGAACAATGGATTATGATTTAGAATTGGATATTATACTTTTAATTTAAAAACCAAGGTTAGGCTGCTGATCAGTCACGCACTAACCTCGAGCAAGGCACACAGCATTGCTCTAACTACTGGATCCAAGGCACACATTGGCCTAACTTGACCATTATATGGTCTGACCATGAATCTGATCCACAATTTTATAAAAACAATCCAATTCTAACATAATAACAGAATATGCAATAATAAACAATAACCGAAATCATTAACAACAATAAATGTTTAACAATGAAAGGGTTTCAATCCTTGTAAGGATCAATAAGGCAATTTAAAAGCTTGGATGCTGGGTAATGAAAGAATTGGATAATAAAGGAATCAACGTTTCAAGGTTTCAAGGATTCGGTCTTTCAAAGTATAAGATACCATGGGTTGAGTATATAATAGTTCATTTCAGTGTTTGGTATTTAGTTTGTATGTATTTGTAGAGTAGTATCGTAGATTTGTGGTTCTTGTTTGGGTATACAATAATCAATGGATTAGAAAGAATATGATTCATGGCTCAAGGACAATAACTGAAATCAGGATTTAGGTTTATGTGCTTCAAAGCACTTGCAATATCACAGGATTATCAAGTACTACAATATCTCGAGAAAGTTCAGAACACTTGCCTGGTATTAGCTTACTACACTGCACTCGCTTCCAATCACAACCGTTTTACTCCTCAACTACCTGTTTCCCTTTCCTATATCTTGCCTCTTCTGCTCACATATCATAAGCATCTATCAATAATTTACTCATGGAATTCTATTCAACACATACTTCTATCTACCCTTCGTTTTACCCAAATCCGATTAACGGATTGAAAGTTATGCAATAATCAAGTAAACACCGAATATATAGACCGATAGTCAATTAACAAGTCACATGTAGCACATAATACATCACGTAATCAATGATATATTATTTATAAAGAAGTCTCGGGTCATAAATAGGCTTTCTGGTATTTAAAATGATTTTTAAAACATTTTTCGGAATTAAAACAGGTCGTTGGATCAATTTCGGGTTAATAAACAGGGTTCGGTTGGCCCATTCTGACTCCGAAATAATTTTAGAATAATTATCGAGCCTTGGAAATAATTTAGAATAATATTTTAAAGCTCGAAACTATTTTTCAGAATTTTTAAATCATTTTTAAATAATTAAATCTAATTAAACAACTAATTAAAATCAATTAATAATTAATTAAATCAATTAATTAATTAATTTTCGAATTAATTGACCAATTAATCAATTATAAATTAACTGAAATTAATTAACTAATTAATTTAGATTTATTTGTGAATTAAAAATAATTTTCAGAATTAAAATAATAATTTTTAGAATTTTCAGAAATTAAAAATGAATTTTTATAATAAAAATAAATAGGAAATATGATTTTTAAACATTTTATAAACAGGAATTCTAAATTTGCAAAGTCTGGAAACTTCAGGGACCTAACTGCATCGTTTTCAAAAGTTGGGGTACTAAACTGTAATTTTCCAGCTCTTCGCCGGAAAACAGTCGGGTTCGCCGGAGAACACGTTCCCGGCGTCCTCACCCCACCAACACCTCCAGATCACATCTACATAACATCAGGAATACAACCATGCAATCAATTCATCCTAACAATCCCTGAGTTGGCCGGAATTTGGCCGTGAAGTTTTCCAGTTTCCGGCGAACATCGGAAAACTTCAAAACACAACTCCCTTCTCTACAGACCTCATTGGTTCATGAAACTTATACGACTAGATTGCAAATTTCACAGAGAACACAACCCACTATAACACAACATCAATCTATCACAGAATAAGAAACCCCCAAATTTCAATTAAGAACATTCGTACGGGTTATAAACCCTAATTTTGAAATTCGAAAATCAAACTCAAATTTGAACATGTTATTGAACTCCAAATCAGACGTATGACATATGAAAATCATCAGGAAAACAAGCTCTACAACATGCAATCATCAAATCATACAAACAATCATCCGAACAAAAATTCATATTTTTAATAAAATAATTTCGAAAATAAATAAATTTTTAGAAATATAACCTTGATTTCTGCAGTGAAACAAAGCTCAGAATCTGATAGAACACTTCAAATCCTTCGTTTTGGTTACTCAAGCTTTGAAAACAGAGATCGGTAACGCCTTCGTTTTGCTGTTTGATACTTAGAACAGTTTTAAGAAATTAGGGCTTTTCTCTGAAAATTATATAATTAACTATCTGCAAATGATTTTGATACGAAATAAAATACGGTAAAAGGCTATTTATAATTATGGAAAATTTGTATCCCGTTGGATCATTCCAGATATAAAATGGTACGTTTATTTGTAAAAACTGATCCAAACGGTATCGATTTTCGGGATAATTATCCAAATCAGTACAATTTGAACTGCGGTCTTGGTCTCAGCGCCTGGTTACACGTATTACGAAGTGATAATTGGGATAGTTTAATAAAAAGCTCCCGTTTATCGAAAATACGGGTTTTATTGATTTACCGAAACGAATATTGTATCGAAAATATTGCGCCGGGACCCGCGCAGGACAAACCGTAAGCCGGATCGAAAAAGTCGAAACATGGAATATGCTCGGAATATTACAATTAGGTTAGGAAGGAGTTCTCGAAAGAGTTTCGGGTTCCAAAAACGTAACAACGGTTGACGTCGGTTGGTTCCCATTTTTATAAAATAGATTTTAATTACCCGGAAAAAGATTTTAGAAATTTCATATGATTCTTATAAATCCATAAACCAACATAAAAATAATTAGGAAGATATGACAATTATCTATATTTTATTTTGGACATAGAAAAATTAAAATACTCAATTAATATTATTTTTGAATATTCAAGTACAGATAACACTTAACAATTAGCTCACAGAATAGATACTGAACACACATAATAATCATATAATAGCAAAAATAATTACACGATATATCCCGGATATTACAATACCTCAGGTGTTCAGGCAATGGTTTGAGCTCCAAAGTAGGTGCCTCCTCAATAGATGGTTTGAGCTTTCCCTCAGCATTCTTGAGATCAGTAGTACCAAGAGATTCAAATGGCATGTCTAGCTTTCGCCTCCAAGGAGAAGCATTTAGATGTTGCAGTTGCTCATTGCCTTCCTCATCTTCACTGTCAAATTCCCCCACTAAGGCTTTTTCTAAGGCATCAGATCTTAGCACATGATCAAGTTCTAAAGTTACTGCAGAATCAATCAAATCTACCTTGAAGCACTCCTCATCTTCTGTAGGGAATTTCATCGCATTGAATATATTAAATGTCACATCCTGATCTTGCACCCTCATAGTAAGTTCACCTTTTTGCATATCTATCAAGTATGGCCTGTAGCCAAGAAAGGTCTTCCCAAGATTATGGGAATCTTCTTATCTTCCTCAAAATCCAGAATGACAAAGTATGCAGGAAAGATAAGCTTATCTACCTTTACCGAACACGTCCTTCATAATGCCTCGTGGGTATGTAGTAGAACGATCATCCAATTGTAGAGACATGTAGGTGGGCTTTGGATCAGGCAAATTCAACTTTTTGAAGATAGACAACGGCATTAGATTGATGCTTGCTCCCAAATCTCAAAGGCACTTGTCAAATGATAACTTGCCAATGGTGCAAGGAATGGTGAAGCTACCTGGATCTTTATGCTTTAGAGGTAATTTTTGTTGCAGAACAGCACTGCACTCTTTCGTTAGAGCAACGGTATCAAGATCATCCAGTTTCACCTTCCTTGAAAGAATACCCTTCATGAATTTCACATAACTAGGCATTTGCTCAAGAGCCTCAGCAAAGGGTATGTTGATGTGAAGTTTCTTGAACACCTCCAGAAACTTACCAAATTGCTAATCCAACTTTTGTTTTTGCAATCTCTTAGGAAAAGGTGGTGGAGGATAGAGTTGTTTCTCCCCTGTATTACCCTTGGGCAGAGTGTGTTCAACAGTAATCTTCCTTGGTTCCGCCTCTTTCTCCTTTTTCTTCTCTTCTTCATCTACAACTTCAGCTACTCCATCTTTTGCTTTTTCAGCATCAGCAACTTTTCCAGACCTTAAGGTAATAGCTTTGACTTGCTTTTTAGCTTCCTTCCTGCCTGGAACTTCAGTATCGCTGGGAAGTATGCCAGGTTGACGATTGAGCACGGCATTGGCTATTTGACCGATTTGATTCTCCAAGGTCTTGATAGAAACAACCTGACTTTTGCACAACAGCTTTAGCTCCTCAAAATCAACACTGAAAGGTGGAGCAGAACCTCGTTGTTGAGGGTATGATTGCCTTTGAGCATATTGCTGAGGTTGCGTGAATCCAGGTGGATTATTGTTTACTTACACCTTGCTGATATGGTTGCTGAACAGTATTCTGAGTATTGCTCCAGCTGAAATTGGGATGATTTCTGTTATTAGGATGATAAGTAGCTGGCACAGGATGCTGCGGTCACTGATAATTGTTCACATACTAAACAGATTCATTAACAAGAGAACACTGATCCGTAGCATGAGAGCCTGCACAAAGCTCACAGACCATAGCTATCTGATTGACTCCATAGTTGGCTAAAGAATCGACCTTCATAGACAGCACTTGGAGCTGCGCTGCAATAGCTGTAGCTGCATCAACTTCCAGAATACCTGCTACCTTCCCAGGAATCATCCTTTGAGTTGGGTTTTGATTCTCGTTTGCAGCCATAGTTTCAAAAAGATTATAGGCTTCAGTATAGCTTTTGGCCCACAAGGCGCCTCCAGTTGCTACATCGAGCATGGGCCGAGATTGGGCCCCCAAACCATTATAGAACCCAGTGATCACCATCCAGTCAGGCATACCATGATGTGGACACTTTCTCAACATCTCCTTATAGCGCTCCCAAGCTTCGCACATAGATTCTGTTGGTTACTGTGCAAACTGAGTAAGAGCACTCCTCATAGCTGCAGTCTTGGCCATTGGATAAAACTTCACAAGAAACTTTTGTGCAAGATCTTCCCAAGTAGTGATGGACCCAGCTGGTTCAGAATGTAAACAGTCCTTAGCTTTATCCCTCAGAGAGAATGGGAAAAGTCTCAGCTTGATAGCCTCATCAATAGCACCATTATATTTAAAAGTACTATAGATCTCGACAAAAATCCTGATATGCATGTTGGGATCTTCCGTCGCAGCACCTCCGAAAGAAACAGAATTCGGCACCATCTGAATAGTGCCCGGCTTGATTTCAAAAGTATTATCCTGAATAGCCGGATGAAGGATGCTTGATTGAATGTCATCAATTTTAGGCCGAGAAAAGTCCATAAGAGCTGGATCTGCTGGATCTGCTGGAACTATACGATCACCCATGATTACCGGTTCTTTCTGCTCACTCTCTTTATCCGAATCTTCAAAATCTATCTTCTCCGGAATATCAAGAACCGAGTCTGTCTCCTCAGCCGTATCTAGAGTCCTCTTACGAGTGCGAGAACATGTTTGCAAAATGCTCGCTAGAGTGCCTGAAACACAACCGGAAACAATAAGTAATGAGTCTTAATCAATGAGTCCTAATGACCACTGATGGCAAGTACATAAACTAAACAAATTAACACCGAGTCCCCAGCAGCGGCGCCAAAAAACTTGTTAGGCACAAAGCATGCGCTAATAATTCACGCAAGTATACGCGTTCTCAAGTAATATAGAAT
This sequence comes from Apium graveolens, assembly GCF_009905375.1. Classification (NCBI taxonomy): domain Eukaryota; kingdom Viridiplantae; phylum Streptophyta; class Magnoliopsida; order Apiales; family Apiaceae; genus Apium; species Apium graveolens. The sequence continues at coordinate 73,693,183 of NC_133655.1, forward strand.
GATTTCTAGTTCGTTCCCACTGAGACTCAGACTAATTATATTTAATTAACTCTTACTCAACAATGTATTATTACTTCTCAATATCAAGACAATAACACTTAAGGTTGATTAACTAATTATTAACTACACTTAACTATGAGAATAAAACGCTTAAATTATTACTTGAATTAACAATATTAAACACACAGGAGATCATAACTTCATTACTACTTCCTTCACTAGTTATTGTTATTACCCTTAGCATGTAACGGTGATGATATTAATCGAACAACACGAAACTGATAAAAGTCAACTTTTGTTGTACAAGTACCATTCTACCAAGCATCCACATTTAAGATAGAAATTGAATAGGCATCAATTATGTTGAGACCCTATATGTCTACAGAATTTGACAACATAACAATTTAAGCACAAGTTATTCATTATGATTACACAGGGTAAGTAAAACGGTTAGAGTTACCCACTAATCATGCATACACATACATGAACCTATGCTAGCATGGCAAGTTCTAAATCTCAAGATTCATTATCGCTTCACAAGAGATTAACAGGCTATCTTATGTGTTCACGACGCACATAAGACGAATAAGCACAACCTATGCTAGATATCATACAATCATCACATACCAAGGTATTAAACAATTAACTAAAGAAATCCATAGTAAATCCGCTACGACCCCATGATCACGATTAGCCCATGATAGACCTCATCGTCACCATGGGTTCATATGAAAACATGATAATAACATGACAATATAAACTAATAAAATACTTATTAAAACCAGAGTACGTCACAAGAGTATTAAGGTTCAAAGTAAAGAAAACTAGCATCCACTGTTACAACGAATAAAAGAATCACAAGAAATCGTATGCTTCCTCTTCTTCGTTGCCGTGTGCTAAAACGGTCTTCTTAATCTTCTCTCCTTGCTCCTTGCTTGTTGCTTGTTACTTCGTATTGTGAAACGTCTCTGAAGATTACTTATATAGAATTCCACAAGAATCAGTCGTCTCAGAAGTCCAGTAGAACACGAATTAAAAAATTAGAATTAAATTTATCGACCCCAGGCGGCCGCCCCAGCTTCCCAGGCGGGCGCCTCGGCTTCCAAGCGGCCGCCCCAGATCCCAGGCGGGCGCCTCAGCACGTTCTGGAAAATTCTTCTCTCCGATCCTGATTTTGCTGATTTCTTCGCACAACTCCACGCAACTAATTCCATGTACTCCCTTAGGCTTATTATGATGAATTCTTCCTACATACACAAGTTATACCCTGAAATGCAAAAACACTAGAAAAATGCATCAAATACACAAAATACTTGATTTCAAGACATCAATTCAAGCCATTATAAGACGTTCTAAGTGGTATAAAATGCCATTATCATTAGTCGCCTTTGCACCGTGAGGAAAAAGAAAGACCCAAGATCTAAGATCTAAGACCCAAGACCAACAAAGAAATAGAAGTACATGAGCTACAAAAGGGATTGCAAGGGCTTGAGGAGGTGACTAGATTGTTTCGCTTCGAGATAGTTCTGTTAGGTCACACAACACTGTAGAAGAGGGTTGAATACAGTATTAATATAATCAAATCGATTTAACACAAGTATGTAACAAAGATCAATTATATTGAATAAACTCTGTTACAATAAGAACTGTTGTTCTCTCTCAGTGATGAACAAATATCACTAAGAGCTGCTAGGTTACAATGTATAATCTTCTCGATAATGATAACACTTATAGTGTAAACCCTAAGTCTGTGTTTATATAGTACACAGTTACAAGATAACTTCTAATTGATATGGAATACAATTCTGTCTTCTAAAATATATCAATCATATATCTTCTACAAGTCTTCTAACTCTTTCCATGCATATCTTCTTTTGTTTTAGTCTCGATCTTCTACTGTAAATCAGCTTCCTTCCTTATATGAAAGTCTTCCCACACTTAAGTTCTGATATGACCTTAAGTTCTGATATTAAGTTTTGACTTCCAGTAAGTCCTGATTTCAGTAAGTCCTGATATGTCCTGTTTGTTAAGATCTGAAAACTAAACATGAATCATATTAGACATGGCATCTCAAATATATCTAACAATCTCCCCCAACTTGTAAATTATGAAAAATATACAAGTTAATAGATTTGATGATATCAAAAACATTTAAGTACAAATGCAAATAAGAGTTTAACTAGATAACTAACTACAACTTACAGTCCTTGTAGCTTTTACCAATCTTACTGAGTCAATCTGAATCCATAATGATTCTTGACAAAGCTTGATATCAGCTTTTCTTTTTTAATCCTCAAGACTTGAGAGAGTGTAGTCTTGACTTGCTTCATCTCTTCATTCTGACTTCCAATCTGATAGATTGCAGTCCTTAAAGCAGAGATATGGTTTCTTTCTAAACCATCATTCATTCTTATCATCCTAGGATGAGAAGAATCTTCATTGTAGCATAGACATTTCCCTTTCAGAATCACTTCAAGCTTAGTAGAATTCTTCTTCATTGGAATCTCACTTCCATCATTTTCAATAATACTGGGAATGAATTCTGTAATTCTTGAACCATAAATTCTTGCTTTATCTCTGATGGTCTTTAATATGAAATTTGACCATCTCCTGGTAATATCAGACTTTACCTCTAAAAGATAATGAAAGAATTGAAGTTCTTTCAGTGATTTATTTAGCACATCTGATTCTGACATCTGATGTCCTTCCATCTTCAAGAAATAGAATCAGATTTTCCTTGACATTGTGCTTGTCATGAGCATCCAGTACCACTTGAACAGAGATAACCTTATCAAGGTGTTTCTATGATCTCGAGTTAGCACTTCAACTCCTATTTTAATCTTAGCTTCATCAGAACCTAGTCCAGCTCTGTCTCTTGCTTCTCTGGCTTTCAATCCAACAGTCATGAAATCAGATAACAATTGGCTTTTCTTTGGATCTAATGCTTTGACATTTTTCCATAGGAGTTTCTTTTTGTCAGCTACTTTCATCTTGTCCAAATCAACTTGAGCACTGTCAGAGGTTGATGTATTGATGATTTTATCAAAACTTGCTGATTTTGTTGTAGCTTGCAGTTCTTCACTCTGAACAACTTGAGCCTTGTTAGAGGTTGTCTTTGATTCTTTAGAAATCTTCCTTCTTTTCAGAGTTTGAACATCTTTATCTTCAGCAAGATTATCATCAGTAACTTGAACCATTTTGCACACCGGCTTTATCAGAATTTGAGGAATTTTCATCTCCAGTGGCTTGGTTGGTTCATCACTTTTCCTTTCCCTTTGTCTTTGGGATCAATCTCAGATTGTGATCTTGTTTTGGGCTTTGATGCCTTAGTATGTGACTTCTCCTTGATCACAATGCCTTTTTCCTTAGGCCTTGGAGATTTCTTTGCAACAGAAGCTTTTGGCTTTAGATTTTTCTTTTCAGCTTTAAATCTAGCTTCTTCCTCCTTGAGATTTTCTAAATCCTTTCCTGGATTATGCTTCAAAAATAATCTTCTAGCAATTTCCTCATCAAGTGTCTGAATCTTGGGATCTTTATAGTAGACAATAGTCTGTTTTCCCTTGAGCTTCAGAGTTTGCATAAACTTTTGAGAATCTTGACTTCCACCTTATATCAGAACATCAGGCTTTGTCATTAGACTTTGATCATCAGAACTTGATATCAGATTTTGAGTTTCAGTACTTGCTATCAGATTTTGAGTTTGAGCAGGGTCTTCTTTTAAATAGAAGATTTTCTTACATTAGTAATTAGTTTCCTTGAAGAAACCTTGCTGCTCTGCTCTTTACTTTGAACTTGACCTCTACCCTAGTTAGGGTTTCCCTGGTCATCAGCTTCATCATCTTTCTTATTCAGTATTTGATTATTAGAGCATTTGGACTTAACTATTTTCTCCCCCTTTTTGGCATCATCTAATAGTAGAAGTGAGAGAGGAAGTTCAACTGAAGATTGGATCTCATCCAATTGAGCCTGTTGAGAAGCTTGATTAGCCAGGACCTCAGAGATTTGGGCATGTTGCTTTTCTTGAGCTTTCTCAATTGCTTCTACTTTCTCAAGTGTAGGTCAGGATATGTTGATTCAAATTCAACATTTGTTTGTCAAATCATCACAAATTATTAGTAACCACAATTTTAATCAAAACAGTCATCAAGAAATACAGTTCAAGTAGATGAAGTAAAGATTAACAAGCTTCAAAGAGAACATTCACATGCACATAATGCGAGATAAACAAAGAGTAAATCTTGCGATCAAAAGAAATTTCATTAAAATATCAAAAGAGTACATTTTATGAAATTTGTAGATTATATAACGACTCGTGTATTTTTTTGAATTATTTAAATATATAATTGTGGAAGTATTAATTAAATAAAATATGTGTCTCGGTTTTGGCAGCAGTATGTTGATATATACTATTTGTCTGTGATTCATTGGTGTAAAGGATTGGAATGTGTAGCTAAAGATTGAGTTATACTGTTCTGTTTTATTTTTAAAAGGTGATTTTATTACAGTTTTAAATCCGTAAATATTTGGATTGTCTCTAAAATTAGTTTTATGATTTTATAATTTCAATAATTATTTTTGGGATTTTACAAAATTTAGAAATCAATATTTATCAATTATTTAACCCTGTATAATTTTCTGATTACATTTATTTGTAAAATTTGTATTCAATTCCTAAATTCTTCAAAAATTATGAAACTCATATTTATATAAGTTGGGAATATTCCGGGAATTTTAAAATTATTTTGGGGATATTTGAGATTAATACCACCCGCACGTTGATTCGTTTATTTGTTAAAAGCGGGTATAAATTATATTTCAGAAATTGTTTTAAAATTTTGAAATTTATGTTTTTATAAACTTCGGGATGTTTTTAACATTTTAAGGCTATTTTCGTAATTTTATAAAATTGTTTTATGTATCGCTTGGTTCGATAAATTGTGAAAAAAGATTCAGAATTAAGTTGTCAGGCGTTATAAGGTACACGTGTTGGTTTCCTATTAAACGAATAACACGTGGCTACAGAGTAAATTTCTACAGATTATACTCATTTCTCAATTTCAATCCAACAACTCTTTAATCTCTTTCTCTGCTAATCTCACTCAATTTCGTCTCTCTCTCTCTCTCTCTCTCTCTCTCTATCTCTCTCTCGGTGCCTCACATCTCTCTCATTCTCTCCCACTATTTCCTCATTTCCCCTGTTTCTTTTCTCCATTTTCTGGCCGATTTCCGGCCCCGCCTTGCCTTCTATTCTCCGGTTTAATTTCGGTGATGTTTCCCGGCTTTATCCCTGTTGCTCTACATGTATATATATGGTGTGTCTCTGTGTATATGCTTATGTGGATGTGTGTGTTGTAGTGTGTGTGTTTTGTGCGTGTGTGCGAGTGACAGTATGTGTGTGCTATGTTCTTGCGGCGCGTGGCCGTGTAGGTTCTGTGATTGTAATTTTCTGGTTGGGCTTTGGTTGGGCCTGGTGTGGTCCGTCTATGTGCAATGTTTTTGGGCTGATGTAATTCTAATTTGGATTTCTTCTTTTTGTGCAGAAAACTTTGATTAATATTTCGTGATATTAAATTTAATGCGCATGGATAATGGTTTTAATAATCGGTGGAATTTATTTGGAAACCCGACACGTATCAGGCACCGATAAATTTTACCGCCGTCGACGGTGAACTTCGGTGAGTCGACGGTGGACGATGATGATCTAATTCTGAGTCCTAATATTTTAAAATAATTAAATAAATAAAATACAATTAATAATTATATTTAATTGGTATTGGTGGATTTGTGAATTGACATTGTTAACTGAAATTGGTAGTTGGGAATTGAATTGTAGTTGGTTTGGATCTGGTTGTGATTGATTTGACGTCGATGATGTGTCGACGGGTAGTCCGATAAACAAAGGGGACGCTGTCCGATTTCCGGGAAATCAACTATGGAAATGCGGGAGCGTATCCAGTGATTATCGAGACATTAAGTGAATATATATACTTATACTTTATACGAACCTGATTTTATGTTGTGGTGAATATTCTGTCCAAAACTCGGTAACCTTAATTTTATAAAATGACGAGTATACGTATTTTCCAAAAATGAACACTGAACCAATTTTAAGAATGTGAACCCTAATTGTTGTATGTGGTATTATAATATGAATAATTACGAGTCGAAATATGCTAGCGTATAGGTAGGTTGTAGCGAGGATATGTCAAGCATAACCGGGTATCTAACATAGAGTATTTCGACCCTGTAGGTTCTAGTCGAAAAACCGAAAGTGGACCATGGACTAGAGATAACCTAGTGGTCAATCGACGAGCTCAGTAAAGTTTCCACAGAAAAACCTGAGTGTCGAAGTCGAATCTAATGTGGTCTAGTGGTTGGACGTTAAAGCCTGAGCGGCATAGTCGGCTAAGAATTGATCAATAATAGTTGTAAAGCCCTGTAAGGCAAGTACTTCCGAACCTTTCTTCAAGATATATTGCAAATATTTTCGGACTGTTTCATAACATGTCACTATTATTCAAAATAACTCATGTTTTATATTGCAAGTGCTTTAAACTATTTACCCTAGAATCCTAATTTTTCTTGATCTTGAGCCGTAAGCCTTATTCTTTGTAAACCATCCTTTGTTTATCCTCAGACACCAAACCACATAAATATGATACTACTCCCCAAATATATAATTACCAAACACCAAACACTGGAATAAAATTGTTTGAAAACACAGAAACTTTTATACTCCAACCATTCTCTATAACATCAAAGCACTATACCTTGAAAAATCATTACTAGTCTAATACTTGATGCTTTTACAAACTGGAACCCATTTCTTATACATACCCTGATATACCCTTGTGATACCCATGAATCGCATTACGCTTTTATACCAATGCTTTATCGCTGTTGATTATGATCTTGCTTATTGAATTACATTGTTTATTACACTGAATTGTTTTAGAATTGGATAGTTTTCTTTATGTGGACCAGATTCGTGGTCAGACCAGATTCGTGGTCGAATTAGGCCAATGTGTGCCTTGGATTTAATTCGTAGAGCAGAGCTGTGTGCTTCGGTCGGGGTTAGTGCGTGACAGATCAGCAGCCTAACCTTGGTTTATAAAACTTAAAATAAATATCCAATTCTAATGATTAGTTAAAAAGAAACTTGAGTCCTCTGAATCATCTCATTTGATCATTGTTTAACCTCAGTTATCGTTAATATGACTTGCTGAGCTAGTTAGCTCACTCTTGCGAATCTTTTTATATATGTTATAGTTGAAAAGGATATGGATGATGGTGAAGTTCCTCAGTCCAAAGTGCGGGCTAAGGTTTCAGTTTGAGTTGGATCAAGCTAGCAGGAGCTTAATTCGGTAAAGAGATAGTAAGATTATAAGAATAATTTTATTATCAGTTGTAAATTAAATTAGTTGGGATTTGGTACGTTGTAATAAGAGTTAAGGTTGTGGCTTGTTTTCATACTTTAACCTGTTGCGATCCGTGGTTGTGTAATGCAGGGTCATTGCAAATAGTATCTTATATACAAGTTCATATATTGTGTTTGTGTTGTGGACCCCAAACTTCTGACCCGGGTTTGGAGGGCGCCACAGGTTGGTATCAGAGATACAGGTTATAAGTCGATGAAATAAGCCTAGATTGTCGGGATTGGGTAGAGGGTTAGGATTAGGAATAAGAAATAGAAAGATAAGACGTTGTGAGGATGAGTGCGACTATATAGTAGGTCTCCAGCACGGTTCGTGTTACAATTCAGGATTCTTAGCTTATGACGTGATTTCCAGACAACGGTAATGGCAGATCCTGATTTCCCTGTATCATCTGATCATTTGGAGCTTTCCGTTCAAGGATCGACATTTCCTCCTAGATTTGATTTGCACCTTGGTGTTACCCTATGTTATGAAAGTTGCACCTCTTCGAGTTATTCTACGTTATTCTACCACCTCTTGATACGAGACTATCTATTTAAGAACCTCCATTTGTTTATTCTTGTTTTACTGGACATTCGGTTGTGAGTGTATCTCTTTAGTTTACCCTACATCCTGTTCTATACCCTTGGTTTAAAAATTGTCCTATGACGTGACAGTACCTACGAGGATGGGTTTGAAAGCTACTGTAAATGGTGGGTACTTAAGATATAAATAAAGGTGAGAAGAAGTTTAGAAAGAAGATTCAATTGTTCAGGAGGATAGTTGTTATCAGGTTAAAAGAAGCCATTAGTAATTAGGCCACCCGTGATTAGTTGTGGAATAGATTAGATGAATTTTGAAAAAAAAAAGTAAGAGAGAAAAGTATAAATCTGGAATATTTATAGAATTAAATGATGGTGCTATGATAAATACGATATGTAAAGTAATAATGTGATGTGATATGAGCAAATTTTGGTTCTATGAAATAGACTTGTTGACTATTGGATAGTCTGTTCCACTTAACGATTGCAAAGTTGATAACGGGAGTATTACCAGTATGGAAGCCTTGATGTGAAGCTACGAATAAGATAACATGCAACGACAATTGAAGTTTCATCGATTAAGGAAGGCAAATGGACACGATGAAGGAGAAAAAGGTAGATTGAAGTGAACGGACCTTTATGTGATTATTTCTTTAATTTGGTACCTTGTTATATGTCGGAAGGACAACAACCAACTCATATAGTAAGGACAACCAGAATTGTGATTTTCAAAATTTTTAACAAGTTTTCGAAAAAGAATTTTCCCTACAAAATTTCTAAAAGCCTTTTTGAATAAAATAAGTTTTAAACCTTGGTTGTCAAGTTACTACTTGAGTTTCTTGTTTGTTAAAAGACCTGGATTACTTGGAAGGATGTTTGTTTCAGACTTAGTATTGTTAATTTAGAGAACAAAGCAACCCGCGATTATGAAGAAGTTGATTATTCCTAACAGTCTGACAAGGTTAACAACAGAATCCGCGTACGGAGTAATTATTCATCCAGTGGCAGAGACCATTAAAATTTAAAAAATTCATTGATATAAAGGAGCCTGGGCATGATCGAAGAAGATTGGGAAGATTTCCAGACCTCTCTAAAAGAAGAATATTATTAAGAAAAAGATCGTTATGTTGAATAGTTTGTGGTTATTCTAAATTTAAAAAAAAAGGAAACTCGAAGTTATTTGGTAAGAACGCCATTATGATCAAATTGTTAAAGTATTATACGTGTAGGTGTGATGTTAAAGACGCAAGACTTAACAAGTAAGAATCTATCATAATGCTTAATTTACGAAGGCAATTCAGCGTACTTTCTAAAGTTGTTATATGACGCGATTGGGATATGATCGAACAAGCTCGAAAGATGAATACAAGTAAAATGTGCATGGTGACCAATGGTATCGTTCTTGTCTTCAATATTATAGCGTATATTCCTTTTTGATTCCTAAATAAGTATGAACTTTTTTTCTTAAATAAACTATTTGCTATGATATTAAAAAGAAGGATATTGCATTTCTTTCAAATTTAATTGTTTCCCTCAAGTTTTGCTTTCTGATTGGGACAAACAGTGTTATGGTGAGACACTTTGTCAGAATGACGAAGAGTCGGGTTGGACGCCACCTAATCATGTGCTGTATGCCATATGGCATAAAAGACTGACCATCTAAAGTACCAATGTGGTTGTCTCATTCATATCCAAATCATTATTTCTTCTTTCTTTTCAACTTCAAGTGTATTGAATTCTGAATTCTTCTAGTGATTTCGTTATACCGTCGTTTTTTGCAAAAGTTTTTCAAACAAATCAACGTATTATGAACCAAGCGGACAAAGTCCCAACTACCTTATATGCATGGGAAGGAAACAAGGACATATAGCGAGGATTGCAAATCACTAGCCCCAGTTCGGGATGCACTAAGAGTCAACGGAATTTACTTCAATAAGGAATACGTCTCCGAGAACGAGGGTTTGCGACTTTTCCTGTGAATTATATCATTTAGAATACGGATGTGATGACGTGAATGATTATTGTGGATATTTTATGCGTTAAAGTATTGAAGAATGTGGGAGCAACTTAATTGTTTATCCCTCAAGGTTTGTTGATAAGATGAATTACCCTGTTGAATTGATAAGATTATTACTAAAAGATTAGCAAATCAAGGACGTGTAAGTGTTAAATAAGTGAGTACCAAGGGAGGAATTGAGATTTTTGGCAATAAGTTGTGAAGAATTGATATCATTTGGGATAAGAGGATTTGACATTATTCTAAGGAATGGATTAACTATTTAAGCATGATGCCCAGATGAACCGTCGTGAGGAAGAGATAATCCTGAAGACGTTAAATGAGAATATGATGAGGTATAAAGGAAGAAGGAGGTTAAAGAATTTGTTAACGATGATTACATGTGATCAAGATGTGAGCATTATGGTGATTATGAGATAAATAAAAGTCAGAAGCAAACAAAATTTGAAGATCTTATAGCAATTAAGGAGTTTCAAGATATGTTTCCAGATGAGTTATCAACATTTCCTCCAGATAGAAAAAAAATAAAGTTCGCGATTAATTTAGCACCTGAGACAAAGTCAGTGACCAAGGCCTTACACAGAATGGCACCAGTTAAAATGGGGAAGTTAGTAAAGCAAATGCAAGGGATGTTAGAAGAAGAAGCGATTAGACCCGGTGTATTCCAAAAGGTGCACCGGTATTATTTGTTACATAGAAGTAGGAGATTATGTGTCGATTAGTAAAAGCTCAACAAGTTTACTATCAAGAGCAAGTATATGTTACCTCAAACTAATGATTTATTTGATCAGATGAAGGAAGCAGAGTATTTTCTAAGATAATTTAAGTTTTGGATGTTATCAATTGAAGATTGAACCTATGGACATATTAAAGATAATTTTTAGAACTACGTACTGTTGTTATAAAATTCTTGTATTATCATTTGGATTAACTAATATACCAGTAATATTTAAACTTGATGGACAGAATCTTTAAGAAATATCTGGATGAGTTGTATTTGTGTTACTTAAAGTCAACGGAGGACCATGCGAAGCATTTAATGACAACTGGGGAGTCGGAGAAGAAAGAAGTTGTATGTAAAGTTTACAAGGTGAAAGTTTTGATGGTAGAAAGCCTAAGTAATCAGCGAGGAGGAGACCAAAGGAGATCCAGTAGAAATCAAAGTTACTATGAATAAAGAAAGGCCAAAAAGCACCAATAAAAGTAAGAAGTTTTACCATGAACCGGTTATTATTGAAAATTGGTGCAAGATTTTTTGAAAGTTGCAATACCTTTGACAAAACTAACCAGGAAAAGCAAGAAGTTTATATGAAATGGAGAAGGGTAAAGAAAGTTCTGCAGAGTTAAAGGAGAGAGTGGTTATAGCACCTGCTTTATCACTTTGAAAGTATCAAGGATATTTAGTAGTTTATAGTGATGCTTCTCATAAGGGAGTAGGATGTGTGTTGATGCAGCACAATAAAGTTATTGTATATGCACCCAGACAACCAAAATCTTATGAGCAGAAGTATCCTACTCATAATTGGGACTAACAGTAATAATAGTTGTTTTGAAAGATTGGGAAACATGATATGTATGGAGAAAAGTGTAAGATCTATAAAGACCATAAAAGTTTGAAATATGTACTCACGAGGAAAAGCAAATGTAGAGGCAGGCGATAAGCAAAAAGGTGAGAACGAACATAGAAACGGTACCAGAAGAATTATCTATGGAATTTTAGAAGTTGGAATTGGAAGTCAGATATATAATCCCAAGGAAACAAGGATGGGTAGTATAACCTTTCAGTCAGAATTGTTGAGAAAAGATAAGGAGATGTCAAGGGGAGATAATGGATTACGATGTTAACGGTTAGTAAGAGGAATATTATGCACCCAAAAGAACGATCACGATATTTCTAAGTTTTCCTCCAGCATATGGATGTTATAAGTAAAAGAATTAAGAAATGAGATCCTACCGGGAATTCGCGATATAAAGTATTTAATTTATTGAAGAAATGCCAAGATATATGGAAATTTAAAGAAAAATAGTGATAACCAGGTATAAAAAGGAAATTTCAAGATGGATTAGGAAGTGTTGGACATGTCAAAGGATTAAGGCGAAGTATTGGAGGCCTAGTGGATAAGGCAGGCCCAGTGAGTGGTTTTATAAAAAGCGAATCGTGAAGTGTACCAGTGATGTTAAGGGAGAAAAGGAATGAAATTATGAAAATATGTACTGATTATCTGGAGTTTAACGAAACAACGAATAAGAATAAGTGACCCCTATAAAGAATTGATTACTTACGAGACCTAATTCAAGAAGTATGTTATATCTCGGGAGTTAACTTAAGAACCGACCTGAGAACATATCAGAGATTACGAAAGTGAGTTAAGAGCATTGCAAGCTCCGGTGATATTATGTGAAATAACAAGTGTATCAGGTAACTATAAGGAATTAAGGAACGTGGTGTATAAGGAGTACTTGGATAAGCAAATTATATTTATTAATAACATCCTCAACTATTCAAGGAATAAGAAAGTCTGTGTGGAATGCCCAAGGATTTTTTTCTCCAAAGATCAAAAGGAAAGTAATTATACGTTGAGTCTTCAAGAATGAAATTTTGACTAAGGTTAACAAAAGATTCTGAAGTAATCCATTAACAACTACCTAAGCAAAGCCGTAGGGTAACAGATGCTTTATGCCGAAAGGAAGGATTTGGATGTAATTAAGACCACTGAGGAGTTAATAAACGAATTGGAAAGAGCGAAATCTGAAGTTCAAATACTTAAAGGTCATAATACGTGAATATATGAGATTACTTTTCAGCCTTAACTGATGGAAAAGAGTAAGAGATGTTTAAATGTTTGGAAACCAATTTGAAAACGAGCACCGCCTATCATCCTTAAACGGAGAGTCAAAGTACGGAAGTGATTCAGGAAATGTAAGATATGTTGAGAGGTTGAGTTTTAAGGAAACACTGGAATGATCATTTATCATCATTGTCAGCTTTGGAATGCCACTTTACCAAGCTTCATGTGAACGCAAGTGTAGGTCCCCATTTTTATTGAGATAAAGTGGGAGAAAGAAAGTTGTCAAATTCTAAGTTAATTCAGCACGCCAAGAGCATAGTGATATTGATTGGAGCAGCTCGGAGTAGACAAAGAAAGAAGGCAAAATTGTATCGAGAGAGAATATGAGTATAGAAATAGGACCAGTAGTGTTAGTACAAGTTTCATCTTGAAAGAGACTAGATCAGTCTAAGTAGAAAGGACAGGTTAAGTCCTAAAAATTAGGGAACCATTCGAGGTATTGATAAATATATATAAAGTTGTTCATGAGTTGATGTTACCGTCACAACAGTGTATACATCTAATGTGTTTGGCCTGTTAATGTTAAAGCAATAAGTATCTGGTTTGAATTAAGTGATTGATTAGGAGCCAATGGGCTCTTGTCCAAGTTTGTTCTGCATATAGTGATCGATCCAAATTCTTGACCGTTAAAGGCGAGTTCTTGAAAATGAAAGTATATCCATAATAAGTACGTTTGAAATCCTCGAGTAAGAGAGTCTACATGGAAACTAGAGTCAGATATGCTTGACAAATATCTTCACATATTTAGTTAGACCAGATTCTGAGGACAGAATCTTTTTAAGGGGGGAAGATATAACGACTCGCGTATTTTTTTGAATTATTTAAATATGTAATTGTGGAAGTATTAATTAAATAAAATATGTGTCTTGGTTTTGGCAGCAGTATGTTGATATATACTATTTGTCTGTGATTCATTGGTGTAAAGGATTGGAATGTGTAGTTAAAGATTGAGTTATATTGTTCTGTTTTATTTTTAAAATGCGATTTTATTATAGTTTTAAATCCGTAAATATTTAGATTGTCTCTAAAATTAGTTTTATGATTTTATAATTTCAATAATTATTTTTGGGATTTTACAAAATTTAGAAATCAATATTTATCAATTATTTAACCCTGTATAATTTTCTGATTACATTTATTTGTAAAATTTGTATCCAATTCCTGAATTCTTCAAAAATTATGAAACTCATATTTATTTAAGTTGGGAATATTCCGGGAATTTTAAAATTATTTTGGGGATTTTTGAGATTAATTTCACCCGCGCGTTGATTCATTTATTTGTTAAAAGCGGGTATAAATTATATTTCAGAAATTGTTTTAAAATTCCAAAATTTATGTTTTAATAAACTTCGGGATGTTTTTAACATTTTAAGGCTATTTTCGTAATTTTATGAAATTATTTTATGTATCGCTTGGTTCGATAAATTATGAAAATGCGATTCAGAATTAAGCTGTCAGGCGTTATAAGGTACACATGTTGTTTTCCTATTAAACGAATAACAAGTGGCTACAGAGTAAATTTTTACAGATTATACTCATTTCTCAATTTCAATCCAACAACTCTTTAATCTCTTTCTCTGCTAATCTCACTCAATTTTGTCTCTCTCTCGGTGCCTCACATCTCTCTCGTTCTCTCCCTCTATTTACTCGTTTCCCCTGTTTCTTTTCTCCATTTTCTGGCCGATTTTCGGCGCCGCCTTGCCTTCTATTCTCCGGTTTAATTCCGGTGATTTTTCTCGGCTTTATCCCTGTTGCTCTACATGTATATATATGTGTGTGTCTCTGTGTATATGCTTATGTGGGTGTGTGTGTTGTAGTGTGTGTATTTGTGCGTGTGTGCGAGTGACAGTACGTGTGTGATGTGTTCGTGCGGCGTGTGGCCGTGTAGGTTCTGTGATTGTGATTTTCTGGTTGGGCCTGGTGTGGTCCGTCTATGTGCAGTGGTTTTGGGCTGATGTAATTCTAATTTGGATTTCATCTTTTTGTGCAGAAAACTTTGATTAATATTTCGTGATATTTAATTCAATGCACATGAATAATGGTTTTAATAATTGGTGGAATTTATTTGGAAATCCGACACGTATCGGGCACCGATAAATTTTTCCGCCGTCGACGGTGAACTTCGGTGAGTCGACGGTGGACGATGATGATCTAATTCTGAGTCCTAATATCTTAAAATAATTAAATAAATAAAATACGATTAATAATTATATTTAATTGGTATTGGTGGATTTGTGAATTGACATTGTTAACTGAAATTGGTAATTGGGAATTGAATTGTAGTTGGTTTGGATTTGGTTGTGATTGATTTGACGTCGATGATGTGTCGACGGGTAGTCCGATAAACAAAGGGGACGCTGTCCGATTTCCGGGAAATCAGCTATGGAAATGCGGGAGCGTATCCAGTGATTATCGGAATGTTAAGTGAATATATATACTTATACTTTATACGAACCTGATTATATGTTGTAGTGAATGTTCTGTCCAAAACTCGGTAACCCTAATTTTATAAAATGACGAGTATATGTATTTTCCAAAAATGAACACTGAACCGATTTTAAGAACGTGAACCCTAATTGTTATATTTTGTATTATAATATGAATAATTACGAGTCGAAATATGCTATCGTATGGGTAGGTTGTAGCGAGGATATCTCAAGTATAACTGGGTATCTAACATAGAGTATTTTGACCCGTAGGTTCTAGTCGGAAAACTGAAAGTGGACCATGGACTAGAGATAACCTAGTGGTCAGTCGACGAGCTCAATAAAGTTTCAACATAAAAACCTGAGTGTCGAAATCGAATCTAATGTGGTCTAGTGGTTGGACGTTAAAGCCAGAGCGGCAGAGTCGGCTCAGAATTGATCAATAATAGTTGTAAAGCCCTGTAAGGCAAGTACTTCCGAACCTTTCTTCAAGATATATTGCAAATATTTTCAGACTGTTTCATAACATGTCGCTATTATTCAAAATAACTCATGTTTTATATTGCAAGTGCTTTAAACTATTTATCCTAGAACCCTGATTTTTCTCGATCTTGAGCCATAAGCCTTATTCTTTGTAAACCATCCTTTGTTGATCCTCAGACACCAAACCACATAAATATGATACTACTCCCCAGATGTATAACTACCAAACACTAGAACAAAATCGTTTGAAAACATATAAACTTTTATACTCCAACCATTCTCTATAACATCAAAGCACTATACCTTGAAAAATCATTACTGGTCTAATACCTGATCCTTTTACAAACTGGAAACCATTTCTTATACATACCCTGATATACCCTTGTGATACCCATGAATTGCATTACGCTTTTATACCAATGCTTTATCGCTTTTGATTATGATCTTGCTTATTGAATTACATTGTTTATTATACTGAATTGTTTTAGAATTGGATAGTTTTCTTTATGTGGACCAGATTCGTGGTCAGACCAGATTCGTGGTCGAATTTGGCCAATGTGTGCCTTGGATCCAGTTCGTAGAGCAGAGCTGTATGCTTCGGTCGGGGTTAGTGCGTGACTGATCAGCAACCTAACCTTGGTTTTTAAAACTTAAAATGAATATCCAATTCTAATGATTAGTTAAAAAGAAACTTGAGTCCTATGAATCATCTCATTTGATCATTGTTTAACCTCAGTTATCGTTATTATGACTTGCTAAGCTAGTTAGCTCACTCTTGCGAATCTTTTTATATATGTTACAGTTGAAAAGGATATGGATGATAGTGAAGTTCCTCGGTCCAAAGTGCGGGCTAAGGTTCTAGTTTGAGTTGGATCGAGCTAGCAAGAGCTTCATTCGGTAAAGAGATAGTAAGATTGTAAGAATAATTTTATTATCAGTTGTAAGTTAAATTAATTGGGATTTGGTACGTTGTAATAAGAGTTAAGGTTGTGGCTTGTTTTCATACTTTAACCTGTTGCGATCCGTGGTTGTGTAAAGCAGGGTCATTGTAAATAGTATCTTATATACAGGTTCTTATATTGTGTTTGTGTTGTGGACCCCAAAACTTCTAACCCAGATTTAGAGGGCGCCACAGATTACATGCAAAAGATTACAAGATAATCCTAGTCTAAGATGGTGAACATTAACAGCCTTGGTCTAAGAAGGAAAGTTATCGATTAGTTCCTCTTGCTGCTGACAACTAGCATTGCAAGACGGATGATCCGTTCTTGCTGAAGAAGAGCCTCTCTCCTTTCTTTTTCCAAATGATCAAGATGGAGTTGATAGTCCATCTCAAAGAACAAGAGATTTGTCCGAACCTCTTGTGGAACCAATTTCCATATCTCATCAGGAATGGTAGTGACGTGCCATTCATGTTCCCAATCACCACAACTGAACTCGACGTTGAAGTTTTCATAGTTCATAAACATGTTTATAAGAACCATATTTATGAAGGAGGAAAATAGTGAGAATTAAAAGAGAGATAATGATTTTGTGTGAGAATAGAAGATGATATGTCTAAGTTGAAATGTCGGCTAAATAGCTAATGGAATATCAAGGGACTAGAGGACTGATTAATGATTAAGTGTAGAGTTAACTTAATGAGTGTCTCCGTAGACCGATGTGTAATTATTTAGGCAATATGTGAACAGTCAATAGTTAAAGCAGGAGTTAATGGGCACGGGAAATAAGTAATAATTACTTTGTAAATGTATTTTTCAAGACAAACATGTTTACCTACTAACCCAAATGATTATGACTGTTTTTATCTCACCTAATTATATTATGATTAAATATGACCATTTCAGCATTTACCACAAATAAGTCAAGTAAAGAATAATGCCACGTAAGCATCAGAGTGTCCATCAGGATTTAATATCAGAACTTGACTATTATCATATTTTAACAGTCATCTGAACATGGCTTCTGTACTCAAAAAGTGAATGCCTATTTTTGTGACTCTTCATACAAATACTGACTTGTTTCTTCAGAGTTTAATCATCAGAACTTCCATCAGAACTTGTCCTCAGAATTTATGCATATGACACTTAACTGTTTATCTGAAACAACTTGATCACCACGGTAATTTTCATCATGCATATGGAGAAATAGTGTGTGCATTAACAAAATATCAGATAAAGATTAAAGTCTGATAAACTTCAGTACATCTTAGAAATAAGGCATAACTAAAAAAAGTAAAATCTGTCATTAATAATGAAGTCTACTATAGAATGAATTTATGCAAAAGTCCCCCTCAACTGTTTGTGCTCATTTTATGCATCTTTTAGAATTCTTTTTCACAGTGGCTTCTCAGTGTAAATGAGTCACAACTGCTTATCAAAATTTATGCTATTATCAGAGTATTTCTCCAGTAATTAGAGAATGTGAAAAGTCACCGAGAAAAATTTATTTTCTTTTCTAATGCATATTACTTAATACCAGCAATGCACTAGGGTCTTCCCTTCCACATATTTACTCTAGATCTCCAAGGAGTATCTGACTTTAATTTTCTTTTCTTTTCTTTTCTTCAGATAAGTGAGGCTTATCAGCATTTAATTCATCCTTAAGATTTACTGACATCAGAATTTAACAGATAAGCAAGAATCTAGTTTGTGACTTAATAATATACACAAAGTAAATTTGACTAAGCTCAATATCAAAATTTGCTTGTATTAATGAATTTCCACATCAAGAACTAATTCAAACATGGGATTTCTAGTATGTTAAAGACTACTAGGTCAGCATCTAGCATAGTAATCCTCATTGGATTGAATAGTCACAGAACATTCAAATCACTATCAGAGTTTATAGAATCACATTAGATAATAATCAGTATTTAATATATTAATAGTTTAAGCACAGATTACATGAAGATAAGACAATCTGTAAACACTGATCATAAAGTCTGATGCATGAGAACAAAAACTAAGCAGATTTAGAGAAAGAACCTGAAACCATTCCAAGTTCATTTGTTAGATATATTTGATAATGTCATGGCTAATGTGATTTATGTTTAGTTTTCAGATCTTACTTAAACAGGATAAATCAGTACTTACTGGAAGTCAGGACTTATGGATATCAGTACTTATATTATCAGGAGATAATCATCAGAAGATGGATATCAGAACTTAAGTACGGAAGGACATTCAGATAAGGAAGGCAGCTGGTTAAAGGAAAGAAGATCGAGACAAATATAAGAAGAGATATGCATGAAGAAGGAATTCTATAAAGAATAGAATACTTGGAAGAAAAGATATCTGATTGATATATTTTAGGAGGCAGAATTAAGTTCCATATCAATTAGCGATTATCTTGTAACTGTGTAGTATATAAACACTGACATAGGGTTTACACTATAAGTGTTATTACAATTAAGAAGATTATTCTTTGTAACCCTAGCAGCTCTCGTGATATTTGTTCATCACTGAGAGAGAACAGTTCCATACTGTAACAGAGTTTATTATTTCAATAAAGTTTGTTTTCTGTTACTTGAGTTATTAAAGTTCGATTTGATTGTGCTATACACTGTATTCACCCCCCTCTACAGTGTGTGTGACCTAACAAGTGGTATCAGAGCTTATCTGTTAACACACAAACAGTTTAAGATCCAAACACAATCATGTCTGAAGCAGAAATTCCAACTAAGCCCACCAAAGCTGAAGAACCTCCAAAGACACAAATTCAAAGTCGATATGAGACTATTAGAGTTCCCATATTGAGACCATCTGAATATGCCATATGGAAGGTGAGGATGACCATGTTTCTGGAAGCTACAGATCCAGAATATCTTGATAGAATCAAGGAAGGACCTCACAAACCAACCAAGCTCGCAGTTGCAGTTACAGGTGAAACAGCAAAGTCTGTACCAAAAGAGAAGAGTGATTACACTGCTGAAGATATCTCATCAATTGTAAAGGATGCAATGGTAAGACACTTGCTGCATAGTGCCATTGATAATGTAATGCCTGGGAAATATTATGTAATTATGTTTATCAATAAATAATTATTATGTGAGTTTTGTGTGAATTTTGGTGAATTATTTGATGATGAATAATAATATTTGAATATTTATTTCTGATAAAATTTAGGTATTCTAATTTCCAATTATCCAGAATTAAATCTAGATAATTTTGGTATTTTTCTGGTAATTTTTGGATTATCATATGATTTTATAAGGATTTATATAATTATAATAATTATTCTACCTAATTATAAAAATTACTTTTTAGAATCAGAAATTGTCCCACTTCAATCGTTTTTGCGTTTTTACAATCCGAAACTCTTCCGAAAACTCCTTCCTAACCTAATCTGATAATTCTAAACACTTTTCATGTTTTGACTTTTCCGATCCGGGGTACGGTTTGACCTGTACGAGTCCCGGTGTGAAATTTTCGATATGCAAACCATTTTATATATCGATAAGAACCCATATTCTCAAAAGGCGAGATATTATTACCTTAATTTCGTATAAAGTATTTTATAGGAGGGTTTGTTTTGATAATTATTCAATTATGATATTAAAATCATATCGTCTTTTTAGTTACTTAGCGGCTAAGTAACCTATTTTCGGAACCGATCTGTAAATATAATTATCGAATTATTCAATAAATAAAATATGTGATGGTTCTGTCAGTTATGTGTTGATGTGTTATTAATCGTTTGTGAATTGCTGGATGCAAAGGTTAATTTTATAATTAATTAATGAGCTGTATGAATTTAATGTGGTTAAAATGATTTTTTAATTAAATATTGATGCTCATAAATGCTAAAATTGCTCCTAAAATTATTTTTGTTGTTTTATAATTTTATTTATTATCTTTAAGAATTTATAAAATTTAGAAATCAATATTTCATTGATTATTTATCTTTAAATGATTTTCTGATTTTATTAAATCGTAAAATTAGTATTTAATTCCAAAATATTTCAAAAATCATGAAAATTTTATTTTATTAACTTTTGAATATTTCGAGAATTTTAAAATTATTTTGGGAATTTTTCTAATTAAATTCACCCGTGCGTTGATTCGTTTAATCGTTAATTGCGGGTCTGTTGCACATTTCAAAAATGTAATAAAATTTTTGAAAATGTATATTTTATTACATTCGGGATATTTATAAAAATTTTAAAACTATTTTGGTTCTAGTTTGATCAAGAATAATTCGCAACACTGCGCGTTAGAAGATTAAAATAACTCTTATTCGGGCTAGCAGTCGGGAAAAAACAAGACACGTGTCCTATCAATTGGACACGCGGCTTGTAATTGGCATAACATCAGTGTGATTCATTTGTTTTTTTGGGATAAACATCCCAGCTTTGTCTCTCTCTTTCTCGGCTGTACTCTCTCGCAAATCTCTCTCGTTCTTTCTCCTCTCCCTGTTTCTCTTCGATTCCCTGTTATTTCGCTTTTCATTTCCCCTCCTTCCCTGCCATGGTGAGTGTTCGCCGCCTCCGTTTCTTTTTCGGCGACCGCCTCGATTCGTGGTTCCGGCTTATTTTATTTCAGTTGTGTGGGTGTTATGTGTATATGGGTGTGTGTATAGTCGTGTGTGTGTCGTCTGTGTTTTGTTGTGTGTCACTGTTTCTATCCCCCATCGCCGCCCCTCTCCGTTTCCGGCGAGGGTGGTGGCGCTTGGGTGAACCTTCAGGGGATGTTTATGCAGTTGAGTGTTTAATTTGGTTCTGCGTTTTGCTGTTGTTTCCTTGCTCTGTGATTGATTCGTGATGTTTCGCGTGTTTACACGCGTTGGTTTTTCTGAAAGTTTTATTGATTTAATTATGTTATTTTCTGCAGGATTCTATTGATTAACATTTCGTGATTTAAATAAATTCGTGCGGGAATATAATAATTAATCGGTGAGATTCGTGTCGGACGTCCGTTATAAACGGGAACCCGCGAATTTTACCGCCGTCGGCGATGAGCCTCGGCGAGCCGACGGTGGGCAATGATGATTTTTATCTGGGTCCTAAATTATAAATTATAAATAAATAAAAATTAGTTGATAAAATAAATTGCGAAATAAAAATACGAATAAAAATGTAAAATACAAGTAATGACAATAATTAACCAAATCGGAGTTTGGGATTTGTGGAATTGATTGTGATTGGATTGTGGATTGTGTTGTGGTTGCGATTTGACGTCGAAATGATTTGACGGGTAGCCCGATAAATAGAGGAAACGCTGCCCGATTTTCGGAAAAATAAATTCCGAAAATACGAGAACGTAACCTGTAATTGTCGGTAACGTCGAACGAGCATATAATTGAACTTTATGAACTTATTTACGTGACATGACAAGATATTTCGTGAGTAATCGATTACCCTATTTTCGAGATAACAAATATACGTATTTTCTGAAAATAAATACCGAACCGAGTTTCGAAGATGTGAACCATAATTGTTATGTGTATTTCGATAATACATATAAATGTGAATTCGGTTATGAAATCGTATGGGTAGAATGGGGTGGCGATTTGATGTTAAGCTTAAGCGGTTATCTGAATTAGGGTATTTCAACCCTGTAGGTTTTAGACGGAAGACCTGAGACGTGACATCGGACTAGGAACGATCTAGTGATTAGACGTCGAGATCAACGAAGTTCCAACTGAAGAGTCTGAGTTGGGATCGTATCCAGAATAGGACAGTAGTTTGACGATAAAGCTGAACGATCAAAGTCGAACCAAAGTCAATAGCGGTTAAAGCTTATTTAGGCAAGTATTCTGGATTTTTCTTTTAAATACTGCAAGTATTCTTGAATTTTCTTTTAAATACTGTAAATATTTATTCGCTCTTATTCTAAGTTCAGAATAGTTAATAGTTTTACATTTCGCTGCAATTACTCTGATTATGCACGTTCCTTTCATTATTGTTCCTGTAATTCGATTGCTCTCGTGAGCAAATACCCATTCTTTCGAGTTATTTGCGAACCCTGAATTGGGATGTTTTGAATTCAAAATGATTTGACATCAAAAAAACTCTACGGGCTGGATAGTGATATTTTGGGGATTGAGTTTACTTAATCCTGAGGACCGGGATGACTGGTGCCTCGAGATGGGCCGTAGTGCCTGGGGACCCGACTAGATCTATATATATTGAGATATAGATCTCCATTATATTCTGAATGATCAGCAGAATATAGATGCGAACTAGTGTCCAGTCTAATTTATTATTGATCGCCATTAATGGCATTCTCTCTCGAAAGGTTTTCATGATTCCAAAACCGGACAGAACCCTGATTCAGGAGATGAATTGGGGAATCGCTTGTCGATTTTGAATTTATAATTAAAGGCTGGTGACATCCAACGTTTATTCGCTCAACTCATTCAAATAAATAGAATTGTTTAAAATGGTTTTGAAATTTTGTCCGGAAGTTTTCTTTTTGATATCAATGCTTAAAACTCAAATTATATACTTGCTGGGCATTTTTGGCTCACTCTTGCTTTGTAAATTCTTATTTCTGCCAGAAACAGATAAGGATAAAAGTGAATAGCTTTGATAGACAGCAGAAGTTAGAGAAATTTCTGCTGCGAGGGGTTATAGGTGTTAGAAGAATGTGATAAGAGTGTTAGTTCAAAGGTATTTACACTTGTATTTTAGTTATTGTGAGTTGTAAAGGGTTAGATTCTTGTTTCATACCATAACCTGTAAACGATCCGGATTCAAGGGGTTATTTATTTATTTCTTTATTTTATGTAAAGATTGTTTAGTGACACCAAATCTTGACCCCGGATTTGGGGTGTTACAGTTTGGTATCAGAGCTGCAGGTTATTGGTCACTGAAACAAGAATAGGTGAGAGTAAGATAGGAATGATAGGTCGTACAAGATAGGAAAGACCCTAGGCATATTCAGGATAAATTGAGTTGAGTGCGAATTAGGGTTAGCAGATCCGATAAAGAGTTGGTAAGATAGGATTGATGAGAAAGTGTAAGGCGAATATCACAACATCATAGGTATATTGAAACCTCAGATCATACAATAATGAGAAATCGACGGATCGACGGAGACTGGGTATGTTACCCTACTTTTCATGTGGTTTTGAAGGAAATGCAGGTGATTTCGTGAGCACTTGTGTAAGGGAAACTAGGTGAGTGTTGGCACGATTTAACGTAGAATTAGGTAGTAGGAGAGCTTCTCGTCAGAGGCAACCAGTTGATGGAAGCTGATGAGGAACCAACGTTGCACGTCTTGAAGGCACCACCGTTGCGAGAAGATTCTTACCACTTATCAGGAGCTGCGCAAGGAATAATATCTACCTTATTGGGTATAGGTAAGTCTAGCAAGGAGGTACGACCCTATCTACAGACAGAACATCGAATCGCATGCGTGGTTGTGAGCATAACATCAAGGACGAGGATAGGAATGTCAAAGATAGTACTAAGCGTTAGCGTTGCGATAAAATTGCGAATACAATGATTTACGACGGTGAATGAAATTTCTGCGACTAATAAGTACGAGCGGAATCCGAGGAAATATGGAAGAGGTACCAAAGTGAAGAGACCTTTATATGGGCATTCTTTTAACTAGACATTGCATTGGTAAATCAGGAAAATAGCAAGTAACTTATATAGTAATGACGACCAAATATTTGATTTTCAAAACTTTAAAATGAGATTTCGGAAAAGATTTCCCTAATCAACTTTCAGAAGATTTTTGGCATAAATTGAGTTTTACGAATTGGTTGTCGAATTACTATTTATGTTCTTGTTATTACCAATAGAAAATGACCTAAAAAGATAATGAATTTAGACTCAGCGTTGTTAGTTCGGGGGAACCAAGTAGACCCATTGGCAGGAAGAAATGTTTAAAGTTTTCTGTGAAAAAAAAAATAATAATAATAATAAAGGTAAGCCTTGTTAATAAGATCAATAATTGAATCAACATATTATTTACCCAATTTATAAAATTATTAAAATTTAACAAAATCCGTGATTCGAATGGACGGAGGATGATTGAAGGAAATGGTAGAATCTTCTAGACGGTGGGCAGAAGAATCATATTTTATCGACAAAACTGAGGCGTTGCGTGATCGATGGTTATTTTATGCGGAATAAATAGAATCTGAAGCAATGGTTATATATTTCGAAAGGACGCGATTAAGGTCAAATTATTGACGTAGTTGATGTGAAGGCATTTCCAGGAAGCATTTCGAAGCAATGATGTGACTTGAATCGTGAACCTGTATCCGCACGATCCTGAAGGCATACGTAAGTGAAGCGTGGAGGTGATCAGCATTGACATTCTTTCTTCTAATACGACAGTATATGTTTTTCTTGATTTTTGAATACGTAGGAGCTTCTTTTGTTGATAAATCATAGGAGATGAAAATGAAAGAAAAATTTCTTGTATTCCTTCTGAAATCGTTTCTTTTCTCAAATTATTAATTCCTGATTGAGATAAACAGTGTTGTGATATGACGCTTTGTCAAAATAATGAAGAGTCGGGTGGGACGCCACCTAATCATGTACTGTATGCCATATAGTATAAAAGACTGGCCATCTTTAGTACGAATATGGTTATCTCATTCACATTTAAATCTTCTCTCATTCTTCTTCCTTCAATTTATTAACTTACAACTCCTCCCAAGCAGTTGTTGCATCGTTATTCCTTATTCAATTTTTCAATCAAAATTCTATTCACGAACTTTCCTCTTGCATCGAGTTTGTTCTCTGACGATTACAAAAGAAATAGAATAGTCCCGCGCGATGGAATTCGTGTCGAAGGAGAATATGATTGCAAGCCAACAAATGATGGACATTGGCGAGCAAGGACACACCGAAAACGTGGTTGTGGCAAAGACATCAAATCTGACAGTTGTTCGTGTTATGAGGATCTCATCAGTAGGGTAGATTACGTTAACGCGATGTACCTCAAATCAGAAGATTTCGACAAGAAATAAATCGTTAGTGAATCGTAACGAATAAATTAATTACGAAATAAGGAAGTAAAGTTGTGTGCGTTAGACGGAGTAAACGAGTATCGGGATGACAAATCAAAGATCAAGTGAATTCTGAACAATGATTCAGACGTGCAATTACTACGTGAAGCATTCCTTTGTCGCGGAAAGATAATTGTCATGAAGATTCAAAATGAAAGAAATCTTAAATGTAATCGAATTTCAAATATGTTCTTCAAGAAAATTGTGAAGTTCTCTAACTTGCGTAAATAAGTGATTGTGAATTCAATGCTCATACCCGGGAAAGTGACGAAAGTTGATGCGGAACCATAAGTGGAGATGAAGCAATGGTGACTCGACGGTGAAACCTTTTAAGAAATAACGATATAACGATTAAGTTTCTACCGGATTGCGATGATAGTAATGAAAACCGTGCGTGGTTATTAAAAGATAAACATATTAGTTAATAAAATTGAATGTGTATCGTCCAAGATAGATGATTGTTGTGATTGGTGGAAGGATGCGGCATAATTCTTAAAAGTAACTGTACTCAATTGGTAATGGCAAGAGATAAGTTAAAAGAATCGCGAAATAAAATTCTTGAAAAACAACGAGATAAATTCATTAATGACAATTCGTAATATTATGAAAGAATTGAGAAATGTATGGTTATATTAATTATTGTGGGTTTCAGACCTAATCCCAATTAAAAAGATATATGCTATGCCAGTCAGATGCTGATAAAAGGTGAATTGTGAGGATTGGTGATCTTGGTTGATGAAGGTGGGTGGATATAATTGTGAATGATTTGGTTGATTGATAGTGTCGGCTTAAGTCTGACTGGTAGTCAATGGTGTAGGGGAAGTGCTGCCCAAATTTTCAGAAATTACCCTATAGTTAAGGACAAAGAAGTATATTGTCGTTCTCGTCAGTATTCCAAATAATTGTGATCTCGGTTCTTGAGAAAGTTGTTATGACCAAACTGACTTTATATAATTGGTCTTTGATTCCAGTTAGCTAGTTAGCATTTGGTTTAAGTGATCAGCTAAAGGAGTTAATTGATCAACTTTACCAACTAATGGTTAGTTAAATGGAGATCGATTCCAATTAGATTGAGTCAAGCTCTAACATGATTTCTAGATCCGAAATGAAAGCAATAATAAATTTGAGAAAAAGTAATGGCGTTAACGTAAATTAAAGGCTTAGTTCAATTAGTATGGTGTTACTGCAACCAGGTGCAAGATTTGATCCAGAAGAATACGCTCTTTTCGGTGAATAAGAGGAGCGGGAAGTTACTGGTACACGCTAGTGAAAAGAATATTTTTAAAAACTGAAGGTTCAAGATAAAGAAAAGGGATTATATCATCTGTAATAGCGTTCCAGGAAGAACTTGGATGTATACCCATATCGAATGACGAATTAATGAAAGATTTGAATGTACACTTCTTTTGAATGGCGATTGAATGGAAGTTGCTATAGAATAATGGAAAGCTCGCAAATTCAAGCACCCAATGAAAGACAGAAATTGGTGAAGTCCGCATGCGAACTCAGGAAAAAGAGATGATGGTCAATGAAGAGAAGTCAAACACGCGATCTGTGACACGTCAAGCAAGGTTAAGAAAATAGCTACCGAGGAAATTCGATAATTCTGTTAGTAAGAATTTAAATAGTATATATAAAAGCCTTCATTCCAGTGGGAACTGCAGGAATGACTTATCCAATAATAAACAGAGTAGTATTACTAAAAAAAAAGAATTCGTTATGTTTAAGAGAGATAATAAATAACAAAAATGAAGAACTAATCAAGACAGGAAGTGGAATCAAAAGGATGATAAAGAAATTTTATAAAATAATCCAAGATATACGCAAGGTATGAACTTCAGTTAGGCCAGAATTGATTGGGAAATGAAGTGAAATGTCGATAATTAAAGATGGGAATTTCAGTCAAGGAATGCGTGTAAGTAGGAATGATGAAACGAAGGTATTAATGGCGGACTACTGGAAAAGAATGTTGCAATAAATCTCATGTCGGAATTTTTTTAAAAAAAAAAAAAAATTAAAGTGATGTCCCGGAAGTTCGAATGAATGATTTACCAAGGTTACCTCGGGGAATGAGATAAGAATTTCTTGTCAGTGACTTCACAGAGTGAAGCTGATATCAAAAGCCGGTATCGTATAACTTAATAGGGATGAGATAATAAGTGAAGGAAAACTTCAGAAATGTAAAAAGAATAATGAAATAAAGAGTATTTTGCGCTGTGCACAAAAGCGGTCATGGAAAAAGAGAATGGAGATATGAGGTTACGTGTCGTTTATCGGAAATTGTAAGTTTAAAGATTAAGTGAACACAATGTACCAGGAGTATTGGGATAGTTCGATTGTATTTATTGATAACATCCTCGCTAATTCAAGGATTAAGGAGAACCAAGTTGAACGCCTGAAGATATGCTTGCGAAAAGTTAGAAAATAGCAGCTGCATTCTCAGCTTCAAAGATATGAATTCTGGTTATAATTGATTATGAGCTCCAGTGTGTGGGTAAATACCAAATAGGAAAGATCCATTTAGGAACAAATGTTCAAATAGAAAGAAAAGAGTGAACACCATTAAGATTGTTGAGAAATGGTTAAAAGAATTGAAAAGGTTAGAAATTGAAGGATAGGTTTTGATCCGTCTTCTGGGTTATGTTGATACTTACTTTGTTGTTGAATATCAAAGGTGGTATTAATGCAGATGATTGATGTTGACTTCAGTATGGAACGATGTGAGCATCAAAGTTCGTATTGATATCTAATTTGATATGACAACAAAATGAGTATTAGTACCAAGAGACAGGGTTTTGAACAAAGTTATGATTCATTCCGTTCCAAATTAATGTACTTTCTTTCAGATAGTAACAGATTCTCGCTCAATGAATATACTTGATGGTGACTGAAAAGAAATAGAGGTATGCTACCAAGTGGTGAGTAAATGCAATTACCGAGATTATTCTTTTTAGCTTTTGAATAGATGTAGAACATTTCAAAGCATTAGACGTCATGAACTCAGGATATCGGGTGCAGACGAATAGAAAACGCAAAAGACCGATTAAAGATTCTCGAATACGACTGAAACGATCATAGGTCAATTTAGCCGAACAGAAAGAGACATGAAAAGTAGAATAGAACAGCCAGTGAAAATAGAAAGTTCATAAACATGAACTATTAAAATTGGAAAGCAAAGAAGGTTAGTGTAAATTAAGTTGGTCCTTTGAAATAGTGAGATAGATAGAACGATTGTGAATGAGTTGGTCTTGTTGTCACAGGTGTAACGAGTCCATAAGGCATTTATGTGCGTATGACTATGAAGAGTAATTTAGCTCCAAATATGTGAAATAAAAGATTGAGTTAGGGGTTGCATGAGCAACTGATAAATCTGATGACGGTAGGAGACCATTGAAACGTGATTAAAGTAGTGAGTCCTGAGAAGTTTTAAGTAGATACTCGAAATGTAGCAGTGTCTATTCTTTATCATGATTCTGAGGACAGAATCCTTTTAAGGGGGGGAGAATGTAACGCCTGGAAAATATTATGTAATTATTTTTATCAATAAATAATTATTATGTGAGTTTTGTGTGAATTTTGGTGAATTATTTGATGATGAATAATAATATTTGAATATTTATTTCTGATAAAATTTAGATATTCTAATTTCCAATTATCCAGAATTAAATCTAGATAATTTCGGTATTTTTCTGGTAATTTTTGGATTATCATATGATTTTATAAGGATTTATATAATTATAATAATTATTCTACCTAATTATAAAAATTACTTTTTAGAATCAGAAATTGTCCCACTTCAATCGTTTTTGCATTTTTACAATCCGAAACTCTTCCGAAAACTCCTTCCTAACCTAATCTGATAATTCTAAACACTTTTCATGTTTTGACTTTTCCGATCCGGGGTACGGTTTGACCTGTACGAGTCCCGGTGTGAAATTTTCGATACGCAGACCATTTTATATATCGATAAGAACCCATATTCTCAAAAGGCGGGACATTATTACCTTAATTTCGTATAAAGTATTTTATAGGAGGGTTTGTTTTGATAATTATTCAATTCTGATATTAAAATCATATCGTCTTTTTAGTTACTTAGCGGCTAAGTAACCTATTTTCGGAACCGATCTGTAAATGTAATTATCGAATTATTCAATAAATAAAATATGTGATGGTTCTGTCAGTTATGTGTTGATGTGTTATTAATCGTTTGTGAATTGCTGGATGCAAAGGTTAATTTTATAATTAATTAATGAGCTGTATGAATTTAATGTGGTTAAAATGATTTTTTAATTAAATATTGATGCTCATAAATGCTAAAATTGCTCCTAAAATTATTTTTGTTGTTTTATAATTTTATTTATTATCTTTAGGAATTTATAAAATTTAGAAATCAATATTTCATTAATTATTTATCTTTAAATGATTTTCTGATTTTATTAAATCGTAAAATTAGTATTTAATTCCAAAATATTTCAAAAATCATGAAAATTTTATTTTATTAACTTTTGAATATTTCGAGAATTTTAAAATTATTTTGGGAATTTTTCTAATTAAATTCACCCGTGCGTTGATTCGTTTAATCGTTAATTGCAGGTCTGTTGCACATTTCAAAAATATAATAAAAATTTTGAAAATGTATATTTTATTACTTTCGGGATATTTATAAAATTTTAAAACTATTTTGGTTCTAGTTTGATCAAGTATAATTCGCAACACTGCGCGTTAGAAGATTAAAATAACTCGTATTCGGGCTAGCAGTCGGGAAAAAACAAGACACGTGTCATATCAATTGGACACGCGGCTTGTAATTGGCATAACATCAGTGTGATTCATTTGTTTTTTTGGGATAAACATCCCAGCTTTGTCTCTCTCTTTCTCGGCTGTACTCTCTCGCAAATCTCTCTCGTTCTTTCTCCTCTCCCTGTTTCTCTTCGATTCCCTGTTATTTCCCTTTTCATTTCCCCTCCTTCCCTGCCATGGTGAGTGTTCGCCGCCTCCGTTTCTTTTCCGGCAACCGCCTCGATTCGTGGTTCTGGCTTATTTTATTTCAGTTGTGTGGGTGTTATGTGTATATGGGTGTGTGTATAGTCGTGTGTGTGTCGTGTGTGTTTTGTTGTGTGTCACTGTTTCTATCCCCCATCGCCGCCCCTCTCCGTTTCCGGCGAGGGTGGTGGCGCTTGGGCGAACCTTCAGGGGATGTTTATGCAGTTGAGTGTTTAATTTGGTTCTGCGTTTTGCTGCTGTTGCCTTGCTCTGTGATTGATTCGTGATGTTTCGCGTGTTTACACGCGTTGGTTTTTCTGAAAGTTTTATTGATTTAATTATGTTATTTTCTGCAGGATTCTATTGAATAACATTTCGTGATTTAAATAAATTTGTGCGAGAATATAATAATTAATCGGTGAGATTCGTGTCGGACGTCCGTTATAAACGGGAACCCGCGAATTTTACCACCGTCGGCGATGAGCCTCGGCGAGCCGACGGTGGGCAATGATGATTTTTATCTGGGTCCTAAATTATAAATTATAAATAAATAAAAATTAGTTGATAAAATAAATTGTGAAATAAAAATACGAATAAAAATGTAAAATACAAGTAATGACAATAATTAACCAAATCGGAGTTTGGGATTTGTGGAATTGATTGTGATTGGATTGTGGATTGTGTTGTGGTTGCGATTTGACGTCGAAATGATTTGACGGGTAGGCCGATAAATAGAGGAAACGCTGCCCGATTTTCGGAAAAATAAATTCCGAAAATACGAGAACGTAACCTGTAATTGTCGGTAACGTCGAACGAGGATATAATTGAACTTTATGAACTTATTTACGTGACATGACAAGATATTTCGTGAGTAATCGATTACCCTATTTTCGAGATAACAAATATACGTATTTTCTGAAAATAAATACCGAACCGAGTTTCGAAGATGTGAACCATAATTGTTATGTGTATTTCGATAATACATATAAATGTGAATTCAGTTATGAAATTGTATGGGTAGAATGGGGTGGCGATTTGATGTTAAGCTTAAGCGGTTATCTGAATTAGGGTATTTCAACCCTGTAGGTTTTAGACGGAAGACCTGAGACGTGACATCGGACTAGGAACGATCTAGTAATTAGACGTCGAGATCAACGAAGTTCCAACTGAAGAGTCTGAGTTGGGATCGTATCCAGAATAGGACAGTAGTTTGACGATAAAGCTGAACGATCAAAGTCGAACCAAAGTCAATAGCGGTTAAAGCTTATTTAGGCAAGTATTCTGGATTTTTCTTTTAAATACTGCAAGTATTCTTGAATTTTCTTTTAAATACTGTAAATATTTATTCGCTCTTATTCTAAGTTCAGAATAGTTAATAGTTTTACATTTCGCTGCAATTACTCTGATTATGCACGTTCCTTTCATTATTGTTCCTGTAATTCGATTGCTCTCGTGAGCAAATACCCATTCTTTCGAGTTATTTGCGAACCCTGAATTGGGATGTTTTGAATTCAAAATGATTTGACATCAAAAAAACTCTACGGGCTGGATAGTGATATTTTGGGGATTGAGTTTACTTAATCCTGAGGACCGGGATGACTGGTGCCTCGAGATGGGTCGTAGTGCCTGGGGACCCGACTAGATCTATATATATTGAGATATAGATCTCCATTATATTCTGAATGATCAGCAGAATATAGATGCGAATTAGTGTCCAGTCTAATTTATTGTTGATCGCCATTAATGGCATTCTCTCTCGAAAGGTTTTCATGATTCCAAAATCGGACAGAACCCTGATTCAGGAGATGAATCGGGGAATCGCTTGTCGATTTTGAATTTATAATTAAAGGCTGGTGACATCCAACGTTTATTCGCTCAACTCATTCAAACAAATAGAATTGTTTAAAATGGTTTTGAAATTTTGTCCGGAAGTTTTCTTTTTGATATCAATGCTTAAAACTCAAATTATATACTTGCTGGGCATTTTTGGCTCACTCTTGCTTTGTAAATTCTTATTTCTGCCAGAAACAGATAAGGATAAAAGTGAATAGCTTTGATAGACAGCAGAAGTTAGAGAAATTTCCGTTGCGAGAGGTTGAAGGTGTTAGAAGAATGTGACAAGAGCGTTAGTTCAAAGGTATTTACACTTGTATTTTAGTTATTGTGAGTTGTAAAGGGTTAGATTCTTATTTCATACCATAACCTGTAAACGATCCGGATTCAAGGGGTTATTTATTTATTTCTTTATTTTATGTAAAGATTGTTTAGTGACACCAAATCTTGACCCCGGATTTGGGGTGTTACAGATAATGTCATGTCAAACAGGGTAATTCAATGCAAGACTGCAAAAGAGATATGGGATGCTTTGGAAATAAGGTGTCAGGGAACTGATTCAATCAAGAAGAACAGGAAGACAATACTCACTCAAGAGTACGAACACTTTGACTCAAAGGCTAATGAGTCATTGACTGATTTATATGATAGATTTGTCAAACTCTTGAATGATTTGTCACTGGTTAATAAGGAGTATGATCTTGAAGATTCAAACCTTAAATTCCTGTTAGCTCTTCCTGAATGCCGGGATTTGAAGGCAACAACAATAAGAGACAACTATAATCTTGATGAAACAACTCTTGATGAAATTTATGGAATGCTCAAGACTCATGAACTTGAGATGGAACAAAGAAGCAAGAGGAAAGGAGGAAAGTCAAGGACAGTTGCTCTTAAGGCTGAAGAAGAATCCCTCAAGGCAGCTACCTCAAGGAAAGACAAGGGTAAATCTCTCTTCATAAAGTCTGATACTGAGTCATCAAGTTTTGAAAGTGATGATGACTCAGAATCTGAAAGCTTGCCTGAGACGGATGCTGATGAAGAGATGATGAAGCTGTGTGCTCTTATGGTGAAAGGAATCACAAAGATTGCATACAGGAAGTTCAGGAAGGGAAAGAAGTTTTCCAGGAAAGGCACAAGTTCTGATAAGAAGAATTTCAGAAAATCTAAGGGCAGAGGAGGAAAGTCTGACAGAGGAGATTATACAAATATCAAATGCTATAACTGTGGTGAGAAAGGCCACATATCTCCTGATTGCAAGAAAGTGAAGAGTGACAAAGGCAAGGCTCTTGTCACAAAGAAGAAAAGCTGGACAGACACCTCAGATTCTGAAAGTGAGGAGAATTATGCCTTAATGGCAAATGCTGATAAGGCAAGTGCTGAAAGCAGTTCTGAAGCTGCTGAATTAAAGGTACCTCAAACTACTTATGCCTTTCATACTGATGATATTAATGAGTTGAGAAGATATCTTAAAACCATGTTCATTAGTTATAGAGATCAAAATTTAACATGTGAAAGATTAACTTCTGAAAATCTTGCTTGCAAAAAGAGGAATGATTATTTAGAAAAAGAGTTAGTCATGTTCCATCAAACTCGGAAAGATAGAGATGATGCTTTCTATGTTAGGGATGAAGTGCTTAAAATGAATGAATCTCTAAAAGATGAGTTAGAAAAGGAAAGAGAGATTATCAGGACTTGGACTAACTCTGGCAGAACAACTCAGAATTTGTTAAGTAGTGAAAACTGGAAAGAGGGCTTAGGTTATGGAGAGGATAAGAATGATAAAGGAACTGTAGATATTAAGCCTGTAGTTGTTAAACAAAAGCCAAAGTTAAAACCTGTTAAGTTTGTAGCTGTAAAGTCTGATAATGAGAAATCAGAAGTTAAAAAGGAATTAACTTCTGACAAACTAAAACAAGAAAAGACAACTGAAGTAAATGTAGGCTTAATGACTAAGAAGTAGCTTAAGCATAAGCTGAAAGATGTTAAGAATGCAAACAAGGTAAAATCACCTAGGAAAAATAGGAATGGAAAGGAAGGTGTGAATAAAAGCAATAATTATAAGCCTGTTCTTGAGGCTCCTAGGAAAACGTGTCATAACTGTGGAAGTTATAACCATCTGGCTTCTTTTTACAGGAAGAATAAGAACATAAACTCCTTACCTTCAAAGTCAGGAGTTAAGAGTCAGTCTGTTAGATATAAGCCACAAAATCCTTGTTTTCATTGTGGTAGTTTATGGCATTCCATTTATACTTGTAAGGAATATCATAGTTCGTACTATGATTATTATCAAATAAAACCTTCTTTAAAGAAAGTTACCATTGTTCCTTCTAGTGTAAGTTCTGATTCAAAGTCTGATAGTGTAAATTCTGATAAGAAAATTGTTAACATAAACTCTGATGCTAATCCGCTGCAAATGTTAACAGACTTAATAAGGCCAGAGGATCCAAGCATGTCTGGGTCCTTAAAACTAATCATTAGTTGTCTTTGTGATTGCAGGGCAACAAGAAAAACATCCTAGTTTTGGACAGTGGATGTTCAGGACATATGACTGGGAATAAAGCCCTGCTATCAGACTTTGTGGAGAAGGTTGGCCCAAGTGTTTCTTATGGAGATGGCAACATTGGAAAAACATTGGGATATGGCAATATCAATCTTGGGAATGTCATCATTAAAGAAGTAGCTCTGGTCTCAGGACTTAAACACAATCTGTTGAGTGTTAGTCAAATCTGTGACAGAGGTTATCATATGGATTTCTTTGAAGAACACTGTGAAGTTGTAAGTAAATCTACAGGCAAAGTTGTTCTAAAAGGATACAGGCGTGGTAACATCTATGAAGCCAAGCTTTCAACAAGTACTGATGGTTCTGCGATCTGTCTGATGAGTAGAGCATCAATTGAAGAAAGCTGGAATTGGCACAAGAAACTCTCCCATTTAAATTTCAAACAATATAAATGAACTAGTCAAGAAAGATCTTGTGAGAGGACTGCCAAAGTCAGTATTTGTTCCTGATGGCCTTTGTGATTCTTGTCAGAAGGCTAAACAAAGGAAATCCTCATTCAAGAGCAAGACTGAATCATCAATTCTTGAGCCTTATCACCTTTTACATGTTAATCTATTTGGTCCAGTAAATGTCATGTCTATTACAAAGAAGAAATATGCTATGGTCATAGTGGATGAGTTCACTAGATACACGTGGGTGTATTTCTTGCACACAAAAAGTGAAACTGCATCTCTCTTTATTGATCATGTCAAGCAACTGGATAAATTGGTCAAAGACTCAGTGAAGATAATAAGAAGTGATAATGGTACTGAGTTCAAGAATTTGATAATGGAAGAGTTCTGCAAAAACCATGGAATCAAACAGGAATTCTCTGCTCCTGGAACTCCACAGCAAAATGGAGTTGTTGAAAGGAAGAATAGAACTCTCATTGAAGCTGCACGTACAATGCTTGATGAAGCAAAGCTTCCAACCTTTTTCTGGGCTGAAGCTGTGTAGACTGCTTGTTTTACTCAGAATGCAACACTCATTAACAAGCAAGGAAAGACATCATATGAGATGGTGAAGAAAGTACTTCAAACGAATGTCTTTACAATTATTTTCTCTCTCAGACTGAGCCAAAGAAAGTGGAAGAAGCTCTTCAAGATGTTGATTGGGTGCAAGCAATGCAGGAAGAGTTAAATGAATTTGAAAGAAACAAAGTCTGGACCCTAGTGCCAAGACCAAAGAATAGATCTGTTGTTGGTACAAAGTGGGTATTCAGAAACAAAACTGACAGTGATGGCATAATTACAAGGAATAAGGCAAGGCTGGTTGCAAAAGGATATTCTCAATAGGAGGGAATTGATTATGATGAAACATTTGCACCAGTTGCTAGATTGGAAGCCATAAGGATATTTTTGGCTTATGTTGCTCACAAAAAGTTTACTGTCTTTCAAATGGATGTGAAAAGTGCTTTTCTCAATGGAGAATTGGAGGAAGAAGTATATGTTGAACAACCTCCAGGCTTTGTAGATTCCAAATATCCAGATTATGTCTACAGGCTTGATAAAGCACTTTATGGACTTAAGCAAGCTCCAAGAGCATGGTATGAGACTATAGCTCAGTTTCTTCTGGAAAGTGGATTTAACAGAGGAACTATAGACAAAACACTGTTCTACCTCAACCATGGAAAGGACTTACTTCTGGTCCAGATTTATTTTGATGATATCATTTTTGGTTCTACAAATGACAGACTTTGCAAGAAGTTTGCCAAACTGATGCAGTCAAGATATCAAATGAGTATGATGGGGGAACTTAGCTATTTTTTGGGCCTTCAAGTCAAGCAGAATGAAGAAGGCACTTTTATTTGTCAAACTAAGTACACCAGAAATTTGCTGAAGAAATTTGGAATGCAAGATTGTTCAAGTGCATCCACTCCCATGGCCACTGCAACAAAACTGGACAAGGATACTGGTAAATTAGTAGATATTACTGATTACAGAGGTATGATTGGCTCTCTACTCTATCTAACTGCTAGTAGACCTGATATCATGTATGCTACCTATCTTTGTGCAAGATTTCAAGCAGATCCAAGAGAACCTCACTTAACAGCTATGAAAAGAATTTTCAAGTATCTTAAAGGAACAGCTGATCTGGGATTATGGTATCCCAGAGAATCAGATTTTAAACTAATAGGTTACTCAGATGCAGATTTTGCAGGTTGCAAAATTGACAGGAAAAGCACAAGTGGAAGCTGCCAATTTCTTGGAGGCGGATTAGTTTCTTGGTTTAACAAGAAACAAAAGTCAATTTCCACATCAATTACAGAAGCAGAGTACATTGCTGCAGGAAGCTGTTGTGCACAGATTCTTTGGATGAAGAATCAGTTACTGGGTTATGGGTTAACATATTTTAAAATCCCTATTTACTGTGATAATCAAAGTGCTATTGCTATGACAGGTAATCCAGTTCAACACTCAATGACAAAGCACATCAACATCAGGTACCACTTCATAAGAGAATATGTGGATGAAGGTACAGTGGAATTGCACTTTGTTCCAACAGATCAACAACTAGCAGATATCTTCACAAAACCGCTATGTGAAGCTACTTTTATAAGATTGGTAAATGAACTTGGAATGGTTTCAGGTTATTTCTCTAAATCTGCTTAGTTTTGTTCTGATGCATCAGACTTTATGCTCAGTATTTACAGAAAATACTCTCTTTGTGTATTCTGTGCTTAATTGAAAATTGCTTAAGTACTGACTATTGTCTGATGTGACTTTCTAAACTCTGATAGTGATATGACTGTTTATGTAACTATTCAATCCTATAAGGATACTTGTGCTAGATGCTGACCTAGTTGTCTTCAATACACTAGAGATCCCACGTTAGAAGTAATTATTTCTGTGGAAATCTAGTGACACAAGCAAATTCTGATATTGAGCTTAGTTGAGTTTACTTTGTCTATCTTATTACTAAGTCAAAAACTAGAATGATGCCTCTCTTCTGTTAAGTTCTGATGCTAGTAAATCTGTTGAATGTACTAAGTGCTGATAAACCTCACTTATCAAAAGAAAAAGAAATAAAAATCAGGTACTCCTTTGAGGTCTAGAGTAAAAATATGGAAGGAACGACCCAAGTGCATTGTTGGTATTAAGTAATATGCATCAGAAAAGTAAAATATTTTCTTGGTGACTTTTCACACTCTATGATTACTGGAGAAATACTCTGATAATAGCATAAATTCTGATAAGCAGTCGTGACTCACTTACACTGAGAAGCCACTGTAAAATAGAATTTAAAAAAAGATGCACAAAATTAGCACAAAACAGTTGAGGTGGACTCAAGCATGAACTCATTCAATAGTAGGCTTCAGAATAATGACAGATTTTTAGTAAAGTTTAAGTTATGCCTTATTTCTAAGATGTACTGAAGTGAATCAGACTTTACTCTTTGTCTGATATTTAGCTTAATGCACACACTAAACACTCCATATGAATGATGAAAATTACTGTGGTGATCTATGTTATTTTAGATGAACAATTTATGTGTCAGATTGCATAAATTTTGAGGACAAGTTCTGTTGAACGTTCTGATGATTAAGTTCTGAAGAATCTATATCAGAATTTGTGTGAAGAATTACAAAGATAGGCATTCATTTTTCGAGTTAAGAAATCATGTTCTGATAACTGTTAAGTTCTGATATAAGTCTAAGTTCTGATATTAAATTTTGATCCTTTACTTGACTTATTTGTGAATAAAATCTAAAAATAGTCTCATTTTAAATCAAAATATGTTGGGGCAGAATATTAACAGTCAATATAATTAGGGATAATGGTACACGTACATGCACAGTAATTTTTACTTGTTTCTTGTGCGCATTAAACCCTGTTTTACCTTTCCAATGACTGTTTTTCTTCTTCCAAGTCTAGGGAGATGAGGTAGAATTATTTCTACCTATCAGCATTAAATTTCCTTGCGTCTCCTGGCATTCTCTTGCCTATATAAACAAACACTTCACAAAAACCTACACATCATTTCTTTTCTCACATACTCACCTTCATTTTCTTCATACCAACAAAACTATGGTCAACTACAACATGTTCTTGAACTATGAGACCTTCAACATGGAGCTGAGCTGTGAGGCCTGGCAGCAGGAATGACACGTGACTGTCATTCCTGATGAGATTTGGGACTCGATTCTCTAGGAGGTTCTCACACACCTCCTGTTCTTTTACATGGACTACCATCGCCATCTGGAGCGATTGAAGGAAGAAAGGCTGGAAGCTCTCCACCAGCAAGAGCGAATCATCAGACTCGCTATTCTTTTTGTAGAGAGTAGGAAGAAGAAATAACTTATTTTCTTCTTCCTGTTTTTTTCATCATCAGCCTTGCCCTGCTTCTTGAGCTAGGACAAAGGCTGTTGATGTTAGGTTTAGAAGCTTAGGACAATCTTGTAATGCTCTAATGTAATTTAAATTTCATGAATGTATTCTCTTAATATATAAATGGAATTTCTACTTTTTGCAAGTTTTTGTCTCTGAGATGTTTGTAATTTAAATACACTGATAAATCCTGATATATTTATATTCTGATGACCATTTCATTCTTGATTTAAATTAAGTTCTGATCTTAAAATATCAGTACTTGTTTACTTGATTTATTCTGGTCATTCTCACACTCGAATTTTTTTTCAGAATATTGGTGTTGTAGTGAAAATAATTGAATAAGTGGGAACAGTTTAAATTTTGAATTAAAACTGATTTACCTCAATTAATGGAATTACTGGGTAAGTGGAACGGTTTTTCCTTGAAAAACTGCAAGTGGGTAAGTAATGATTACTGTTTTCCCGTGCCCATTAACTATTCATTATTGTTGCATGTCTGACAGGTGTCCAACGGTTATATTTTTTTTTTACCAAGTATAAGTAAGAGAGAGAGAAGATTATACAATCTTTTATTTACTTTTATACTTTATCTCTCTTTCTTTGCTTTTACTCTCTCTCATCTCCTGACGTTGGTTTTTCACTCAGACATTTTATCAAACACCTAACAGGCAAATCTTAAATTTTAATTATTCTCATGGCACCTAAGGATTTGATCATTGATGGAGCTAAGTTCGTTCCAAATAACTATGCTGCAATTCTCGATCATGCTGAAGCTCCATCTGAGTTGCATTTTGTGCAAGATCTTCTTGCACACAGTGAAATTGGGTATGCATTGACCCAACCTTCAGTCTTTTCAAGCCAACAAGTTCTGATGTTTTGGCGGACAGGGCATTTTGACAATGGTGGTGCTAATGGTACTCCCAGCATTGTTTTTGAAGTGGATGATACTGAACATGTGGTAACTCCTGGTATAATTCGCAAGGCCTTACATTTACCAGAAGGATGTATTTTCTAAACACCGGAGGAATCAGCTCTACAAGAGTTAATGGCAAGTTTGGGGTATGAGCAGAGTTTGGCTAAGCTTGGACAGTTGAAACGGGCTCATATCAGAAAGGAATGGAGCTTCTTCTTCGACTACATCACTAAAGTCTTCGGTAATAAGTGTTCCAACTTTAATGCCATTCCTATAATGAGTCAGCACATCGGGTATGCTATTATTAACCAAACTCATTTTGATTTTTCAAATGTTGTGATAGGTTTTATTGGGGATAGGATGACAGAAGATAGGAATGTTGTCTACTTTGCTAGATTTTGTCAGCTTATGTATAATTTCTGTTGTGCTGATTAACCCCAACCTACCACTAACTTAACTCCACCTTTCAAAATTGCAAAATGAGCCTTTAATGACTTGGTAAATGCTGACCTTAAGAAAAAGGTGGTTAGACCTTTACAGATTCCTCAGTCTGTACAACAGATCTTGGTAAATGCTGATCCTCAAACTTATAGATCTGTTTATCCTGATGTCCAACCCACCACCACAACCCAAACACCACAGCAACCATCAGAACATACCACTCATACATCAATTCCTCAACCTTCCCTCAGAACATATCTCAAATCATATCTCTCAACTTCACAGACAGCTTAACCTTCATCCTCAGCACCTACTGTGAAGCCTTCATCTTCCAAGCCCAAGAGGACAAAGACTGTTTCTCAAACACCACAGAAGAGAAAGAGGATTGTTCTGAGAGATGAGTCTGATAGTGAGGAACATGTTTCTTCATCAGAACCTGTTGTTAAAGAAGCTGAGAAAGTTCCTTCTCAGAAGGATTCTGAAATTGGGGGATCTAAGCTTCTCAAAAGGCTTAGAAGAATGACTTCTGCTGAACCTCCCAAGGAATCCCCACCTTCAAAGAGATACAAGAAACAGAGAGCTAAAAGTCCAGTTTCAGATGATGAGGAAGCAGCAGCTGAGGAAGGAGATCAGAAATCTCTGATCTCACAAGAACCAGAATCTGCTGAAGCCACTGCTTCTCCATTGACTCCAACTCATGAAGCTGCTATAGAAAAGGTCAACACACCATCTGTGTCTCCTGTACATAAGACTGTATCTCCTGTTGATCTAGGCACAAGTGCTGAAATTGATATTCAGAACCTGGTTGTGCCTGAGGTACTTTACTTAGAAGCTCCAACAACAATTAATCTATCAACAACACCTGTTACTGATGCTACTCAAACTCCAGAATTGTCTACTACACCTTCTCTGCATCTAGATGTTGATGATCAGAATATAGATGAACATCAGGATATGGATGTTGATCAGAACTTGGAACCAGATCAGCACTTAGAGGATGATGCTGAAGCCTCAATTTCTTCTCATACTGTTGTTTTATCAGAAAATGCTGATTCTGTAAGTTCTGATGCTGCAAATGCTGATGATACTGGTGATGCTGCTCCAAATGCAGATGTTGATGAAGCAGGTCCTTCAGGACATGCACCTCAGCCAACTGTTCACAAAAGTGAACTAGTTAAGAATTTTGTTACAAGAGAAGCACCAGTGCCTTGGAGTGAAACTCCTGCAGGACAGGAGTGGACTAAGGAATGGAACTCAGTTACCTGTGTTCCATCTGCAAAGAATCTTGCTGAGCACTTGACAAAAGCTGATGAGATGTTAATTAATGATGATTTCAAAACACAGCTTCGAGTCACTGCATTGAGTACTAAACATCTGCAAGGTCTCCATTCAACTACTCATGCAGAGTTATATAAAATTCAGGAAGAATTAATCAAGCAAGAACAAGTTCAGAAAATTGACAAGAAAAAATTCTTCCAACCTACCTTTGACAGAGTTGTTTATATTGAGAAGACCCAAGAGAAGCAACAGTCTCAGATTGATGCTATGTTGAAAAATCAAGTTTCTCAGCAATCTCAACTTGATGAAATCCAAGCCTCAGTGGAATTGCTTGTCTCTCTTCTCTTACCTGCTGATACCAAAAAGGGGGAGAAAGTAATTAAGTCCAAATGCAAAACTGAAAAGACACTAAAGGGGAAGGATGATGGACCAGGGAAACTCTGGAATGGGTGGAGGTCATAGTTAAGGTAGAGGTTTCTCATCAAGAAAAGCTGAAATCACAAGTCACAGGACAAGTTCTGATGCTGGAAAAAGAATTACTTCTGCTACTGGTAAAAGGATAAGTTCTGATGAACTTTTAGATCTTGATGAAGAAATGTCAAGACAGTTATTTCTTAAGGAAAATCCAGAAATGGACTTGGAGAGTCTGATGGAAGAAGAAGCTAGACTTAAATCAGAAAAAGTCAAATCTAAATCTGAAGCTTCTGGTAAAAAGAAACTTCCAAAACTCAAAGGCATTGTGATAAAAGAAAGGACAAACTATGAAGCAACCAAAGCTAAATTACAACTGCAGATAGATCCAAGGTCCAAGGGCAAAGAGAAAGTTGGTGAACCTATCAAGGTTTATGTGCCTCCTGTGAATGAAGAAATTACTGATGAAGATGCTGATCTTGCTCTGACTTCAAGAAAAGTTTCTAAGACAACCTCTGACATGGCTCAAGTTGTTCAGAGTCAAGAGATAGTTAGTTATGATATCTCAAAGAAGCAAGTAACCTCTGACATAGCTCAAGTTAACTTGATATCACAAGATAAATCAAAGAAAACCTCTGACATTGCTCATGTTAAACCTTCAAAGATACTCCTATTAGGATTCACTAAAGCCAAACAGACTTAACCTTTGAAGACTACTGCAAGTGGTTTTGAAGCAAGAGTGGTTACTGGAAAGGAAGCAAGAGATAAAACTGGATTGGGAAATGCTGATGAAAGAAGAATACAGAACACAACCAATGATCCAACTTCCTTAAGTGAACCAGGTATTGGAGCAACTCCTGAGAGATTGAATCAACTAAAATATGTACAAATGGTTTACCATACCTACTTGAAAGAACACATCTTGTTGTACTTCATGACAGATGGTAGGGTTTATCATATAAGGGAAAATGCCAT
The DNA here is from genome assembly GCF_009905375.1 of Apium graveolens. Lineage (NCBI taxonomy): Eukaryota > Viridiplantae > Streptophyta > Magnoliopsida > Apiales > Apiaceae > Apium > Apium graveolens. Next base: position 73,736,590 of record NC_133655.1, read on the forward strand.
TCCACTGAAGTATTTTGAAGAGCTGGAACATGTATTATTCTTACTTCAAGTGAATGATAAAATAACAGAAAGTGCTGCAAACTTTTTGAAGAGTCAAATTCAGAAACAGAAAAAGCTTTATTCTGTTAAGTCTGACAGCACATATCTTCCAAAGTACAGAAATCACAAGGGTGATATTATTGAGATGAAGCCCAATTCTGCTAAGATTATAACTACCTTTCTGGGTTACAGGGCTGTGGAATTCAATCTTGAGTCTGACAGGGCATATTTGATCAGACTGGATCAGGACATAAGGAAAGCTAGAATTAATGATCTCAGGGTTGCAATCTTTCAAATTGGTGAAGATTCTGCAGAACGCTAAAAGGAGGATGATTGATGAACTCAGATATGCTGAGAGATGTTTGTTGAAGAACTATCTCAGAACAACTCCTGACATCAGAGAGATCAGAAGATGAAGCCAAGTCAAGATCTACAACTACTTAAATTCTGATATGGATACAAACTGAAGTTGTTATTAGAAGTTAAAGATTGGTAAAGCTCTAAGGACTGTAAGTTGTAGTTATCTAGTCAAATTCTCATGCATTTGTACTTAATGTTTTTGACATCATCAAATATCTGTTAAACTTGTATATTATGCTAATACAAGTTGGGGGAGATTGTTAGATATATTTGATAATGTCATGGCTAATGTGATTTATGTTTAGTTTTCAGATCTTACTTAAACAGGATAAATCAGTACTTACTGGAAGTCAGGACTTAAGGATATCAGTACTTATATTATCAGGAAATAATCATCAGAAGATGGATATCAGAACTTAAGTACTGAAGGACGTTCAGATAAGGAAGGCAGCTGGTTAAAGGAAAGAAGATCGAGATAAATATAAGAAGAGATATGCATGAAGAAGGAATTCTACGAAGAATAGAATACTTGGAAGAAAAGATATCTGATTGATATATTTTAGGAAGCAGAATTAAGTTCCATATCAATTAGCGATTATCTTGTAACTGTGTAGTATATAAACACAGACATAGGGTTTACACTATAAGTGTTATCACAATTAAGGAGATTATTCTTTGTAACCCTAGCAGCTCTCGTGATATTTGTTCATCACTGAGAGAGAACAGTTCCATACTGTAACAGAGTTTATTGTTTCAATAAAGTTTGTTTTCTGTTACTTGAGTTATTAAAGTTCGATTTGATTGTGCTATATACTGTATTCACCCCCCCTCTACAGTGTGTGTGACCTAACATTATTTACCAGTCTTGTAAAAGTAGCTTCACATAGTAGTTTTGTGAAGATATCTGCTAGTTGTTGATCTGTTAAAACAAAATATAATTCCACTGTACCTTCCATCACATGTTCCCTTATGAAATGGTACCTAATGCTGATGTGCTTTGTCATTGAGTGTTGAACTGGATTACCTGTCATAGCAATAGCACTTTGATTATCACAGTAAATAGGTATTTTAGAAAATTCTAACCCATAATCCAGTAACTGATTCTTCTTCCAAAGAATCTGTGCACAACAGCTTCCTACAACAATATATTCTTTCTCTGCGGTTGATGTGGAAATTGATTTATATTTCCTGCTAAACCAAGAAACTAATCTGCCTCCAAGAAATTGGCAGCTTCCACTAGAGCTTTTCCTGTCTATTTTGCATTCTGCAAAATCTACATCTGAGTAACCTATTAACTTAAAATCTGATTCTCTAGGATACCACAATCCTAGATCAGCTGTACCCTTAAGGTACTTGAAAATTCTTTTCACAGCTATTAAATGAGGTTCTCTCAGATCAGCCTGAAATCTTGCACAAAAACAGGTAACATACATGATATCAGGTCTACTAGCAGTTAAATAGAGTAATGAGCCAATCATACCTTTGTAGTTAGTAATATCTACTGATGAACCAGTATCTTTATCTAACTTGGTTGCAGTGGCCATGGGAGTGGATGCAGTTGAAACTGGTGCAAATGTTTCATCATAATCAATACCCTCCTGTTGAGAGTAACCCTTAGCAACCAGCCTTGCTTTGTTCCTTGTAATTATGCCATCACAGTCAGTTTTATTTCTGAACACCCATTTTGTGCCAATAATGGATCTGTTCTTTGGTCTTGGCACTAGGGTCCATACTTTATTTCTTTCAAATTCATTTAACTTTTCCTGCATTGCTTGTACCCAATCAATATATTGAAGAGATATTTCCACTTTCTTTGGTTCAGTCTGAGATAGAAAGGAATGATATAGACATTCATTTAATGTTGCAGTTCTAGTTCTGACACCTGCTTCAGGATCTCCAATTATTAAGTCAGGTGTATGTGATTTGGTCCACTTCCTTGCAGATGGAAGTTGATTTCTAGAACTGGATCCTCCCCCATGATCCATATTGTCTCCATCAGCATTTTCTGATGCTTCCCATGTAGTTATGCTCTCTGAAACTTCAGAATTTGAGTTGGTTCCTTTAGGATTTGAAGAATCAGAATTTCCAGAATTATCAGAACTTGGCTCATCAGAACTTGATGAATCAGAACTTGAAGAGCCAGTGACAGGTTCTGATGCTTCTTGAGAGTCTTGAGTTGTGGTAGGATCTTCAGCTTGCTCCCCCTGGACAGGTGTCTTTTCCTTTGGAGTTGTTACCACAGTTTCAATGACATCAAAACTTAACCCGCCAGAACTTACAGGATTAGAGTTTAAGTCATCAGAATTTACAGTATCAAAGTTTAAATTTTCATTTTCAAATCTCAGCTGATCATGATCATTGAAATCTTCAAGTTCAGTAATCTTCTTATCATCAAAAGATACATTGATAGATTTCATGACAACCCTTGTTCTTAAATTGTAGACTCTGAATGCTTTTGTGGAAAGTGGATATCCAACAAAAATTCCTTCATCAGCTTTTAGATCAAATTTTGACAGCTGTTCAGGATGAGTCTTAAGAAAAAAACACTTACAACCAAATACATGAAAGTATTTCATATTTGGCTTCTTTTTCTTCACCATCTCATATGGTATTTTTCCATGCTTGTTTATGAGTGTTGCATTCTGTGTAAAACAAGCAGTCTACACAGCTTCAGCCCAAAAGTAGGTTGGTAGCTTTGCTTCATCAAGCATAGTTTGTGTAACTTCAATGAGAGTTGTTATTCCCAAGGAACTAATAATGAAATTTACAAAAGGGGGGTTGAATGTAAGTCTCAAAACTTTTAACAGTTTTGAGCATTTTCAAAGGCTAGGTGTATAATGAACAGATGTGTGTGAATTGCTTTAAGCAAGTGCAGACAGATGAATATTCAAAACACAAATGTAAAGAATACAGAAGCTTTTAAAACTTTTCTGGTGGATTTGTTGTTCCACCAGAGATGTGTATTTCAGAAAATCTGTGATACAAAGAATTGTTCACAGCTGCTTCCTAGTACAAACTAGATGATTATCTCTCTGAATTTTTCTAAACAGCTCTTGAAAATTCACATCTAATTACTAGATGCAACTTGGTTTATATATCACCAAGTTTTACAAGTGAAGACAAAGATAAAGTACAATTATAAAATAGTCTTTCACATGTTTCTTCTTCATTTCTCTATCCAATGCAATCTAAGATAATCTGTGAATCTTTGAATACTTCCTTGTTTGCACCAGAATGGAAATGCTGCTTTTTCTTGATTCCTCCAAGAGGCTACCACATTCCAATTGTCTCTGTCAACCCATGTGCCTCTGTCAGCTTATGAATTGTCACTATCAACTGCTATGGAACTGAGCATCCATTGAAGCTTTCATCCGTTGGTGGCTTTATCCGTTAATGCTCTTATCCGTTGATACTTTAGCAGTTGAAGCTTTATCCATTGATGCACTTATTCATTGATGGATGTTATCCGTTGAAGCTTTAGAGACATCCGTTGAGGCTTTGTTTCTCATCCGTTGAAGGCCTTTAATTTATCCGTTGATACTACTTCATTTATACAAAATTACAAGGCATGAAATATTTACAATTAGCCCTCCTATTTGCATATCCACTAGTTGTCAACATGACTTATAATTTCCTACAACTTCTAAGAATTATAACTTAATTACAAAGACTGAAATGTGCTACAATACCAAACTTATTTCTAAGTAAAGCTACTCCATCAACGGATAGCCAAAGTGGTCTTATCCGTTGAGGCTACAAACACTAGTTTTCTTAAGTGTTTTGTTTAACTTATCATCAAACTAATACACATATATTCCTAACAATCTCCCCCTATTTATGTCTACTAGAATTGTAGGCATAAATTCAAGGTTAACTTGATGATAACAAAACACTTAACAAATATATGAGTTGAAACTAAGTAGAAATTCAAAAGTGCTGCAAAAGTGTATGTACTGAGATAGAGTTGAAGATTTACAGTGTTTCCAAGGGTGCTTCTTTAGCCTGAGCAAATCATTTTCTTTTCCTTTGTTCCCTTATTTTCTTCCCTAGCCTCCTGCCATTTTCCTCTATTTGGAGTTGGAGTTGTCTGTAGAATTCAGCTTCATCTTTATCACTGATATCCAACTTAGATTGCATGTCCTTGAGAATTTCATTACTGGTAATCTTAAGCTAGTCTTCAAGTCTTAAAAATCTTCTGAATCCTTTATTGTCTCTGAACTCATCAACCAATGAGGTGATTTATGAATTGTGGTTCCATGCTCTAGGATGAGTAATGTTCTAGGCAAGGAATTTGACTCCCACCAAGTCTTCCTTATGCTGGCAATCTTGTTGAGAATCTCAGTACCAGTGTCCCTTTTTATAGCTGAGTAGACTCTAATCAAGGTAGAGTAGCCCTCATTTAGAATTCTTTGAAGAGGCCAAGTCCTTTCCACACTTCCTTTATACTTGAACACTAGCATTTCTGGTAGCTGTCCATAGGCATTTATTCCCCTTACTTCCTCCAGCTCATCCAGGTAGAGTTCAATATTTATATATTCTTTTATGTCACAAATGTGAATATAATCATCATTTGAGGCTTATGGTTTAGGCTTAGGTTTATGTTTCTGAGTGAATTTCCTTGAGGTTGGGGGAGGTGTGGATTTGGATTTTCTTTTCAGTTTCTTTGGTGGTGGAGAGGTAGTTAAGAAGGTAGGCAATTTGATGGTGTTCTAATAAATAGGTTCCTCTTTAGGGATGATTGGTTCACCATGGATATTGATACTGGGATCAGCAACAAAAGGTTCAGGAATGGAAGGTAGTGGTTTGGATTTTGATTGGATTACTTCAGTGTCATCTTCACTCTTCCTTTTTGCCCTAACCTTCTTTCTGTTACCCTTCTGCCATTTCTTTCCTTCCTCACTTTTTTCTTCCACACTTTCACCAACCACATTCCCCACATCCACATTTATGTTTTCAGTCTTGTTTCCTTCACTCTTGTCTTCAATCTTCTTCTTATCTTCAAGTTGACTTGACTTTAGCTGTTCTTCAAGCTTTGCTTGTGTTCTTTTGTCAGCCTTCAACTTTTTAGCTTCTTCCTTTAGCCTCATGGTCTCTTCCTTCTTGGCTATTGAGAATTTGGGATGTCCTTGAATCACATATATACTCTTTCCCTCTCTATAGATGATAGCCATATTCATTCTTTCTACTAAATCCTTGGTCTCTTTGTGCTTTATGATATTACCACCCAAAACTTTGTCTTCATCAGGCTTTGGAAGGGGAAAATCCACTTCTTTTAGTTGAGCAGAAGTTAGAGGGTTCTTTGTAGAGGCCTTGTTGAATCTAGTGGTTGGCCTGAGTACCATGGGCTTCAGGTTCCTTGAAGAGGTTTCTCCAACCTTATTCCTCCTTACTAGCTTGTGCTCCATAATGATTGGCTCAACTTTTGTGTTATGTTTCACAGATAGAGATTTTGCAGTTGTAGAACCAAACACTTGTTGCATCCTTTCATCAATTTTCCTCCTTTGCTCTTTCACCTTCATCTCAGCTGCTGCTAGCTGGATTAGATCAATTCCATCAAGCTTTCCTCGATTTGAAGTGTTGGAGAAGTAGTGATGGCAGGAACTAGCACTTTGGATATTTGAATTTGTATAGATGGCTCCCCTTCCCCTTTATTCTCCCCCTTTATTCTCCCCCTTTTTGTTATCATCAAGGAGAGGGGTCAAGCCCTGTGCTTTAGCCAGTTGCATTAGAAGACTTGTCTGAGACTGTTGATTTTGAAGAAGGGTCACCATAGAGTTCTCAATAATTTGAACTCTTTCCTCCAATTTGGCCATCTTCTTTTCAGCATCTAATTCTCTTCTCAGTCTCAGTAACAGTTCCTGCATAGTACCAAAGGGCATAACTGCATCCAGTTTCTCAGTAGTGTAGGACTTTAAGTCAGCTATATCCTTTTTGAGTTCATCCACACTTAGATTCTGTCTTAATTGTTGTAGCTTCATGAGATGTAGAGAATCTAAGTGTGCCTGGAGAATGGCCTTGGTACCAGCATTGGAAGTTTCCTGAATTGCCTTTTGGATAGCCATGACTTGTTTGACTAAGGATACATTGAAATGCCCTGGGGTAGACTCCTTTGTCAATGCCCATTCAGGTAACTCTGGAATAGAGCTTGGGCCTTCATCTACCCCCTAAGCTCATGCTTCCATCAAAAGAACCAAAGTCATCATCATTAGAATTTACTCCAAATTCTTCAGATGGCTCTCCAATTGTAGAAGGCATCATATTAACAGCAGCTTTATCCCTTTGTAGAGATTCTGAAGTATGTACTAGGTTTAGAGTCTTTTCTGCCTCCTCATTGCCCTGAGTAGCCAACAGTTGATAGGCTGACACAGGATGAGTAAAAGTGTCAGCATCCAAGGAAATGTTATCAATTTCAGCTCTGTAATGTTGCTGAAATTATCTTTCCTTGTCAGCATCATCCACAATCATTGACTCACTAGAAATGGATGGATCCACCCTTATATCTCATGTACCTGCTTTTATCTCAATTTCTCTCTTTTCTTGCATCAGGGGCTCCCCCTGGCTCACACTCCTCACACCCTCACCTTCACCTACTAAGGTGGTACTTCTCTCATTTTCTTTTGCCATGCTGGAAGAAATAGCATGTATATTTATACTCTCAAGCTCTCTTTTTTCCTGGGAGCAACCCAGCCTCTCACTCAAGTTTTCACTCCCTTCCCTCAGCCCTAGAAGTGATTGTACAGTAACCATGTCTTCTACACTTGGAGTTAATTCAGGTGTTTGTGTAGAGACCATCAACGGATAAAGAATATCCGTTGAGGTTGAAACTGATGGTATCAACGGATAAATGCTGTTAAGCTTATCCGTTGAAGAACAACCACTTTTCAACGGATGAGGGATATCCGTTGAAGAAGGAAAAGAAGTAGAAATTGAAAGTGACATAATTGTTGAATCTGTGTGGATTGATTTTAAATTATGTGACACAGATTCTTTAACTAAGTATGAAAGAATTGGCTGATGATCCAACAAATCATCTAAAAGATGATGATCACCAGTACTTGAGTGGGGCTCCTCCCTGAGTTGTAAAGAGGGAGAATCAGGAATTGATGTGAAAATCATGTCCACATCCAGAGATGGTGATGGAGAATTTGGTGGTTGGTGTGTGTCAATTTTGAGAGAATGGGATTGTGACTCCACATTTGTTGGAGTCACATCAAGTTGAATTTGTGAAGGCATGGATACAGGTGATTGTATCTGTGCAGTGTGTGCACCCAGTTTTGAAACTAGGGTTTTGACCTTCTTTCTTCTTGTGAAGGCTTTTACAGGTGAGTGTGTGGCTACAGTGTCCCTCCCTCTTTTGTTCTGTCTCCCTGGTTGGGGACTATTTTCAATAGCTACACCTTTTTGGGAGGGTGCAACTAGGGATGAGTTTGAATCCTTTTCAACCACCACATTCTTTTGAGAAACTGTGGCTTGGCTAGCTTGGATACCACTAACCTCTCCTACCTTATTCTGGGGGTTTTCTTTATGTTCACCCCTCCCCTCACCACTAACACCCTGTTCACTCCCCTCAGAGTTTATGGTAGTTATTACAACTGTTGTCTTTTGAGAGACAACAGATGTGGCTTTCTTTGACTTGGGTTTTGAAATTTTAGGTTTGGTGGCCTTGGTAGGAATCTGTTGGGGCATTGACACAGATCCCATGGCCACACTTGAAGGCAAAGAAATGTTAGGGTTTGAAGTAGTAGGAGTTGAAGAAGTATTTACCTTACTTAATTACCTGAGGTGCATTTTGTAACGCCACCAAATCCGGGGTCACGGGATCTGGTCGTCACTATGAAACCTCAATCCAAATTAACCTGTTAAATTAATAAATAAATGCCAGCGGAAGATATTTATCATAAATGACCCCAAACTAATCCAAGATCTTTTAAGGTTACAGTTCTAGAAACAAGAATTCCAAATTCCAAAATAATTTTTCACTTTCTCTTTAAAACTTTTTTTTCAATATTTTCCAAACTCAAAGCTAAACCCCCTAGTATAACTTCGAAATGAAGTATACTAGGCCCAACTATAAAATAACACAATTATAATATAATATAATATAATATAAACAACTTTACACAATAAAACTTACACTAGGCCGCAAACCCTGGACCAACCACCTTCCAAAAACTTCTTCTTTGCTTCCTCGAATTACACAGCTAAATAGCACAAGTTAATCCTCACTGGAGGTTAAATTTAAAAACAGGCAAGTATGAGCGAAAGAAATGCTCAGCAAGATCATTATAGCGAATATAGGGTCATTGTGTTATAAAACCGACATCTGTATTAGAGCAGAACATTTAAAATCATAATTGTTGAATCATAAAATTTTAGTTGAGGAACCCTAGAATCGATTCCTTAATTGTATTCAAAACAATTTTGATATTTTTGCTGAAGTCTTTCGCTCAAAAATATCAAAATGGTTTTGAATACAATTAAGGAATCAATTCTGGGGTTCCTCAACTAAAATTTTATGATTCAGCAATTATGATTTTAAATGTTCTGCTCTAATGCAGATGTCGGTTTTATATCAAAATGACCATATATTCGCTATAATGATCTCGCTGAGCATTTCTCTCGCTCATACTTGCCTGTTTTAAAATTTAACCTCTAGTGAGGATTAACTTGCGCTATTTAGCTGCGTAATTCGAGGAAGCAAAGAAAAAGCTTTTGGAAGGTGGTTGGTCCAGGGTTTGCGGGCTAGTGTAAGTTTGATTGTTTAAAGTTGTTTATATTATATTGTATTATAATTGTGTTATTTTATAGTTGGGCCTAGTATACTTTATTTCGAAGTTACACTAGGGGGTTTAGCTTTGAGTTTGGAAAATGTTGAAAAAAAAGTTTTAAAGAGAAAGTGAAAAATTATTTTGGAATTTGGAATTCTTGTTTCTAGAACTGTAACCTTAAAAGATCTTGGATTAGTTTGGGGTCATTTATGATAAATATCTTCCGCTGGCATTTAATTATTGATTTAACAGGTTAATTTGGATTGAGGTTTCATAGTGACGACCAGATCCCGTGACCCCGGATTTGGGGGAGTTACAGGTTGGTATCAGAGCTGAGGTTATAGTAAACTAGAAAGGAGAGTGTGTAGGAGTGTGTATAGCTATGTGAGGACGTTTGAGCTCATATCGAGTTCCTGTTGGACTATTGGATATAGTACCAACGAATAAGTTAAGATAGGCGCATTCGTTGTGATGGTTGTGCTGAGCTGGATGGAACTCCGGGAAGCTGCAAACTTCTATTGTGGAATCTTTTGAGGCTACTACGATTCGACGACGATGAAGATTATCGATATCCGTGGAACATGAAGAAGCGTCTAGAATCAGATGGCGAGTCAACTGGAGAGTTCAAATTGGAGATAAATATTAAGACTTTGGCAATACCTTCTTTTTCTATAAATTTCTTTGACTTCTCTTAAAAAGAAATATCAGTTAAAAGACATAATCCCTAACACCAGTTTATTCATTTTGTGCCATAATTTTTATTCTCTGGACTTCATTTCCTTCAGAAATATCAGCTTTGAAATCTTTTCAGTTTTATTCATTTGATTTTGGATTCCTTTGATATTCTTTATATTCTGCCTGAGATGAACAACCCTAACTATAGGGGACACATGGTATACATGTCTGTGTGATAGGAGTTGGATGGGACGCCATCACTTGTGTGTATTGTGAATACATGAAGGTTAACAACCTTTAGTAGTGTCTTAATTAGGGCACACAATACCAAGTTCGTTTGATCATATTGATCTCTCAGTTATTCTTTTAATTCAACAATACTTTTTCTCAAATTCAGATTTTGGTCCCGTTATGGTATCAAATTCTTTTCTTTTTGAAATTCCATGATATTCGAAGGTATGCCAATCAAGTTAAACTGAGTTATCCTGGTCAAGTCGAAGCAGGATTATGTGATGGGATTATCAAGAGCAATAGTGGACTGCGATGCGGTTATAATATCAGTGGCACATACCGAAGTCAATTTGTTTCTTTATTTCTCTCTCTATCTCTCTTTCTTTTCTTCTCTCTATCTTTTTCTCTATTCTTCTTTCTCGCGATCAGTAAAAGTGATTCTATTGAATAATTGGTCAAAGGATGTGAATGGAACAGTAGTGCACAGTAAAGCTCCTGTAAAAGTTTTATTATACAAGGAATACAAGATTTATTTGAGATTATGGAAAATTGAGATTATTTGGGAATGGAAAGTTGGCTAGAAGATCCCTAGTGCTCTCTTCTGCTGATTCCGAGGACGGAATCCTTATAAGGGGGTAGATTATAATATCCCATATTTTCATATATTATTTTATTATTATTTGGAATTATTTATGTGATTTTATATGAATTTTGGTGAATTATCTGATAATTGGAATTGATGTTTAGGTGTTTATATGTGACATTATTTGAATATTTGTATTTTTATGTGTTCAGAATAAAATATAGATAATTGTGATATTTTTCTGGTAATTTTTGGACTGTTAGATGATTTTATAATAATTTATGGATTTATTAATTATTTTCTGAATAATTACAAAATTATTTTATAAAGTCGGGAATCGTCCAACTTCAACCGTTTTTATGTTTTTACAGCCCGAAACTCTTCCGAAAACTCCTTTCTAACCTAATCTGGTAATTCCGGACATTTTCCGTGTTTTGACTTTTTCCATCCGGATTACGGTTTGACCTGTGCGCGGCCCGGCGCAAGATTTTCGATACGATAATCATTTCGATAAATCAATAAAACCCATATTCTCGAGAGACGGGATATTTTTACATTATTTTCGTATATGGTGTTTTATGAAAAGCCCGGTTTTGATGATTATCCAATTCTGGTATTAAATTGTATCGTTTTCATAGTTACTTAGCGGCTAAGTAATCTATTTTTGGATCATTTTGTAATCACTTAGCGGCTAAGCAACTAATTTAACGATCCAGAACGAACCAATATTCCATAAATATAAATAGCCTATTTCTTATTTTATTTATTCCGTTTATTCAGTTGCAACCAGTTAAAAATACTGTAAATACAGAGAAAACCCTAGAAAACTAATGCGTTCCTGAAAATCAATCGTACGAAAGAAGGCGTTATCGAACTCCGATTTGGGCGTGCAATATATCAAAACGAAGCTCTCAAAATCCTCTTTCTGAATCAATCATCAGTTTTTGTCCAGAAATCAAGGTATTTTTCTGATTCAATTATTTTAATTCGAATTAAATAAGGATTAAATTTTGAATTTTTGTTCTTGATGTTATTGATATGATTTGATGGCATAATAGTGTAGAGAATAATTTTATGATCATTTTGGTATATAATATGTCAGATTTTGAGGTTTACATCATGTAGAAAAATGGATTTGATTCTGGAAAAAATAAAATTAGGGTTATAATAGTTGAATGTTCTTGATTCTATTGGGTATTTTATTTTCGTTGATTCTGGGTGGAATTGAAGGTTTCAGAGGTGTAGATCGTTCCCTTTACAGTCAATACATGTAACTTGTTTGTATTTTAGCCTTCGATTTCGAGTCGCCGGAAACCGCTAGAACCTTGCCGATTTTAATGGTGAAAATGTCGTAATCGATGTGTTAGGCATCGTCTGTTGTCGTCGTTTTTGTTTCTGAGCTTCCGAGTTCAAATAGAACGAAACTCAGCTGAGAAACGAGGACGAGGGAGTTGTTTTGTTGGTGTTTAGAGGTCGCCGGAGTCCGGCGACGGCCACCGTAAACTGGGTTCATCCCAGAAACCGGCGGGTTGTCCCGACCCGGTTACCGACCCATTTTTTTTTAATCAAAACCCGGTTTTAATCCTCAGACCCGGGTGTTTAGTTATAAAAACCTGTTTTTGCATTTTTCTGTTTTAAAATCTCATTAAAATTCTTTTTCTTATTTACAAAATTCATTTCTTATTTTGAAAATCATTATTTTAATTCTGAAAATTTATTTTAATTCAAAAATAAATCCAAATTATTTAGTTAATTAATTTTAGTTGATAATTAATTATTTAATTAGTCAATTAATTTAAATAATAATTGATTAATTAATTTAATTAGTTATTAGTTAATTTTAATTAATTATTTAATTAGATTTAATTATTTAAAATTGATTTAAAAATTTCCGAAAAATAGTTTCGAGTTTTAAAATATTATTTTAAATTATTTTCCAGGCTCGATAATTTTTGCAAAATTATTTTCGGGTGTTTGAGCCCTATTATTTAATTATAAAATGATTTAGAGACCCGTTTTTATTCTGAAAAATGTTCAAAAATTCATAATAAATAAACCGTTCGTCCGTTTAATACGAAATGAACGCGTATAGACTCAGAAAAATATTCCGCTTTCATTAAAAATATTTTCGAGACCTAAATCCTTTTGTTTTGAAAGGTCGCTTGTTTTACAAGTTATTCTGAGTCAAGTTTTGATCGATAAATCATATTTTTGGCCCGATTTCAGTTTTACACATACCGAGTCGACCCTTTTGACGAACCGAGTCATATGTGATATGAATTATGTGATACGTGAGTTATGTGCTTATATGCTATATGAATTATGTGTGTATGTGGATCAAGAGTCCTGTGTTTGTCTGTTATATTTATGTTTGGGCTATCGTGTGGGTAGACGATAGGCTTTCGACGCGCAATTCGTTGAGTGATTATCGATTAGACGATTAAAGTTATATCTTTTAATTATAGATGCGGATCATTTGAGTTGATCAGGACAAGGTGTTGGATAAAGAATGAAATGAAATGGTATTGGTAGCTGGCTTCTAGCAATCGCAGGAGCAGCATATCAGTAAAGTGTTGAAAGGAAAGACGGTGATATTTTGAGACAGAATGTCAGAATAGATGCATCTTTGCGAGTGTGACTAACTACTAAAACCCAAAGGCAAGTATCCCTATCATCACTTATTGTTCAAGTGATATTTATTTTAAATCTTATCATGCAAGTATTGCTTTCCCTATTCTCAATTAGAATCGATAAATGTTTTACATATCGCTGAATTAAATAATTCTGTTTATACAAGTATTCTTCTGTTGTTCAATGTTCAGAATAGCTAAGTGATTTTGCTTATCAACTTACTGGATTTATAAATGTTTTGGATTTTGAGGAAAGTGATTTGGCTGCGAATATTCCTACCCAAGAATTGGGGGAATAAAATTATTTCGGGTGTCAATTATTATGACCCCATTTCAATAAAAGGTTTTAAGATTGGATCATAATTGCGTAAGTGACCGGGACGGACGGTCCAGCGGAGGGCTATTTCTAAGTGCCACATGGAATATTATGACACAATTTTTGCCACAAGCAGGTATATTGCCTTTTGTTTGAGTACTCGTGTTTTTGGGGTCACGTTTCTACGATTCATGACCTTGTGCTATCACACGGGCTGATCAGCATGTGATAGTACGTCCGTCGGAGGATGATCCTAATCTAAATTATCATATCATTTTTAATATTCATAGAATAAATGATTTATCAACTGTTTCTGTTTTGGAATAATGGTGAAATGCAGTTTTGATTCAGATTCAGATTTATGCTGATACTTACGTTGTTGTTAAATATCAAAGGTGGTATTAGTATAGATGATTGATGTTGACTTAAGTATGGGTGTTGTGAGCATTAAAGTTCGTACTGATATCTAATTTAATATAACAGTAAAATAAGTATTAATTTCAAGAGTTCGGTTTTGAGTAAAGTTTATGATTCATTCCATAATCATTGCTTCTGGTTATTGTTGTTTACGATATTTTTGTAAACACTATTTTACGAGTTTTATTCTCGTCAAGATTCAAAGTATTGTTGAAGTCTTTCGCTCAAAAATATCAAAATGGTTTTGAATACAATTAAGGAATCAATTCTGGGGTTCCTCAACTAAAATTTTATGATTCAGTAATTATTATTTTAAATGTTCTGCTCTAATGCAGATGTCGGTTTTATATCAAAATGACCCTATATTTTCTATAATGATCTTGCTGAGCATTTCTTTCGCTCATACTTGCCTGTTTTTAAATTTAACCTCCAGTGAGGATTAACTTGCGCTATTTAGCTACGTAATTCGAGGAAGCAAAGAAGAAGCTTTTGGAAGGTGGTTGGTCCAGGGTTTGCGGGCTAGTGTAAGTTTTATTGTGTAAAGTTGTTTATATTATATTATATTATAATTATGTTATTTTATAGTTGGGCCTAGTATACTTCATTTCGAAGTTATACTAGGGGGTTTAGCTTTGAGTTTGGAAAATGTTGAAAAAAAGTTTTAAAGAGAAAGTGAAAATTTGTTTTGGAATTTGGAATTCTTATTTCTAGAACTGTAACCTTAAAAGATCTTGGATTAGTTTGGGGTCATTTATGATAAATATCTTCCACTGGCATTTAATTATTGATTTAACAGGTTAATTTGGATTGAGGTTTCATAGTGACGACCAGATCCCGTGACCCCGGATTTGGGGGCATTACACATTCATTATTGGTAAGTATACCAATGGCACCTTACTGTTGAGGTCAATCCTTAAAAGGTCTGCAAGGACCCTCTTCTCTTGTACCCATCACTTGAGCTTATTACTCTCATTATTTATGACCAAACCTTCAGCAACATGGTTAGCCAATAATATAAAGAATCTAACATAATAGATGTTATGAGTTCTATTAGCCTTGTTACCTAACCTAGTACCCAATTCTAGCATAACATAGTTGCTAAAATTATATTACCTATCAGAAACCAGCATAAAGAGCATATTAACAAGAGCTGAAGTTATTGCATCAAAATTACTAATTTTCCCAGAGAAAACCTTTATAAAGGCATCACTGAGAAAACTCCACTCTTTCCAAAGGCCTTTTCTCTTAATACTGCCTAAACTAGTAGAATCAAGGAAATAGCCTATGGAATCTAACATGCTAAATACATCAATATCAGTGTGTGGTTTTATGGCATTGTTTTCAAGTAATTTAAAACAGGACTGTATATTATCAGAGTTAATACAGTAATCCTTACCTTTGAGAGAGAAGGAGATGGTCATATCAGTGGAGTTGAACTCAGAAGTTGTCCAAATCTCCTCAACTACCTCACAGTAAATCATTGGGGCCTCCAGCATTGCATAGCTCAGTTTGCAGTTCTTGATGAAATCCATCATCTTATGATAATCTGAGTGGGCTTCATTCTTTTCCACCAAAGCTACGAAATTATTCTTCTCATAGACAAACCCAGATTGGGACATTATCTTTACTACTGGTGCCATTGTTGTGGGTAGAAGTTGCAGAGAAAAGTTGAGAGTTTTGGGAGAGAAAGAGAGTAAAAACTTTTAAAATTTCAAGAAAGTGTAAAGTAAAAAATAGAATTCAAAGGGACTTTTATACTTTCTCAAATTAAAACATAAAAAGAATGATTAAACAATATTTTTAAGTAAATTACAGCTGTTTAAGAATAAAAGAAAAATAGTATGTATTCTAAAAAACTGCCTGTAATACAAATACATACAATTGTATATATATGTATCAACGGTTAAGAAAATACAATCAATGGCTGTGATCCACTTGAATCGACTGATGTGACAGTTCAACGGATGAGGTAAATGGTCATCCATTGAAGATTAACACAGTTTTATCCGTTGAAGGATAAAATTTCCAGAAATGTATTTGTCTTTCAACGGATAATGAACATCCATTGATAGAACAATTTGGCTTTCAACGGATAGAAAATATCCATTGATAGAATAACCTTTATTAAGCCAACTTTGCTCTTGCAACCAATTCATTTCAGGCTGCATTACAAATTACACTTTGGACATGAATTTAAGAAAAATTAAGCATACCTAGCTCACTTACCAATCTTGTGAATGTTGATTCATCAAGTGGCTTGGTAAAGATGTCTGCAATTTGTTTTTCACTTGGAACAAAATGAAGTTCCACTGTACCATTAATCACATGTTCCCTTATGAAGTGGTACTTGATGTTAATGTACTTGGTTCTTGAATGCTGCACTGGATTTTCAGTAATGGCAATGGCACTTGTGTTGTCACAGAATATTGGAATTTTGTCAACATTTAGCCCATAGTCAAATAGTTGATTCCTCATCCATAATATCTGTGCATAGCAACTACTAGCAACAATATACTCAGCCTCAGCTATTGATGTAGAAACAGAATTTTGCTTCTTACTGAACCATGACACAAGCTTATTCCCCAGAAATTGACAGGTGCCAGTTGTACTTTTCCTGTCTATTTTGCAACCTGCATAATCTGCATCTGAGTAGCCAATTAGATCAAAACCAGACTCTCTAGGGTACCAAATTCCTAGATTTGGAGTCCCTTTGAGATATCTGAAAATTCTTTTAATAGCAACTAAGTGAGATTCTCTAGGATCAGCTTGAAATCTAGCACAAAGACATGTAGCAAACATTATATCAGGTCTACTAGCAGTTAAATATAGAAGTGAACCAATCATGCCTCTATAGCTTGTAATGTCCACAGACTTTTCAGCCTTGTTTAACTCATGCTTAGTGGCAGTAGCCATGGGAGTTTTTGCAGATGAACATTCTATTAAGTCAAACTTCTTTAAAAGATCATAAATATATTTAGTTTGACTAATGAAAAGTCCACCACTAACTTGTTTAACTTGTAAACCAAGAAAATAAGTTAGCTCTCCCATCATGCTCATTTCATATTTACTTTGCATTAAATTAGCAAATTTTTTACAAAGTTTATCATCTGCAGAACCAAATATAATATCATCTACATAAATTTGAACAAGTATTGTAGAGCCATTAACATTTCTAAAGAAAAGAGTTTTGTCAACAGTACCTCTAGTGAAGTGATTATATAGAAAAAATTTTGACAGAGTCTCATACCAGGCTCTAGGTGCTTGCTTTAGTCCATAGAGTGCTTTCAACAGATAATACACATGGTCTAGAAAATTTAGATCTTCTAACCCTGGAGGTTGACTCACATAGACTTCTTCTTCCAATTCTCCATTCAGAAATGCACTCTTGACATCCATTTGATAAACTTTGAAATTGGCATGGGTTGCATAGGCTAGAAAAATTCTGACGGCTTCAAGTCTTGCAACAGGAGCAAATGTCTCATCAAAATCTATTCCCTCTTGTTGAGAGTAGCCCTTGGCAACCAATCTAGCTTTATTCCTTATGACAATGCCATTTTCATCCATCTTGTTTCTGAATACCCATTTTGTGTCAATAGAACTCTTGTTCTTTGGCTTTGGTACCAGCTTCCATACTTTGTTCCTCTCAAATTGGTTTAGCTCCTCTTGCATAGCTACAATCCAATATGGATCCAATAGAGCTTCTTCCACTCTCTTAGGTTCCCCCTATGATAGAAAACTACTGTATAGACATTCATCTTGAGTAGCCCTTCTAGTTTGCACCTTAGATGTTGCATCGCCAATGATTAGTTCAAAGGGATGATTCTTGTTCCATTTCCTTTGAGGTGGTAGATTAGCTCTACATGAGGTGGCCTCAGTGTTGTCATGATGTGAGATAGAGTGTTGATTAGTTGAAACTCCCCATGAGTTATTGGTCCTTTGCAAGGAACTGGGAGTTCTATCAACTGATGATGTAATTTGATTATCCGTTGATGAACTATGATCAACGGATGCTCCATTATGTACTTCAACGGATGATGCACGTTGTCTTTCAACGGATGTTGTATTACTTCTATCAACGGATGCTGAGTTATGACTTTCAACTGATGCAGCATTTTATGCATTATCCAAAGGCAAATTTTGAATTTTTTTAAAGTGTCTTCTCCATCATTCTCATCTTCACTATCATCACAATATATCTCAATGTTGTCAAATTTGAGTCCTTCATGGTGTCCCTCATCTGTTAGTCCATCAATCTTTTTATCATCAAACACAACATGCACAGATTCCATAACAATGTTCGTTCTTAGATTGTAGACCCTATATGATTTTCCAGCAGAATAACCAACAAATATCCCTTCATCGGCCTTTGCATCAAACTTGCCTTTGTGATCAAGTTGGTTCCTTAGAATGTAGCATTTGCAACCAAAGACATGAAGGAAGTTTAAGGTTGGTTTTCTTCTCTTGAACAATTGACAGGGAGTCATGCCTTTTGCCTGATTAATTAGAGAAATATTCTGAGTGTAACATGCACAGTTAACAACCTCAACCCAAAATTATGTTGGGAGTTTTGACTCTTCAAGCATTATTCTTGCAGCTTCAATTAGTGATCTGTTCTTCCTTTCCACCATACCATTTTGTTGTGGAGTCCTTGGAGCTGAGAACTCATGCATGATCCCATTTTCTTCACAGAACAACCTCATGGTAGAATTCCTGAACTCAGTTCCATTGTCACTCCTGATATTCCTTACTTTGAAATCTGGATGATTGTTGACTTTCTTGATATGATTGATAATGATTTCACTAGCTTCATCATTTGAACCAAGAAAATAAGTCCATGAAAACTTTGAGAAATCATCTACAATCACTAGGCAATATCTTTTCCTTAAAATTGACAATGCATTGACTGGTCCAAAAAGATCCATATGTAGCAGTTGTAATAGTTCATCAATTGTTGATTCAAGCTTCTTACTGAATGATGCTCTCTTTTGCTTTCCTTTTTGACAAGCATCACACAGTCCATCCCTTGAGAATTCCACTAGAGGCATTCCTCTAACTAAGTCCTTTTTGACTAGATCATTCATTGTCTTGAAATTCAAATGGGACAGCTTCTTGTGCCATAGCCAACTTTCATCTTGACTTGCTTTGCTGAAAAGACAAGTGATTGATTCTACATCTGTAGAGTTGAAGTCAGCCAAGTACACATTTCCTTTTCTAACTCCAGTTAGAACCACTTTGTTGTCCTTCTTGCTGGTAACAACACAGGCTTCAGAATTGAAGAAAACAGTATTCCCTTTGTCACATAGTTGACTGATGCTCAATAGATTGTGTTTGAGACCATCAACTAGTGCAACTTCATCAATGATGACATTTTCCTTTGAAATCAAGCCATATCCCATAGTGAACCCTTTGCTGTCATCTCTAAAGGTTATGCTAGGGCCAGCTCTCTCCTTGAACTCTGTGAGCAGGGTGAAATCTCCTGTCATGTGCCTTAAACAACCACTGTCCAAGTACCATAGATTCATTCCTTTTCCCTACACACAACAAAATCAAATCAAGTTGATTTTGGTACCCAAGTTTCCTTGGGTCCATCCTTGTTAGTCTTTTTCCTAGACTTCACACTTCCTGCACCTTTTGACTTAGGTAACTTTGAGTCAACCTTGGTCTCAGATGTAGATGGTTGAAGTGTAGGGTTAGTCACAGAATCATTTAGCACATTTGGTTGAATTTGATAAGGCATGGACTGTGTAAACATGTTATTCCACATAGGCATGTTGTATGGCATTTGAGGCATACTAAATGCAGCAAAATAAGGATTATTAACATATGGCATGTTTGCAAAATGTGCATGAGGATTTTGTTGAGATAGAACAGGCATGACATGCAATGGTGACATAGACATGTTAGGCATGGAAGGAGTTAAAGGCATAGGAGCATTCTTAACAGATTTGCAGTTAGCAGATAGATGATTAACACTACTACAATGCACACAACTTTTCCTAGGGGCATACTTATCAGGTGTGTAATTGTTATGTTTATTAATCCCTACCTTCCCATTTCTATTGGATTTTCTTTTGGTTTCCTTTTTATCCTCAACCAACTTAAGCCTATTCTTCAACTAATCTAAAGTCATGTGTCCTATATTCACCTTACTAGCATCTTTGGATGTGCTAGCTTCTTCTTTGACAAAGTTCTTGGAAGTTGAACCAAACTTCTTACTGAGATTTTTCAAATTATCCTTTTTAGAATCATTTGCCTGTTTCAACTGATGAGCTGTCAACGGATGCTCCTTTTCTTCCTTCAACAGATGACTTTCATCATCCGTTGACTCCACATTCGTTGATAGTCCATCAACCAATTCCATTTCCTTTTTGTTTTTCTTCCAGGCATTCTCACAGAATAATTCAATTCCTTGAACTTTGACAATTTGAGCACTAACATCCCTAGATGTTTTCAAGGCCTTGATTACCTCTTGCTCACGTTCTAGTTGTTTAGAAAGAATTTCTACTTTCTTAACAGACTCTTCTAGTTCACTCTCAACAGATAAACATTTGATTTTAATATTTTCAAGCTCAATTACCTTACCCTCTAACATAGCATTCCTATCACTTAAGAACAGATTATTCTCTTTAATTCTCATGTTCTCTTTAGTCAGTGATTTAAGGGAAACACGTAAATGATACAATTCAGTAGACATATCATTTATAGCTTCATTGCATTAATCTTTAGAAAGCTGAGAGAGGTCAGTAGTAATTACCTAGTTGCTTGTTGAACTAGTTTCATTCTCATCAGAATTAGCCATCAGGGCTAAGTTGGCATACTCCATATCATCATCTTCATTGGATCCATCAGCTGCCCAGTCATTTTCCTGAGTCAGAAAAGCCCTTTCCTTTTGTTTGAGCAATTTGAAATATTTCTTTTTGTAATCCACTTGCTCAAATTTCTTCTTTTCAGAAGTTGGCTTTCTGCACTCACTTGCAAAGTGTCCACTTGTGCCACAGTTATAACACTTGAACTTAGACTTGTCCACCATGTTCTTGTTTGGCTTAGTGGTTCTAGTGTTTTTCTTGAATTTCATCTTTGCAAATCTTGTGGACAGAAAGGCCAGATGTTCATCAACATCATCAGAGTCATCTTCACTGGAATTGTCTTCAACCTCAGCTGCTTGCTTCTTTCCTTTGCTTGATTCTGATTTGCTTATGCCAATTTTGAGACTTGGCATTGTCTTTCCTTCATTCCTGGCTTCAGTTCTCTCAATTTCAGCTACAAGTGCAACTGATCTACCTTTTCTCTTTCCCTTCTCCAACAGCTCATCTTGCTCCATCTCAAGTTCATAGGTCTTCAAAATTCCATATAATCTTTCAAGTGTGAAGTCCTTATAATCTTGAGAATTCCTTAGTGAAACAGTCATAGGCTTCCATTCCTTTGGTAGAGACCTTAGAAATTTTAAGTTGGAATCCTTGACTTGGTACACTCTGCCATACAACTTCAATCCATTCAACAGTTTCTGAAATCTATTGAAAGTGTCATTCAATGATTCTCCTTCTTCAGAATGAAAATATTCATATTGTTGAATGAGAAGCTGCATTTTGTTTTCTCTAACTTGCTCAGTACCTTCACAGACAAGTTGTACAGTATCCCAAATTTCCTTAGCAGAGAGGTTGTTAATGACATTATCAAACATATCTTTGTCTAGGCCATTAAACAGAATGTTCATGGCCTTCTTGTCCTTGTGAACCTCTTCAATATCTTTTGGAGTCCATTCTGCTCTTGGCTTGGGAATAGACTGTCCAAAAACAACTATGGAAGTACAGCTGTGGCCACTTTATGAGGGATGTGAGGCCCATTCTCAATGCAGTTTATGTAGCTTTCATCTTGAGAGAGAAAATGTAGATGCATCTTCACTTTCCAGTGATGATAATTATCCTTTTCCAGGATTGGAATCTTCACTCCAATATCCTTCTTACTCATGATGTTAGTAGAATAGATCTTTAAACTCTTTGTATGTCAAGAGCTTGCTCTGATACGAATTTTTATTCCCAAGGAACTAACAATGAGATTTACAGAAGGGAGGTTGAATGTAAATCTCAAAACTTTTTAGAGTTTTGAGCAGTTTCAAAGGCTAGGTGTATAATGAACAGATGTGTGTGAATTGTTTTAAGCAAGTGCAGACAGATGAATATTCAAAACACAAATGTAAAGAATACATAAGCTTTTAAAACTTTTCTGGTGGATTTATTGTTCCACCAGAGATTTGTATTTCAGAAAATCTGTGATACAAAGAATTGTTTACAGCTGCTTCCTAGTACAAACTAGATGATTTTCTCTCTGAATTTTTCTAAAGAGCTCTTGAAAATTCACATCTAATTACTAGCTGTAACTTGGTTTATATATCACCAAGTTTTACAAGTGAAGACAAAGATAAAATACAATTATAAAATAGTCTTTCACATGTTTCTTCTTTATTTCTCTATCCAATGCAATCTAAGATAATCTGTGAATCTTTGAATACTTCCTTGTTTGCACCAGAATGGAAATGCTGCTTTTTCTTGATTCCTCCAAGAGGCTACCACATTCCAATTGTCTCTGTCAACCCATGTGCCTCTGTCAGCTTATGAATTGTCACTATCAACTACCTATGGAACTGAGCATCCATTGAAGCTTTCATCCGTTGGTGGTTTTATCCGTTAATTCTCTTATCCGTTGATGCTTTAGCAGTTGAATCTTTATCTGTTGATGCACTTATCCGTTGATGGATGTTATCCGTTGAAGCTTTAGACACATCCGTTGAGGCTTTGTTTCTCATCCGTTGAAGGCCTTTAATTTATCCGTTGATACTACTTCATTTATACAAAATTACAAGGCATGACATATTTATAATTAGCCCTCCTATTTGCATATCCACTAGATGTCAACATGACTTATAATTTCCTACAACTTCTAAGAATTATAACTTAATTACAAAGACTGAAATGTGCTACAATACCAAACTTATTTCTAAGTAAAGCTACTCCATCAACGGATAGCCAAAGTGGTCTTATCCGAACACTAGTTTTCTACTTAAGTGTTTTGTTTAACTTATCATCAAACTAATACACATATATTCCTAACAAGAGTCTTGTTCTTTCTTTTTACGACTCTATTTTGCTGTGGAGTTCCAGGTGCAAAAAAATTCCTGTTTGATTCCATGCTTTGCAGAACTCTTCCATGATTGAATTCTTGAACTCAGTGCCATTATCACTTCTTATAATTTTAACAGAATCTTTGACCAACTTATCCAGCTGTCTGACATGATCAGTTAGAGTAGATGCAGTTTCATTTTTCTTGTGCAAGAAATACACCCAAGTATATCTTGTGAACTCATCCACTATAACCATATCATATTTCTTCTTTACAATAGACATGACATTGACTGGACCAAATAGATCAACATGCAGTAGGTGATAAGGCTCAAGAATTGAAGATTCAGTTTTGCTCTTGAAAGAAGATTTTCTTTGTTTTGCCTTTTAACATGAATCACAAAGGCCATCAGGAGCAAATGCTGATTTTAGTAGTCCTTTCACAAGATCTTTCTTTACTAGTTCATTTATGTTGTTGAAGTTTAAATGAGAGAGTCTTTTGTGCCAATTCCAGCTTTCTTCAATTGAAGCTCTACTCAACAGACAGATTGCAGAACCATCAGAACTTGTTGAAAGTCTGGCTTCATAATGTTACCATGCCTGTAACCTTTCAGAACCACTTTGCTGGTAGAATTTCTTACAACTTCACAGCGTTCTTCAAAGAAATTCACATGATAACCTCTATTACAGATTTGACTCACACTTAGCAGATCATGTTTAAGTCTTGAGACAAGAGCTACTGATTCAATGATGACATTCCCAAGATTGATATTGCCATATCCCAGTGTTTTTCCCATATTGCCATCTCCATAAGAAACTCCTGGGCCAGCTTTCTCCACAATGTCTGATAGCAGGGCTTTATTTCCAGTCATATGTCCTGATGTTAGTCCCTTAACAATATAGCAAGAATTACAGAAGGGGGGTTGAATGGAATTCTTGAACCTTTTTCTTGAAATAAAAATGTTCAACTCGATTATGGATATATTTGTTTTGATTAGCACAATGCAGAATGTAAACTTGAATGAATCAAAACATAAGTAATTAAAAACAAGAGTCTTTAAAAACTTTCTGGTGGATTTTAACAATTCCACCAGAGATATATATAATATATCGAGAGGACTCTGTGTGCAGAAGTGCTCACAGCTGCTTACAAAATAGAACTACTGAGAATACAGGAAATGCTAAAGATTGTGCTTACAAAGATTTCTCTGTTTTATGTTTCTCAGCTATCTCAGTTATATTTCTATTTGCTACTCTCTTGGTTTATATATTACCAAGATTACAAAGTCAAAAGAACTGAACAAATATAAAATCTAACAGTCTTGATCTTTGCTGCTTTTCGTCCTCTATTACCCAGTTAATGGGCTTCCACAGTGTGTTTGTATCCAACTCGACGGCTGTGTGTCAGCTTTCACTATTCAACTGATGTTTGAATCTTGATATGATCATCCGTCGACTTTCAGATCATCCATCGATGACTTAATTGATCATCCGTCGACTGCTATGTTAAACATCCGTTGATAGTCATTTGATCATCCGTCGAAGCTTTGTTAATCATCCGTCGGTAGCTATTTTGGCACTTGACTTCATTTCACTTATACAGAATTACAATACATTACTTATGTACAATTAATCAACCTATTCTGCATATCTAGTTAAAGTCAACATGACTTATATGCTACTACAGATTCTATACAAAGGTGCATACATCACTGTGCTACAAACTTATTATTACATAAGTTACTCACTCGATGGATAATAAGTTAATCATCCGTCGGGACTATAATGAGTTATCCGTCGGGACTAAAACTCTTATCCGTCGAGTGCTACATAATTTCACTAAGTAAAATCTACTTAGACATTTTTTTTAAGTGATCATCAAGTACACAACATATTCACAACAATCTCCCCCAATTTATGTCTACTGGAATTGTAGCCATAAATCAAGATACCCTTGATGATTACAAAACATCCTTAACATATATCTTTAGAGATAAGTAGATAAAACTGAAAGTGCTTCAAATTAAACAAAATGTACAAGGTTTGACTCACAGTCAGTTCAAGATGCTCCTCTAGCCTGAGCAGATTTTTCTAGATTCTTGAAGGTCTGGATCTTCTTCCAAGCTTTCTGTTATTTTCTTCAGTTTGATTCTGGAGCTGCCTGTGGAATTCTAATTCATCAAATTCTGAGAGATCTAACATTTCTTGCATCTCCAAGAGAGTCTCATTGCTAGAGATACTCAATTGGTCTTCTAATCTGAAGAATCTTCTCACACCCTTGTCATCCATGAATTCCATCAGCCAGTAGGGCCTTAGATGCACTCTTCTCTCTGTGTATGGGATGATAAGAGTCTTGGGAAGTGCATCTTTGGCTCTAACACTCCTTAGCTCTTCAATCTTCTTCAATACTAATCTTCTTGCTGTTACATTGAACCCAAAGTTTTTCTTGAAGGATGAATAGACTTTGATCAACACAGCTTGGCTTTCTTGAATTATCCTGTGAAGAGGCCACTGAATCTCCCTTCCTCCTTTGTACTTGAACACCAACCTTTCAGGTAGGTTTCTGTATGCATCAATTGCCCTTACCTCATCGAGCTCCTCCAGATAAAGGTTTAGATCTGAGAATTCTTTAATGTCACACAATTACAAGTAGTCTCCCCTGTTGACCTTGGGTTGAGCTTTGACTACTGACTTGGATTTGAGAGGTGACAACTTCACTTTCTTGACTGCCCTTGACTTTGTCCTTCTTGGCTTAGTAAGAATTGGCAAGTTGAAGTCAGGAATTGGTAATTTATCCCACTCTATTGGCTCATCCTTTGGCACAATAGGCTCTCCATGTATGTTCCTGTAGGGGTCCACCACCCTTATGTATTCAAATACCACAGAGGGCTTTGATGATTGAGTTTTAGCTTGAGTGGATTCCTTAGGAAATTGATCTTCCAATTCCTTGTCAACAACATCCAATTTCCTTTTTGTTCTTTTAGCCAGTTCTTTCTTTCTTGGGGATTTCTTCTGTTCTTCAATCTTCTTCTTTGATTCAGTAGCTTGAGATGGTTGAGAGGGAATTTGTTGAGAAGAATTCACAGCCTGTAGCTTGGCCAAGATAGCAAACTGTTCTTTCTTTTGTTTAGACTTATTTGCATCTAGAGCAGCTTGCCTCTTTTCCTGCTTCAATCTGGCTTTTTCTTCTTCCTTTGCATGAGCAAATTGTGGATGTCCATCTACCACACAAATTTCTTTCCCATTTCTGAATATCATTGCAATTCTCTTTCTTGAGGCTGAATCAGCTGGATCTTTGTAGAAGACAATAGATCTTGACAGAAGCTTCTTTTCATCAGGCTTGGGTGTCTCATACACATTATCCATAGGGTTCTTCAAAGATGACTTTGGATAGTTTGCCCTTGGTTTAAGAATTATCTCAGCTTTTGTAGTCTTGATGCAGGAAGATTGTCCTTTCTCCAGTTAGTTCATGCTCATCTCATTCACACTGATTGGCTTGACATGAGAGTGATGGATGGCTGACTGAACTGGTTCCTTGACTAATTCAAACTTTTTCTGTATGTCCTCATCAATCTTTTTCCAGTTGATCAGAGTCAACTTTCCTTTATCAGCATCTTTCAAATTTTCTACTACTGCATTGATAAGATCTATACCATCTGCAACTGGTGGCTTGGAGATAGTAATTGAAGGTACAATTACTTTGCTGATTTGAACTAGAAGTTTCTCCCCCTCAGTTGGTCCTTTCTCCCCCTTACTTGATTCTCTCTCCCCCTTTTTGTTATCATCAAGTGGAGGAGTTAGGCCTTGTGCTTTAGCCAGTTGCATAAGAAGATTTGTCTGAGTCTATTGATTTTGAAGAAGTAGAGCCACTGAATTCTCAATAACTTGAACTCTGTTCTCCAGCTTGGCTATCTTCTTGTCAGAATCTGATTCTCTCCTTAATCTCAATAATAGATCTTGCATGGTACCATATGGCATTACTGAATCCAGCTTCTCAGAGTTATAGGTCTTCAAGTCAGCTATATCCCTTTTCAATTCATCCACACTGAGATTCTGTCTTAAGTGCTGGATCTTCATTAGATGTAGAGAGTCCAGGTGAGCTTCAAGAACAGCATTGGTACCAGCATCTGAAGTTTCCTGAAGGGCCTGTTGAATAGCTATTACTTGTTTGACCAAAGACACCTCAAATTGTCCTGGTGTAGATTCCTTTGCCCATGTCCATTCAGGTAAACTTAAAGCAGAACTTGGGCCTTCAGCTCCCCCTAAGTTCATGCTTCCATCCAAAGAACCAGAGTCATCATCATCAGAATTTACTCCAAATTCTTCAGATGGCTCTCCAGCTTGAGAAGGCATTCTGTTCACAGCAGCTTTATCTCTTTGAAGAGATTCTGTGGTGTGCACTAAATTCAAAGTCTGCTCTGCCTCCACATTGCCCTGAGCAGCCAACAATTGATAGGCTGAAACAGGGTGAGTAAAAGTGTCAGCATCTAAGGAAATGTTATCAATTACAGCTTTGTAATGTTGCTGAAATTGTCTTTCCTTTTCAACATCATCCACAATCATTGACTCACTAGCAATGGCTGGTTCCATCCTTATTTCTCCAGTACCTGCCTTTCTCTCATATTCTCTCTTTTGTTGCATCAGGGTCTCACCCTGGCTCCCCACCCTCACACCCTCACCTTCACCTACTAAGGTGGGACTCCTCTCACTCACTTTTGCCAATCCTGAATGAATGGATTGCTGAGATTCACTCTTTTCCTCTCCTTTTTCCTGGGAGCAACCCAGCCTTTCACTCAATGCACTCTCCTCTCTCAGTCCTAAGAGTGATTGTATTACCACTAAATCTTCTGCACTTGAAATTATTAATGTTTGAAATCGTGCAGAGACACTCGACGGATAAGTGATATCCGTCGGGTGAGTGGTAAAGCTATCTGACGGATAACTGCTGTTAAGCTTATCCGTTGGGATACAATCACTACTCGACGGATGAGCAATATCCATCGAGAGAGTAGAAATGAATGAGGTGGGAAGAGAAACTATTGTTGACTCTGTGTTGATTGAAGTTATTTGAGGCACAGATGTCACAATAGAATCTGAAAGAATTGGCAAGTGAGCCAACAAATCATCTAAAAGATGATGCTCACTTGCACTAGATTTTGGCTTCCCCAACAGAGTTAAAGAAGGGGAATCAGGAATTGAAGTGTTTATCATGTCCACTTCCAGTGAGTTAGTTGGCGAGTATGGTGTTTCAGTGGCTTCTATAATGAGAGATTTTGGTTGTGACTCCACATTTATTGGAGCCACATCAATATGAATTTGAGAAGGTGTAGGGACTATGTCTTTAGCACCAGTTTGTACTAAGTGTGTGCCTTGTGCATCCCTAGTTGTTTTGGATTTCTTCTTTCTAGTGTAAGTTTGGGGTGAGCTTGTGTCCCTAACCCTCTTGGTCTGTGCTCTTGGATGAGAGCTTTGTTCAATAGCCACATCCTTTTGGGAGGATGCAGCTAGAAGTAAGCTTTTGTCCTTTTTTAAGTACTGCAGTTTGTTGGGAAACTGCAGTGTGGCTAGGCTGGGATTCACTCAACTCTCCAACCTTATCCTTGGGGTTTTTTTGATGTTCACCCCTTCCCTCACCTATCTTACCCTCCTTCACACTCCCCTCTTTGGGTTTGGTATATTTTTTAACTGGTACCTTTTGAGAGATACCAGAGGGGGTTTTCTTTGATTTGGATTTAGAAATTGCAGTTGTTTTGGCAGCTTTGGTAGACAACTGTTTGGTCATTATCACAATTGCCATAGCTATGCCTGAAGTCAAAGAAATAGAAGAGATTGGAATAGTTGAGGGTATGGATGAACTTACCTCACTTACCTGAGGTGTCAGCATTACAGGAAAATAGAACATTGGCACATCCCTGTGATGGTTGGCTCTGTTCAAGTCTGCAATGATTCTTCTCTCTTGAACCCAATAAGCTAATTTGTTGTTTAGGTTCTCAAGCACAATCTCTTGACAAAGATGGTTAGCCAAAAGCATAAAAAATCTAGCATAGTAAACATTTTTTCCTCTTTTGGCTAAGTCACCTAATTTAAAACCTAACTCATACACAATAAGGTCACTGAAATTATAAAATTTGTCTGTAACTAGCATGTATAGCATGTTAAGCATGGAAATGTTCACAGAATCAAAATTACTGATTTTTCCAGAAAAGACTTTAGTTACAACATCACACATGTAACTCCATTCCTTCCTAAGACCTAGTCTTCTAATGTCACTTAGTTTTGTAGTAGGAAGTGCATAATGAATGGAATTGAGCATATTGACAATATCAGTGTCAGTGTGTGGTGCAAATACATTATCATCAGGAATCTTGAAACATGCTTTTATTACATCACTATTGATACAGAATTCATTACCTTTGATGGTCAGAGTGATGGTTTTGTCAGTAGAGTTGTAGATTGCTGTTGTCCACATCTCTTCAACAACTTCACAATAAATTGTGGGTGATTCCAGCATGGCAAAACTTAACTTGCAGTTCTTCACGAAGTCCATCATCTTATGATAGTCTTCTGATTGCTGAATACCCTTATTGACCAAAGCAGTGAAGTTGTTCTTTTCATATATAAACCCAGTCTGTGACATGATCTTTACTACGGGTGCCATTGTTAGAGAAGAAAAGCTTGAAGAGAAAGAGGATTTTTTCTTGAGAGAGAATGAAATAACTCTACAGATATCTGCAAGTTGCTTCTCACTTGGAACAAAATATAACTCTACAGTACCATTCATTACATGTTCCCTTATAAAATGGTACTTGATGT
Organism: Apium graveolens; assembly: GCF_009905375.1. Lineage (NCBI taxonomy): Eukaryota > Viridiplantae > Streptophyta > Magnoliopsida > Apiales > Apiaceae > Apium > Apium graveolens. The sequence continues at coordinate 73,766,538 of NC_133655.1, forward strand.
CTATGTGCTTTGTCCTTGAATGTTGCACTGGATTTTCAGTGATGGCAATTGCACTTATGTTATCACAGAAAATAGGAATCCTCTCAACTTGCAAACCATAGTCTAGCAATTAATTTTTCATCCATAAAATCTGTGCACAGCAACTGCCAGCAGCAATATATTCAGCTTCAGCTGTAGAAGTAGAAATTGAATTTTGCTTTTTACTGAACCAGGACACAAGTTTGTCTCCTAAAAATTGACAGGTTCCTGTTGTGCTTTTTCTATCAATTCTGCAACCTGCATAATCTGCATCTGAATAACCAGTTAGATCAAAACCAGAATCTCTAGGATACCAAATGCCAAGTTTTGGTGTTCCTTTGAGATATCTGAAAATTCTCTTAATAGCTATCAAGTGAGACTCTCTAGGATCAGCCTGAAATCTAGCACATAAACATGTAGCAAACATTATATCTGGCCTACTAGCTGTTAAGTACAGAAGTGAGCTAACCATGCCTCTATAACTTGAAATATCCACAGACTTTTCAGTAGTGTTTAGATCAAGCTTAGTTGCAGTGGCCATGGGAGTTTTTGCAGATGTGCAATCCATTAGATCAAACTTCTTTAAAAGATCAAAAATATATTTAGTTTGACTAATGAATATTCCATCACTAACTTGCTTAACTTGTAAACCAAGAAAGTAAGTTAGTTCTGCCATCATACTCATTTCATACTTACTTTGCATCTGTTTGGCAAACTTTTTACAAAGTTTCTCATCTGTAGAGCCAAATATAATATCATCTACATAAATTTGAACAAGTATGCTAGAGCCATTAACATTTCTGAAAAATAAAGTTTTATCTACAGTACCTCTTGTGAAGTGATTTTCCAAAAGGAACTTTGATAAAGTGTCATACCAGGCTCTAGGTGCTTGCTTCAGTCCATAAAGTGCTTTCAGTAGATAATAGACATACTCTGGGAAATTTGGATCTTCAAAGCCAGGAGGTTGACTTACATACACTTCTTCCTCCAAATCTCCATTCAGAAAGGCACTTTTGACATCCATTTGATAGACCTTGAAATTGGCATGGGCTGCATAGGCTAAGAAGATTCTGATGGCTTCAAGTCTTGCAACAGGAGCAAATGTTTCATCAAAATCTATCCCTTCTTGCTGACAATAGCCTTTAGCAACCAATCTTGCTTTGTTCCTTACTACTATGCCATTTTCATCCATCTTGTTTCTGAATACCCATTTGGTGTCTATTGGATTCTTTCCTGTAGGCTTGGGTACCAGCTTCCATACTTTATTCCTTTCAAATTGGTTTAGCTCCTCCTGCATAGCTAAAATCCAATCAGGATCTAACAAGGCTTCTTCTACCTTCTTTGGTTCTTCCTTAGACAGGAAGCTGCTGTATAGACATTCTTCTTGAGTTGCTCTCCTGGTTTAAACTCTGGAAGAAACATCACCAATAATCAGTTCAAAGGGGTGATCTTTTGTCCATTTTCTTGATTGAGGTCGATTAGCCCTAGATGAAGAGACCTCAATGTTGTCTTGATGTGTGATTGAGTTTTGATTGCTAGAAACTCCCCCTGAGTTTGTGGATCTTTGATTTGAGATAGGGGTACTTTCTATGGGAGATCTTCCTTGACTTCCGGCTCCTTTTGATAACCCGACGGATGGTGAATTTTGAGTACCGATGGATGAGGCAGGTTGTCTTCCGACGGATAATACAGATTGCCTTCCGACGGATGAAGCATTATATAACTCGATGGATGTTGAGTTTTATGCTTCATTTGTGGTAGATTTGTCTGCATTATCCTTAGACACTGTTTCTTGATCACTCTCATCATCACTTTCATCACTGAACATCTCAATATTGTCGAATTTGAGGCTTTCATGGTAATCTCCATCTTTTAGTCCTTCAATCTTTTTATCATCAAACACAACATGTATAGATTCAACAACAATATTGGTTCTTAGATTGTAGACTCTATATGCTTTACCAACAGCATATCCAACAAAAATTCCTTCATCTGCTTTAGCATCAAACTTCCCATTTTGATCAGTTTGATTTCTCAGAATATAGCATTTACAGCCAAAGACATGAAGAAAGTTTAGAGTTGGCTTCTTGTTCTTGAACAATTGATAAGGTGTCATACATCTTGCTTGATTAATCAGAGAGATGTTCTGAGTGTAGCATGCAGTGTTTACAGCTTCAGCCCAGAAATAAGTTGGTAATTTTGATTCTTCAAGCATTGTCCTTGCAGCTTCAATAAGAGATCTATTCTTTCTTTCCACTACTCCATTCTGTTGTGGAGTCCTTGCTGCTGAAAACTCATGCAAGATCCCATTTTCCTCATAAAATACTCTCATGACATAGTTCTTGAACTCAGTTCCATTGTCACTCCTGATTCTTCTAACTTTGAAATCAGGATGATTGTTAACTTGCCTTATGTGATTGATGATGATTTCACTAGCCTCATCTTTGGACTTTAGGAAATAGGTCCAAGAGAACTTTGAGAAATCATCTACAATTACTAGGCAAAATCTTTTCTTTGAAATTGACAATACATTGACTGGTCCAAACAAATCCATGTGAAGCAGTTGTAGAGGCTCTTCAATTGCTGAATCAAGTTTCTTCCTGAATGATGCTTTAATCTGCTTCCCTTTTTGGCAGGCATCACACAGTCCATCCTTTGTAAACTCCACCAGAGGAATGCCTCTAACTAACTCTTTCTTTACCAGCTCATTCATGGTCTTGAAGTTCAAATGGGATAGCTTCTTGTGCCATAGCCAACTTTCATCTTGACTTGCTTTACTAAGAAGACAAGTTACAGATTCTGCTTTAGTTGAGTTGAAGTCAGCTAGGTACACATTTCCTCTTCTCACACCAGTGAGAACCACTTTGTTGTTTTGATTATTAATCATAACACAGGTTTCTTTGTTGAAGGTTACTGAGTTGCCTTTGTCACAAAGCTGGCTGATACTCAAGAGATTGTGTTTGAGACCATCCACTAAGGCAACCTCTTCAATGATGACATTGTCCTTTGAAATCAAGCCATATCCCACAAGATAACCTTTGCTGTCATCTCCAAAAGTGATACTTGGGCCAGCTCTCTCTTCAAACTCTGTGAGCAGGGTAGAATCACCAGTCATGTGTCTTGAACAACCACTATCCAAGTACCAAAGATTCCTTCTGTTTCCCTGATTGCTTGAGGAACTTGTCTCTGTTTCATCAGATTTGGCCATAAGGGCTAGATTGACATAGCTGACATCTTCATCTTCATCCAAGCCATCAGCTGCCCAGTCATTCTCTTGTGTAATGAAAGCCCTTTCCTTTTGTTTGAGTAGATCAAAGTATTTTTGCTTGTAATCTACAGACTCAAATCTTTTCTTACTGGAATCTGACTTTTTACACTCATTTGCAAAATGCCCTGCCAAGCCACATTTGAAACACTTGAATTTTGATTTATCCACCATGTTTCTATTTGGCTTGGCAGCTCCAAAGTTCTTCTTGAACTTGAGCTTGGCAAATCTTCTTGAAAGGAATGCTAGGTGCTCATCAATGTCCTCCATGTCATCTTGGCTCAATGAATCTTCATTTTCTGCAGCTAGCCCTTTACCCTTGCTTTTACAGGCCTTTGAAGTTGATTCCACAGCTTCCATCTTCACTTCCTTCTCCTTTTCCAGATCAGCAACTAGTGCAATGGATCCTCCTTTCTTCTTTCCTCTCTCCATTCTTTCATCCTGCTCTATTTCAAGCTCATAGGTCTTCAAAATGCCATACAGTCTCTCCAAAGTAAACTCCTTATAATCTTGTGAGTTTCTCAATGAGACTGTCATTGGTTTCCATTCCTTTGGAAGAGATCCGAGAAATTTCAGATTGGAGTCTTTAGTCTGATAGACTCTTCCATGCAATTTAAGAGCATTTAGTAGCTTTTGGAATCTACTAAAAATGTCAGTGAGTGACTCACTTTCTTCATTATGAAAATGCTCATATTGCTGAATCAGGAGCTGCATTTTATTTTCTCTTACTTGCTCAGTACCATCACAGATTATCTGTATTGTGTCCCAAACTTCCTTGGCAGTCTTGCAGTTGATAATGTTATCAAACATGTCTGCATCAACACCATTGAACAGAATGTTCATGGCCTTTTTATCTTTCCTGACTTGTTCAATATCAGGATCAGACCATTCATGCCTTGGCTTTGGAACAGATGGTTCATTTCCTGTTGCAGCTCTCATTGGAACATGAGGGCCTCTTTCTATGCAGTCCACATAGGCCTCATCTTGAGAAAGCATATGAAGATGCATCTTTACCTTCCAATGATGGTAATTATCTTTATCAAGAAAATGAATCTTGACTCCAACATCTTTCTTGTTCATCTTGCTGAATTGTTTTGATCTTTAAACTCTTTGTAGATTAAGAGCTTGCTCTGATACCAATTATTAGTCCCTTAACAATATAGCAAGAATTACAGAAGGGGGGTTGAATGGAATTCTTGAACCTTTTTCTTGAAATAAAAATGTTCAACTCGAATATGGATATATTTGTTTTGATTAGCACAATGCAGAATGTAAACTTGAATGAATCAAAACATAAGTAATTAAAAACAAGAGTCTTTAAAAACTTTCTGGTGGATTTAAACAATTCCACCAGAGATATATATAATATATCGAGAGGACTCTGTGTGCAGAAGTGCTCACAACTGCTTATAAAATAGAACTGCTGAGAATACAGGAAATGCTAAAGATTGTGCTTACAAAGATTTCTCTGTTTTATGTTTCTCAGCTATCTCAGTTATATTTATATTTGCTATTCTCTTGGTTTATATATTACCAAGATTACAAAGTCAAAAGAACTGAACAAATATAAAATCTAACAGTCTTGATCTTTGCTACTTTTCGTCCTCTATTACCTAGTTAATGGGCTTCCACAGTGTGTTTGTATCCAACTCGACGGCTGTGTGTCAGCTTTCACTGTTCAACTGATGTTTGAATCTTGATATGATCATTCGTCGACTTTCAGATCATCCGTCGATGACTTAATTGATCATCCGTCGACTGCTATGTTAAACATCCGTTGATAGTCATTTGATCATCCGTCGAAGCTTTGTTAATCATCCGTCGGTAGCTATTTTGGCACTTGACTTCATTTCACTTATACAGAATTACAATACATTGCTTATGTACAGTTAATCAACCTATTCTACATATCTAGTTAAAGTCAACATGACTTATATGCTACTACAGATTCTATACAAAGGTGCATACATCACTGTGCTGCAAACTTATTATTACATAAGCTACTCACTCGATGGATAATAAGTTAATCATCCGTCGGGACTATAATGAGTTATCCGCCGGGACTAAAACTCTTATCCATCGAGTGCTACATAATTTCACTAAGTAAAATCTACTTAGACATTTTGTTTAAGTGATCATCAAGTACACAACATATTCACAACACCTGAACATCCACTGTCCAGCACTAGGATGTTTTTCTTATTGCCCTGCAATCACAAATACCACTAATGGTTAATTTTAAGGACCCGGACTTGCTTGGATCCTTTGGCCTTTTTAAGTTTGTTAACATTTGCAGCGGATTTAATTTCAGAGTTTATGTTAACATTCTGTTTATCAGAGTTCATATCAGACTTTGCATCAGACTTTAAACTAGAAGGAATTAAAGTAACTTTCTTCAAAAAAGGTTTTATTTGATAATAATCATAGTACAGACTATGATATTCCTTACAAGTATAAATGGAATGCCATAAACTACCACAATGAAAACAAGGATGTTGTGGCTTAAACCTAATAGACTGACTCTTAACTCCTGATCTTGGAGGTAAATAGTTTATATCTTTATTTTTCCTGCAAAAAGAAGCAAGATGGTTAGAGTTTCCACAGTTATAACATTTCTTTCTAGGAGCATTAGGAACATTCATATAATTATTGCTTTTATTCACACTTTCCTTTCCATTCCTATTTTTCCTAGCTTCCTTTACCTTGTTGACATTCCTAATCTCTTTCAGCTTATGCTTAAGCTGCTTCTTTGTCATTACGCCTATGTTAACTTCAGCTGGTTTATCCTATTTCAATTTGTCAGAAGTTGACTTTTCCTTAACTTCTGTCACAGACTCTTTCATCTTTTCAGAATCAGACTTTACAGTTTTTGCTACAAACTTAACAGGATTTACCTTTGGCTTAGCAGTCTGTTTAACAACAATTGGCTCAATTTGTTCAGTTCCTTTTTCACTTTTATCATCTCCATAACCTAAGCCCTCTTTCCAGTTTCCACTACTTAATAAATTCTGAGTTGTTCTTCCAGAGTTAGTCCAAGTTCTGATAATCTCTCTTTCCTTTTTTGAGTCAGCTTTTAGAGATTCATTCAATTTTAACACTTCATCTCTAACATATAAAGTATCATCTTTTTCTTTCTTAGTTTGATGAAGAAAAACTAACTCCTTTTCTAAATAATCATTTCTCTTTTTATAAGCAAGATTTTCAGATGGTAATCTTTCACATGTTAAAGTTTGATCTCTATAACTAATGAACATGGTTTTAAGATACAATCTCAACTCAGTAATATCATCAGTATGAAATGCATAAGTTGTTTGAGGTACCTTCAATTCAGCAGTTTCAGGGTTGTTGTCAGCATTTCCCATCAGGGTATAGTTCACCTCATGTTCAGAATCTGAAGTGTATGTCCAGCTTTTCTTCTTTGTGACAAGTGCCTTGTCTTTGTCACTTTTTCCTTTCTTGCAGTCAGGAGATATGTGGCCTCTTTCACCACAGTTGTAGTATTTGACATTTGAGTTGTCTCCTCTGTCAGACTTTCCTCCCTTGCCTTCAGACTTTCTGAAACCTTTCTTATCAGAACTTCCACTTTTCCTGGAAAACTTCTCGCCTTTTCTGAATTTCTTGTAGGCTATCTTTGTGATACCATTTACCATAAGGGCACACAATTTTATCATCTCTTCATCATCATCTATTTTAGGTAAACTTTTAGTTTCTGAATCATCATCATCAGAATATGATGACTCTGAATCAGACTTTATGATGAGAGCCTTTCCTTTGCCCCTTTTTGAGGCAACAACTTTAGGAGATTCCTCCTCAGCTTTAAGAACAACTGTCCTTGACTTCCTTCCATGCCTCTTGCTCCTTTGATCCATCTCAAGTTCATAAGTCTTGAGCATACCATAAATTTCATCAAGAGTAGTTTCAGTAAGGTCATAGTTGTCTAGAATGGTAGTAGACTTCAAATCCCAATTTTCAGGAAGAGCTAAAAGGAATTTAAGATTTGAATCTTCAAGATCATATTTCTTGTCCACTAGTGACAGATCATTCAAGAGTTTGAAAAACCTGTCATATAAGTCAGTTAATGACTTATTAGCTTTTGAGTCAAAGTGCTCATACTCTTGAGTGAGTATAGTCTTCCTGTTTTTCTTGATTGCATCAGTTCCCTGGCATCTTGTCTCCAAAGCATCCCATATCTCCTTTGCAGTTTTGCAATTAATCACCCTGTTTGACATGACATTATCAATGGCACTATGCAGCAAATGCCTTATCCTTGCATCCTTGGCAATACATGAGATGTCTTCAGCTGTGTACTCACCATTCTCCTTTGGTATGGTCTTTGTTGGTTGATCAACAACTACAACAGAGAGCTTGGTAGGCTTATGTGGTCCTTCATTAATTCTGTCAAGGTTTTCTGGATCTGTAGCTTCCAGAAATATAGCCATTTTCACTTTCCATATGGAATACTCAGAAGGTCTCAGTATGGGAACCCTAATAGTCTTATATCAACTGTGGGTCTGAGTCTTTTGAGTTTCTTCAGTTTTGGTGGGCTTGGTTGGAGTTTGTGCTTCTTCAGACATGATTGTTTGGATATTTACTGTATGTGTGTTAACAGATAAGCTCTGATACCACTTGTTAGGTCACCCAACACTGTAGAAGGGGGTTGAATACAGTGTTAATACAATCAAATCGATAATGATAACACTTATAGTGTAAAACCTAAGTCAGTGTTTATATAGTACACAGTTACAAGATAACTTCTAATTGATATGGAATACAATTCTGTCTCCTAAAGTATATCAATCAGATATCTTCTACAAGTCTTCCAGTCTTCTAACTCTTTCCATGCATATCTTCTTTTGTTTTAGTCTCGATCTTCTACTGTAAATTAGCTTCCTTCCTTATATGAAAGTCTTCCCGCACTTAAGTTCTGATATGACCTTAAGTTCTGATATTAAGTTCTGACTTCCAGTAAGTCCTGATTTCAGTAAATCTTGATATGTCCTATTTGTTAAGATCTGAAAACTAAACATGAATCATATTAGACATGACATCTCAAATATATCTAACAAGTTCTTGTATTATAATTTAGCTATTTTATTTTGAGGAGGTTACATGTGTGTAACGCTCTAAGATAAATAGATAGTGGTTAGTTGTAAAGACTTCTCTGCCTGCTATAAATGAGTAACTTTATAGTTTAGAAAATCTCGAGTCAGGGGAGGAGTTCGAGGACTTGACCAGGGGTGAGTGGACTCCGTTTGTGTAGTCAACCACCACGAACCAGGATAAAATCGACCATGTCGTTTATCTTCTTTCCGTATCTTTACTTTCCGCATTAACTTACTTAAATATAAGAAGTTTAACATAAATAGATTTTTTTTAAACGCCAAGCTCTAAATTTTAAAAAGGTCATAAACTATTCATGTTGTGCAAGACATGTCTGTGTAATAACAAGACTAAATCACATTGACAACCCTGAGATTTAGTTGTATGATAGTCTAAATCTGTATTATGTATTATATTTCTTGAGTTTGTAAAATGGTTAGAAGATTAGACTGGTATATTTTTCTGTAAACAGTTTCAAGCCTAAGAATAAACTCTAGAAGAAGATCAAACAAGATCATGCCCCAGAGAAAAGATATGAAAGCTTGGAGTTGAATAAATCTGTTTTATGAAAAATGTTCTTAAGTAAAGATATCGACAAGTCACATATCAAGTTATATAGAGAAGTCATTCGAGAACTCCATAATGACTTATCGAGAAGTCCAAAATGACTTATAGAGAAATCTCAGAGATATCGACAAGTCAAATGAAGATGTGAAGATTGGAGATATCAACAACCCATTTTTGCATGTAGACGTCTCGGAAATATCGATAAGTCAAAAAGAAGATGTGAAGATTGGAGATATCGACAAGTCAATTTCTCATTAGAGATCTCGGAGATATCGACAAGTCAAAATGCATATAAATATCTCAGAGATATCGATAAGTCATTTCTACATGTAGAGATCTAGAGACCTCGATAAGTCAAATACACTTATAGAGAACTCAGAGATCTCGACAAGTCAATTACACAAATAGAGAACCCAGAGATCTCGATAAGTATTATACTTATCGAGATGTCAGTACTCTATTGAACAAACTGGAGAGATGTCAGTACTCTATTGAACAAACTGGAGATCTCGACATGAAGCTCAAATACATTAATGTAGACAAGTTAAATATTCAAGATTATCGATCAACAAACGATCTATTAACTTAGATTGGAAAGCCTACACAAGCAGGTTGAAGAGTGCAAGATTAAGGGTCAAGATTAACTGACAGGAATGGTCACAGACCTACAAGATTTGCAAAGATTTATTAAGCCAAAAATAGAAAGATTTAGAGATAGCTTAGAAAAGGGTTTAGTACATATTATTGCATGTTGTATAAATCTGTGTTTGCTAATCTATAAAGTAAACACCATTGTTTTTAGGAGTAACAATCATGTCTAAAATTTTCTTATACTCTCTCAAGAAAGAAGCCGAGTTCTTTTATTTTAAAGAACTTAGAATTTGTAGCAAAATCAACTTAATTAATACAAATTAAGTGAGTTTTGAAATATTGTGTTTGTTGTGCTTGTTGTTTTTATTCTGCTATGAGCAAATAAATGAGTATAAAGAACGTAGGTTATTAAATCACTTTTCTAAATTAGAATTAAAATATTTGAATAAGAGTGTAAAACGGGTTGAAGTCGGTTATATTTCACTTAGTTAATTATTTTATCATTTTTTTTCATGTAAATATATTGATATTGATATTTTGGAGTAATTTAAGAGTAGTTTATATATGTCATAAAAAATGTTTGGTGAAAAAAGACCTAGAGTTGACACGCGGCAAACTCCTATTAGACCTCGCACGCAATAATAAAAAATAAGCTATCACCGGTGCAAAATGGAAGAAGAAAGTGTAATGCAACAAGTATACATTACATACAAACACGGCCAGGCCACTCCGTAGAGAGAAGAAAATAAAACACAATAAATCTCAGAACAATGTACTAATTTGCACTTAACTCCAGATCTCAATTACATATACACACATTCTGTATCTATAGTTCTCTGTTATGGCTCCAATAAAGGAGGTAAGTAGATCGGCGACGGTGGCGTTTTCGCCGGACAAGGCTTACTTCGCTGCCGGAACAATGGCTGGTGCGGTGGACATATCGTTCAGTACATCGGCGAATCTCGATATTTTCAAGCTCGATTTTCAGTCGGACGATCATCAATTGCCGTTAGTTGCGGCATTACCGAGTACCGAGCCGTTTAATCGATTGTCCTGGGGAAAAAGTTTGATCGGAACCGATGATTTCTCGTTAGGTTTGATTGCTGGTGGTCTTAATGACGGTAATATCGGAATTTGGAATCCTACTACTCTTATTAGGTACTCATCTCGTCGATATGTGTTTCCCAATGTTGATTTTATTGCATTGTGAAACAAATTTGAGTTTTTGGAATGTTGTTTTGTAATGTCGGTGTTATTCTAATTTGGAAATAGTTATTAGGTAATGATCTTGTTGATGTTGTTGATGTTGCTGCATTGTGATATGAAATTATGTAATCGGAATGTTAACTTGTAATGACTGTAATATTGGAATTTAACCTTATTTTATACTGATTAGGTGATGATCTTCTTGATAAGCCTGAGTGTGTGCATTGTGAGATGAAATTAAGTTATATCTGTGTTTTTGTGTGCATTATGTTCATTCGTGAAATGAAATTAAGTATTCGCAATGTTACTTTGTAACAACAGTGTATTGGAATTCATAGTCCTGCTACAATAATTAGGTACTGATCTCCTTTATATGTAATGTAAATATGCGTGCATTGTTTTATTGTATGTTTTTTTGGTTATCGGAATGTCAACTTGTAATATCCTGCGACACTGATTAGGTACTGATCTTTTGTATGTGTGTGTGTATATCATGTCTGTATTTATTGTTTTGTCTTGTTTTATATAATTTAATCGTACAGATTTTAAAATTATATATATAATATATGTATGTATCTGAGTATATATTATTAACATACTTGTGTGGTTGTCTTTATGTATATATATTGATCCTCTCATTTATATTTTAATTGACTGCATTTTGTTATGAACTTCAGTAATGCATGTGTATTGTGTCTCTGTGTTGATTCTCATATTTTGTGTTTTTATTGGATGCATTTTTAATGCAATTAAGTATTAAGATGTCTTGTAATTTGTGCTGGATCAATGTCTTGAATCTGATTTGCTAAATGTGCAATAGGTAGTAGTATTTCCGAAGATGATGGTTACTGTTTGAATGGACATATTATATTGGAATTTCAGGTGGAACTGGGGTTGTATCCCGTTTGACTAGAAGGATTGTTTTAGGTGTAGTTTGAGTATGAAAGTTTTATGTGCAAAGAAACATTGAAAATGGTGTATAATTCACTTATTATATTTTGGTAGTAATGTTATCGAGATCATGTTGAGCTGAAGAGCTAACCAAATTGTGGTTAATATAATGCCACTAGCAGTGATGGTTGTAATAACATTTGTGTTGCTAGTGGAACTAAAGTAAGTGCATTACTGCAGTCATTGATATAATATATAACGAGTAGTGATCATTTTCATAAACTCTATGTTGTGTTTTAGAGAATGTGTACTTGAAATTCTTAGATTATAAGCTGGTTAAAATGGTCCCTGTAGCAGTTTTTTGTGTAGTTTTTGAAACTGAGATCTGATTTAAATGCTTCAGTTCTGAGCCAAATGAAGGTGCTCTTCTTCAACAGCTTTCAAGACATAAAGGACCTGTAAGCTTCTTTTTTATCTATTATGTATTACCCATATATAATGGTGTGCTGATACATGATGAAGATATCACATTGTTTTTCCCTAAATGTTTGTTGTTTATATACCTTGCCAGGTTCGTGGTCTAGAATTTAATTCTATTTCTCCAAACCTTCTTGCTTCCGGGGCGGATGAAAGTGAAATATGTATCTGGGACATTGCAAAACCTACTGAACCTATACATTTTCCTCCTCTCAAGGTATGCCACATTCAATATTTTTTTTCGACTTTTGATTAAAATATCTAGTAAATGTTTTGAACCTATCAATAAAAGGAATGCTTCTGGTAATGATTTTTTTTTATTTAATGTTCACTAACTAGATGTCTAGATTCAGTAATTAACTAATTATGCATGTAGTCAGTAGTTGGGGAAATATAGGGAGTATTATTCTGCTATTTTTTAAGAATGTTTTTCAGATTATTAGATGTTACCTGTGCCTTCATCTGAAATTGCTCTATAAGGTCTGTTAGTTTTTGTGTTCACCAACTAGATTTATTGATTGAGTACTCTGTAGTTAGTAGTAAACAAAATAGAGGGTTTTTTTAGCTATTTCTTAGAAAAAGTACTTAACTGTTACTTTTTCACTTGATATCTATACGTACCACTAAAACAAACCTCCCCTAAGTAACGAACTGGACACCTGCTTTCTTTTCCTACGCCTTCATGATGACGAAAACATTATTAGTAATTAACTAATTATGCATGTAGTCAGTAGTTGGGGAAATATAGGGAGTATTTTTCTGCTATTTTTTAAGAATATTTTTCAGATTATTATATGTTATATAAACAGTTATCCAGCACCTTCATCTGAAATTGCTCTATAAGTTCTGTTAGTTTTTTTGTGTTCACCAACTAGATTGAGTACTCTGTAGTTAGTAGTAAACAAAATAGAGGGGTTTCTTTTTAGCTATTTCTTAGAAAAGTACTTTTATGTTATTTGAAGAGTTATCTTTCTTCTTCACTTGATATCTATATGTACCACTAAAATAAGGAGCTGGACACCTGCATTCTTTCCCACGCCTTCATGATGACGAAAACATTGCCTCCACACTGGAACTAAATAAAATTCCTTAAAATATTATTAAAATAATCAAATCTATATACAACACTACAACTACAGTGGTATTTAAATTAAAAATTGCGTTCTTAATGTTTTTAACAAAAAGATTTTTTTTTATAAAATTTCATAATAAAACTGGTCATATGCATTATAAAGGGTGAAAGTCCGAAATGACTATTATTGGGCTTGGACTCCCAAAAATGCCTACCAGCGGCGTGGAGTGTCCATACCCACGAGATGCGCCATTAGCAGTTGCGTAGGTGTCTCTCACGTCTTTTCACGTCTTTTTAGTGACGCAAAACTCTTCTTATTCGAACTAGCTTTTGGATACCCATAGATGCGCCTCACCGAATCATTTTATGTGGGATACGCCTATACATACGTAGTATTGGATATACATGTCGGTCAAGAAACACACGTGAAATCTCTGAATACGCTTGCTCGGAATAAGTATGATGCAGTTGCACCGCAGCCGGAGGAGTATCTACTTGATGCACCAGTGACTAAAGAAAGAGGGCAATGTACCGGTTGTCGTGCCTTGAGTAATATACGCCATCATTACATGAAGAAAGAGGAAGGTTGGTACAATTTGTGTACCCTTCTATGTATATGAAACCCTATATATATGGAAACCCTAACATGATGTTGGTTAACTAGAGAAAATTGACATTGGCAGTGATATTGGCAGCAACTCGATTTGGGGTGACCATTATCAAAGCAGGAGAAAAGATGTGTGTTTGAGTTCTACAAAGCTAGTAACGCTTTACACAGTGGCATATAAGGTGGGTAAAAAAATGTTACTTCTTCCGAGAGTAGGTATATTGGGCAGGCTGGCTATTTAAAATGGGTGTTATGGGCAATTTTTCTATTATAAACGTTGAAAATTCTATTAATAATTTTTCTAATTATAACTTCATACAAAACTAATAATTAAAAAAAAATCAGGAATACATGTTTAGAGTCTTTAGAAAACTTTACTCCTTAAAATCAAACCCAGCTTTCTTAATTTAATTTGTCTTTTTCTGTTTTCCCTACTATTTTACTATTATATGTATTTTTTTATATTACTTATTCGAGACAAAATCGTTCAAAATTTTTATAGTAGAGATTGAATGACAAAATACGAATATTTAATTTTAAATGGTACAATGTAGATATATATTATTGTTAAACTTTATTTAAAATGAAAAAATATAGTTTTAATTAAATATGCAAAATTTTGTGATAATATATATATATATATATACTATTATATTAAAGACGAAACAACAAAAATTTTGTTGGTGTCGGTCTGGTCACATAATTATAATAATATTTAAAATAGAACACTTTCATAAATAGATTGATATTCGTAATAAATTATATAAATACAAATTGAATTATAATATGTATAATCATCTCGGGCTCACACAAAATAATATATACTATTCACCCGAGCTAAACTAAATCATACTATTGATCCAATTTTAAATAAAATACAAAAATAAACTAAACATAGTTAGTTGAATTTTCCGTGTCGGGCTAAAAATCATACTATTGAACCACCAGATTAAAACAGAATAAAAATTTGAAAGGTAATTTGTTGGTAGATATAACTTCATCATACTAAAAAAATAATGTATCTTATTCACTTGGCCTAAAACAAAATAATATTTACTGGGGCTAAAATAAAACTTAAAACAAACTAAATATAATTAGCTGGATTTGGTTGATATAACGGGACAAAGACTAAAACAAAATAATGTACTCCCTCCGTCCCAGCCATTTGTATACAAATGGTTTGGGCACGGAGGACACGACATAGTAGTAAAATAATATTACTTTTGGTAATTTTGGTAAGATAGTGGGATGAGAGAGAAGGAAAAAGTATAATTTAGTGAGAAGAAAGTATAAAGTTGGGTAAAGTGGTGGGACCAATCAATATTTAATGGATAAAGTGAGTGTAGTGGAAGTAAGTAGTGGATGTAGTTGATTTTTATATTATTAAATTTTTACTATTTTTGGTAAGTTTGAAATGTATAGAATTGAATGTGACATTCAAAAAAGGAAAGTGTATAGAAATGAATGGGACAGAGGGAGTATAATACTAATATGCGCTAAAACCAACATTAAATTAAACATAAATATAATTCTTATACCATTGATCAGGGAATGAAACTAAACTAAAGTCCACCTAATTTGTTGGTAGATATAATGCATCCTTAAAAACGAGTGGATAATGGGAATCCGCCCCTAATAGCCGAAATATTAAAAGTTTAGTAGTTGTTCTGTCTGTACAGTGTTTAAGTTCATATTCAGACCTTTTTCAATTTCAATAATATCCATAAAGTTTTATTAAAATGAAACTACAGATAATTCGGTAGTCATTTGATATCGGTCTGTCTGTGCAAGGTTTAAGTTTATATACGAGCTTCTTTCAATTTCTGTAATATCTATAATGTTTTAATTAAAATTAAAATAGATAATTTATTAGTCAACATAAAAGTGTAGGACAAAAAAAATCAATTTATATTATTTATCTGGACTAAAATAATTTGTACAACTTGTTATGCCAAAAAATTGGTATAAACAATATTCAGATTAAGATTGATAAAATAGGCAAAATCGAAGGAGAAACGCCTAAAATCTAGGAAAAGATGAGATTGGCTTTCCATAAAAGAGAAGGCGCGTCCTAAGAACGCGCCCCATTGACTGAATAGCTGATTGACAGTTGTGGTTACTATGCCTTAAAGGCGCCCAATTACTGAAGAGTGGGTGAGGAATCCCTTGATTGAATTCTGTCCCATGGTGAACCTTAGGGCGCGCCCTAAGTGAGAAAGGCTCTTTGGACGGATTACTCAGACATGATTACTTTGACAGACTCATATCTTGGCTTTACTTGGATAGAAATAGGGCAAGCCCTAACGGTGTATAATTTACGGCGCGCCCTATAATATAGAATGACAAAAGAAGAGGTCAAAGGCTGATGACACAAGGCGGCGCCAACATACAGAAATGTTTGGGCGCACCCTTAACCTCTACTTGGCACATAATGTAACTTTGACATGATACTTGGATGAACTCTTTGGAAGATTCAAGGAAGATGGAGATTATTATTACTAACCTATTTGATGCAGGTACTCTATTGAAGAACTCCTTCCTGTAGCACATCTACAGGAAAGGCGGTGTCCGTGGTCAGAGACCTCCAGGGGTATGCCTGGACTGAAGGCCTCCTCCTGTAGTCAATGGGTGTCCTCATTGGGGATGTGGGGTGCAATCTGGTGTGTGCTTTGGGAGCTCTGTCTCTGTAGTCAACGGGTGTCCTCGTTGGGAGACTTCGGAGTATCCTGCACTTTGCACCCAATAGCTTGGGATCACTTGTCCTGCAATCTGGTAGGGGCTCCTTATCGGGGGACAAGGATGTGTCCAACATTTGGGGTGAACCACGGCTATACCTGCGTCCACGGATTAGAGAAACAGCTGGTAGCGGAGGGTTATCCTTGGCCAGGGAGATGCCTCATCCGTGAAGTCTCGAAGCCGCGGACGAGCCTTGAGCCTTTGTGGTTGGGCCTCATCGGCGGACATTCCTACAGTTAGTAGAAGACGGTTTTCAGTGGGTTTCCTACTGGGCCTCGGGATAAGAAATCTAAGCCCATTAGGTTTCTTGTTCCCCAAGAACTACGTGGGCTTGATCCTCTATAAATAGGGGTACGTAGGCAAATTGTAAGGGGTCAGAAGCGAGAGTGCAAAGGAGCCACCACTAACCCTAAGCAATCTCAGCCCCCAATAATCACCACCACTAAACACTGTTCATCTTTTCCGACGAATACTGTTCATCGAATCCGCCGGTTACTGTTCACGTTTCCGACGAAAAACCGCCATCACAGATCTTGTTTTCGGCTACGAACCTCAAGTTTTGTTGCTCCCAAATTCCTCCGTCAACACAACTAATTCAGGATAAATCAAATTAATTGAAATCAGAAAATAATTGAACTGCTATAACAAAATAGACAAAATAGTATGTATTTTTTTTGCTAATTAAAATAGTATTTATTTTTATCCGGACTAACATAATTTTACTACCATTGACCCGGGCTTAAACAAAATAAATAAAAATAAATTTAAATATAATTAGTTGAATTTGGTCGGTATAATGAGCATTATTCTGATAAAAAATAATGTATACAATTGATGCAGGCTAAAGTAAGATTGAAATCAAACTAAAGATAATTCGTATGCTATTTTGATGTGAGATAAAATTTACTTTTTAATTAAAACACATTTATATATTTGATATATATCAACAAAACTATATCATTCAATCAAGAAATTTAAAAGCAAAAATACCATTTATTTCAAAAATATCACTAATTTATTTATAATTATTATCAAATCATAAATTAATTTCGTATCTTAAAAAATTACACTTATTTAAATTATATTAAAAACAATCCATGCATAGCGCGAGTTTTAAGCTAGTAATACTATTATAAGAAAAATAAAGTATAATTGGTTAAAAACTTTCTATAAAATTGGTTACCATCTTCCAAAAAAATATGAATACATATAATTTTTTTGTTAAAAAGATTAAATCACGTATCGAACATAACTACGATACTATATACTATATCTATCTAGATCATTGCTCCATTAGGAACGCCCTTATATAAAGAATAATAAACAACACCATAGAATCATACATAAAAATACATTTCAATTCTAATTTTCATACCAAAAAACAAGGTTTTTGCACCACATACATGTATATACAAATTATATGTTTTCTATATTTTTATATATTAAAATCAAATTAAAGTTCAGCCAAGAAAGTTCTAAGAAGTCTATATATATAATCATCATATTAACTATATTGTTCTCATCTTATAATTTATCTCATCTAATGGGAATTTGTACCACATGTATATTGATCCTGATTGGAAATATATATTTTTGTAGAAAAATGTGTAACATATAACACTGATTATATATTAATATATATCATATACTATTTTAATGTCTGAAATATTTGATTAAAAATATTAGCATTGAATTTTATAGTATCTTTATATTGTCTGATAACTTTTTCTACTAGCGTATATGGCACAGTAACTAATCTAGTTGCTTATTATAAAAAATGGGCCAGCTTGTGGTATGAGTAACTAGATTCATTAATGGGGTATGCTTTATTCAGTAATTAAACAAATTTAGAAATTTCTTTTTGGCTGATTTGTTATTATTGATGTCACTTCTTCATTTGAATTTACTTAGTACCACCAAAATCGATTTTCTAGAATGTGTTTTGTAGCCCTATTAATCCTTTTGACATTCCTAATTGCTAGTAATTCTTCATAGATCATCATTAAAACTGAGTTGTTACGTCGAGGCCTCAAGCAATCCTGTATAGTCCCTAATTGTACAGTTGACAGCTCGTGCAACAGAGAAATCATATTATTCTTATAATGCACGCGGAAAGCTCTGGACTAAATTAGTTATTAGGTAATCTGTGGATACAGAGTCCGAAAATATTACATATTTCATAATTGTAAAATCAAAGTTCGAAAGTGAAATTTAAAGTAGACCAAGTGACCAACTATATAGGCCAATCATAGTTGGCTGGTCAATTAGATATTTATTTACTGTACTTTAACTTTTTTTTTGCCAAGTACTGTACTTGAACCTTCACCACCAGCTATATACAATTAAGAGTATCAAGTGAATATTAGTAATGTAAGATGCTTGTTTTTTTCTGTTTCTCATGTTGATTCACAAGCCTCTTACTCAAATTTGTCACTAACCACCATCGCGCTCTACAGGGTAGCGGGTCTGCTACTCAAGGTGAAATCTCATTTTTATCATGGAACAGAAAGGTTCAACATATTTTGGCATCTGCTTCATTTAATGGGACAACTGGTAGAATAACTTCTCAAACATTTTACACACAAAAATCTATGTATAATGTTGTTGATAATAATATCACTCTCTCTACATTTAGTGGTTTGGGACCTGCGGAAGCAGAAGCCAGTGATTAGGTAAAGTTCTATATGCATGTGCTCTGTTATAATTGTTTATAAACAACAGTAAGATAAAAATAAAAATTTGAACTCTGTAATGTAACCGAAATAAATTGTTCCGTTAACAGCTTTTCAGATTCAGTTAAAAGGAGGTGCTCTGTTCTGCAGTGGAACCCTGATGTTGCCACACAGCTTATTCTTGCTTCAGATGATGACAGTTCACCTTCACTCAGGGTAATTTTTTGTATCTTTCTACTCCGCCTATCTCCCTCACTGTCCCCACTTGCATTTATTTGGTATTGTCCCAGCATCAACTTTTGAGTTCACAACTTGCGAACAGGTTTGGGATATGCGGAATACAATGTCACCATTGAAAGAACTAGTGGGGCACACTAAAGGTATGCTTAAAAATATATATAGCTATTTTTTTTTCTAATTTTTATGGTGCTATATTTTATATACTCTGGTTGTCCTTGTACTTTCTAAACGTGTTTAACATGTTTATATGCTCATGTTGTCATGTTCAGTATTGTTCTCAGTATATCCTTCAGTTCTATTGTTTGCAGAAGCACGTAAATATTTTGACAGCCATCTTACCATGAACATAAATCTAAATAATTTTCTGTTGCAAGACAGCAAAATTACACACATCAAAATATTTGTAAAATTTGGTTAAATTATTGGAGGGGTCTAGACCTACCATTTTTCTCTTTAACTAAAATAAGTATATGTAGAGTGAGTGAGAAGATATTGTTTATTATCTTTTGCTGAGAGTTCACCTTATGTTTTCCATTACAAACATCAATGTTTTGTTGAAGTACGTTTTTTGCGTGAAGAATGCACACTAATTTTAAAAGTAAAAGTAGTTTCTACCTAGATTGAGTGGAGAGATAGAAACGAGTTACTGTAAGTCCATACTCTATACCGTTAAGGTTTTGTAGTTTGCATGACTATACATCCGTGTCTGATCTAATTAATCTATATTTAGGGTCGGAGACTTCCTTCTTTTTCAAGTTATGTTCAAATTTGTTTTTGGTGCCAAATTGAGTAAAAGATATAGGTTCAATCTCTTCTTTATGCAGTTCATGTTGCACTGTATGAACTCTATGTTTTTGTAAATACATGTTTACTTTTTTAGATGATCCTCTGCATATCTAGCGCATTGCATTTTTCCCTTTAACCTCTTAGATTCATGGTTTTTTTTTGTTATATAATTAGGTGTAGTTGCTATGTCATGGAGTCCCAATGACAGCTCTTATTTGCTTACCTGTGCCAAAGATAATCGTACTATTTGCTGGGACATAGCATCCTCAGAGGTAGCTTAATGTTTTGGAGACAATTTAGTCAATGAATCATGATGTTTGGCTATGATTTTTTTTTTGTTTTGCTGTTTTTCATTCCTATATGATGCTCTTTTTAATCTTCTTTACTTTTACAATTTACAGATTGTTTCTGAATTGCCTGCTGGATCCAACTGGAACTTTGATGTCCACTGGTATCCAAAAATGCCTGGGGTCATATCAGCATCTTCATTTGATGGAAAAATTGGCATCTACAATATTGAGGTCTGTTTTCTGATATATCTGGACCACTACAAAGGATATCTACTTTCTTGCATAGTCAAAATGGAAGCATGATGCCAAGCAGAAAGAGGTGGCAGTGAACCTTGTTGTTCACTGTCACATATCGTTCCATGTGATTTTATGCCAATATACTTGGACATATTATGCATTTAGTTGTCCAAATAAAAGAGAGTTTTAAAAGTTTCATTTATCTCGAATGTTAAGCAATTCTGTGATTTTTGTTAATTCGGGAGTCTGATAATAATCCGGCTAAGATTAGTATTTTTTACT
The DNA here is from genome assembly GCF_009905375.1 of Apium graveolens. Lineage (NCBI taxonomy): Eukaryota > Viridiplantae > Streptophyta > Magnoliopsida > Apiales > Apiaceae > Apium > Apium graveolens. Next base: position 73,787,575 of record NC_133655.1, read on the forward strand.
CATTTTACAGATTGATCATGTATGTTTTATTAAATGTCGTATCCTTTTATCATGTAGGGTTGTGGCCGACATGGTGTTGAAGATGGTGATAGTCGTGCAGGTCAGCCCATGTTATCTAGTTTAAATACCTTCCTGATCCTTATCCTATTTATTTTTGTCTGGACATTGCTTCAAACTTTTAAGAGATTTCCCTTCTAATCAGTAAAGAAAATTTTGTGTAAAATTGTGTCAAGTGATGCACATCGTAGATAAAACACTTCACATTTTGAAAGGATTTCTATGCTGGAAGCTAAATAGGTTAAATTAAAGAGTCTGACTCTTACATCTTGACAGTTATACTGAAGTCTTTTAGTGATATTTCTTGGTAAACCTAGAATCTTATGGTGATGTCAATGCAATTAGCGAGGTTTTGTTCCTAGCTAGTATCATTATAGGAGTATACTTCGATGCAAATTCTGTTTATCATAATAGAAACTTAATGGAAATCTGCTGGAGTCTGAACTATTCATATTGCTCCCTCTAGAATATATATGAAATTACATTTGTTAAAATAGAACTGCGACCTTTGGGCTCAACCCCATCAAAACTGTAAGCATATTCTTGTAGTTTATCTTTTAGTTTCCCTTTAATAGACGGGACTTCTTTAATTACACCTTAGCATGCTTTAGGTATAAAGCAAGATGTATCAAAAAATAGAATGTTTCAAGTCAAGAAATTACAAGCTAAATAAGAAGATAAAGTGGGTTGATTTTCTTGGAGAAAAGAATAATTTTATTTGTCATATGTGATGTGCATTAAGAATTTCACATAGTTTCAGCATGCCCAATTGCTGCCTGAAAAGGGAATGCATGTACAAGAATCATGTGAAATACAAAGCCATGCTTGATGTGTGTATGATGTTTGTAGTATTCCTAAGGGTGAAAAGGGTTATATAATCAGATATCGCTGCCTAACTAGAGAATAGTAACTTTTTCCCCTCATTATTGTTCATAAATCATGTCATCCCATTATTATGTGAACCCAATGCAGGTCATTTAAGAGCCCCCAAATGGTATAAACATAAAGCTGGGGTTTCTTTTGGTTTTGGGGGAAAGCTTGTTTCATGTAAATCTAAAGATTCTTCGGGTGAATCTTCAGAGGTAAATTCTACTCTGTAGCCTGTACCTTTGAATTACCTTAACTAGTGATTGCTTCAGGTTTTTTTGCAAAATCTAACTACCGGAAACAACTTGGCGGAGAGCTCCTCTGAATTTGAAGCTGCTATGCAAAGTGGAGAGCGATCATCACTTAAACTCTTATGTGATAGAATGTCTTTAGAGTCCGAGTATGTATATCCACTGGAAAACCTAGCCAACATTTCCTTACCAGTTCGTAAAAGTTCATCATATCTCTATTTGTTTATCCTTTTGGGCAGGTTAGAGGATGACAAGGAAACTTGGGGCTTCTTGAAGGTCATGTTTGAGGATGATGGAACAGCACAGACAAAACTTCTTACGCACCTAGGTTTCAGTTTACCTACTGAGGCAAAAGATGCTATGCAGGATATTCTATCCCGGGATGTAAGCGCTCTTGGCATTGAAGAAAGACAAACGGGGATTAAAGAAACAACCTTATACCCTTTTGACGGGGAAGATTTTTTTAACAATCTTCCAAGTCCAAAATCCGATACGCCTGTTTCAACTTCTCGCAACACCTTTGAAGCCCAAAACTCCATTTCTAATGGGGAAGAGATACAACAACAGTCTGAAGAACAAGAAGAGACTGCTGATGCTTTATTTGATGATACTGTTCAACGTGCTTTGGTTGTTGGGGACTACACAGGGGCTGTTGCTCAGTGCTTGAGCGCCAATAGGATCGCAGATGCTCTTGTTATAGCACATGTTGGTGGAGCTTCTTTGTGGGAGAAAACACGTGATCAGTACCTGAAAATGAGTTATTCCCCTTACCTCAAGGCATGCTTAACCCCCCGATATATATTATGACCATTTTTGGCCTGCTACATATGTATAGAATATGTATGATTGTATATATAGGCTGCCATTATATAGTCACAATAAAGAAAACAACAAATTCTATTATTGATAAACACATGCACACACAACTAGGTGATATTTGAGAACTCACCCACTCTCCACATACTCATTGAAACCTACATACCTGCCCAGAATGCCAAACTCTTCTAATTTATAAATACCATTAATCTCAACAATTCTAGATTCGCAACTGAAACAATACAAAATTTATTCCGTCAATTTTTTCTAAATATTCCCACTTAAATTCAGCAGATCCTTTATTTCAAATTATTAGGCAAGCACACTAGTTATACCTATCATAAATTAGGTAAAGGGCCTTAGATTAAGATTCTATAGCTTTTAATATATAAGTTTGTTGAATCTAGCTTTGTTCGGTAGTGGTCCCTTGAATATTTATGACACTTAATTAATGTTTTTGATGAATTCAGGTTGTCTCTGCTATGGTGAACAATGATCTTAGGAGCCTTGTAAATACAAGGCCTCTCAAGGCATGGAAGGAAACCCTGGTTCTTCTTTGCACAGTAAGCTTCTTTACAAGAAAAAGTAAGGCAGTTCAAGTATTTTAGTTTGGGGTTGTATTCGCTTATGGAGCTATTACACACAAATCAAATGTGTTAATTTAACAATCAAGGTAGCCTTGGGACTCTGTATTTTGCATCAAAAGTGAAAAACTGAAATAATTAGTTATTAAAAGTGTACACTTCTTTTAATACCTAGCTTTAATACTAAAGAGTCTGAAAATATTAAGCAGATATGCTAAAGATGAAAGAGTGACTATCACATCATTTATAGTATTTTAAATGATAAAGATCATGTATATAATGATACTTCTTTTGACCTAATTTTATGCGAGTCTTTGACTTTTTGCATGCATTTGACGGTGATAGAAATTATACCTCGACGACTAATATTTATGTTTGTATAAGAGTTTATAAGGTAATCTTTTTACACAATAAAAATTTAAATAAATTATGTATTTCGATCCTTTTATGCTTCTTGAATATGCATCAAAGTTCAAAGGCGAACATTACTTGGGTTGACGGAGTATTAGATTGCATATAATTTTAGCATCATTCTTATTAGGCATTCTGGATAAATTTTGTTGTACTTCTATTGTTGTCCATAGCAAAGAAAAATACATTTTTTAATGTTCTTGAGTTGTATTCAATGTAAATGGACTGCAATGACAAAGCAATGAGATCCATTTTACTTGGCTAGTGCTACTGTTTTTAGTTGCTGATATGATCTATTATTTAACAGTTTGCACAGAGAGAGGAATGGACATTTTTATGTGATGCACTTGCTTCTAGGCTTGTTAAAGCTGGAAGAACACTAGAAGCAACTCTTTGTTATATATGTGCCGGAAACATAGATAAAACAGTAGAAATTTGGTCAAAGAGTGTTACAACAAAGCAGAACAGGAGTTCCTATGTTGGCCTTCTTCAGGTTAGCGTTACCTCTATATGGTACCTTTGGTTACATCTTAAAAAAAAATAGTTTACTCTATTTATTTATGTTGATAGGGTATAATGGAGAAGACGATGATTCTTGCTATGGCGACCGGACAGAAGAGAAGCGCTTCTCTGTGCAAGTTAGTTGAGAAGTATGCTGAAATTCTAGCAAGTCAAGGGTTGTTGACAACTGCAATGAAGTACTTAAATTTCATGGGGAATGATGAATTGACCCCGGAACTTGTTATCTTACGAGATTGTATTGCCCTTTCTACTGAACCTGGTATAAGATTGTCATTTCTCAGATCTTAGTTACCTTTATTTATGTATACAATGATCATGTATGTTTACAGGTTACATGTTTTAAATATTGCACATCTGGTAGGTAAGTTATGGACATTGTTTTGTTTTTCTTCTAACCATGACTCAGATAGATATTATTTTACTCCAATTTGTTCATCATTTTTCATTTCCTAATATTTTGGGTAGTAAATAATGAAGTCCATTTGTGGACATTCTTTTTTTTTCTTCTAACCATAACTGTACGCACATTATTTTACTCCATTTTGTTCATCATTTCTTAATATTCTTGGTTGTATATATTAAATTCCATTTTATTGAAACTATCAGCAGTCTACAGACTATTTTTAGGAGAACATTTTTAGTTGGAAGTAGCAGATATTACTACTATAGTACTATCAAGTACTAAAAGTCCATTCTATTATGAATTCTGTTAACTTTTGAACATTTACGACTAAAGCGTACTACATCATGGTCTGGTAATGAACTCTTGGTCACTGAATTATTAGGTTCATAGTTAAAATATCTTTGTGTGTAGATCTTTGGTTGAATCCTGATCACACTCTAAATTTTTAACTCCAGTAATACCTATTACCTTTTTGCATAATAGTAGCTATGATAAACTGTTTTAATTTAAAAATTGAAGTAGTACACCTTTGTAATTTGAGCAGGGAACATTATATCCTTAATTTTTGTGAGCTTGCAGAACACGTTGTCTTCTAGTGTTCATAAGACTTATAATGTTAGTATAATGCATATGCTGTGTTGTAGAATGTCAGGTTTGCAAATGTAGCCCACTCAAAAATATTATCTTAATTTTTTAGAGAGAGAAGCACTAGCCTCTGCAGATTTTGGAAGCTCCCAGTCCCAAAATGATGCTTATGCTGCCAATCGGCCCAACTATGGTGTTGAGACCCCTCAAAATTATTATCAGGTGTTTTATATATCTCTTTATGAATATATACGTGGGTACTGTTTCAATGACCGTCCCCCAGTTTTAATATGATTTGTTCTTATACTTTTAGTCTATTGTTTCCTTCTTAGGAAATAGCACCACCACAGTTACAGACCATTCAGAGTAGTCAAGAGTCGTTCAATCCTTCGTATTCGAGAGGATATGTTCCTCCTGCCCCGTACCAGAACTCGACCCAATCCGGTATATTTCTTCCAACACAAGGACCAGTTGCGTCGGCACGGGTATTTTTTGCTCCTCCAATTTTATTTGTAAAATTATTGCTACATATATCCTATAACTTGCAAGAATCGTGCTTTTAATCATTTTGCCATTACTAATACAAGCACTTTACATAAATTAATTTATATAAAAGAAATTAATATGATAATTATAAAGTATTATAGATTCTTAGAAACCTAATTAGCCAATTTTCAATTTTTTTTGAGGTCCGTAGCTTGAAGACCGACCGACTATAGAGCATCTCCCATATGGCTTTAATAGTATACAGTATAGATTTTTAAGTTTGTTAATATAATCTTTATATATTAAAATACTTTATGTGTTCATATATATAAAATAATATATTAACTAGAAACCAGGGTTAACAAAAAACTAATGGCCGACTACAAACGATCTCCTGTTCAACTGTAAAGATATAGAATGGTTTGTGTTAATACCTTTGCAGTGGGTTGTACTTCGTTTGTCACTACACGAGTACACGTCAACAAGAGGGACTTGCTGCTATAATCAAAAAAAAAAATAAGAGGCGCCTTTTTGGCCAACACCCAACATACTTTTATGTTAAAACCAAATTAGAAAAGTCTACTCGCCATTTCTTTCCCACATTCAAAAAGCTTCTGTCCCAGCCTTTTCAGCTATATGCAAGCAACGCTTGGAAACAATATCCCGAGAAGGGGGAAAAGCTGATTTAAAAACAAAATCTACGATGTTTACCTTTTTTTGAAAGCAACTTTCATAATTTATGGGGACAACGGTATTTAATATTAAAATTTTAGGGTAAATTAAAATTAACCTTCAGCTTAGTTTTGAGAAAACCTAATATGAACATTTTTTTTACCTTTCTCTTAGAATTATATCAGTTGTTCACAAAACAGTTGTCAGCTTTTCTTCTCAGCACTTTCCCCACAGTAGGTGAGGAACAAAAATGCTAACCGCTCCTAAGCTCTCTCTTATATTATGTTTTTTGATTCCTTCTCTCAGCCTACTTTTGCCACACCTGCATTTAGCAGTCAGCCTGCAGTGAGACCTTTTATTCCTGGCACTCCTCCAGCGCTAAGAAATGTAGAGCAGTATCAGCAGTCTACATTAGGCTCCCAACTATATCCTGTAAATACACATTTCTGTTATTTAACTTAATGTGTGTGTGTGTGATGTATATATATTGCTGAAGTTACTGTGTATTATTGGCATTGCGTCAGGGCCCCGATGCAAACCCTATTTATCAGGCTGGAATTCAGAATGCAAATCTTAGTTATCAGGCTGGAATCCCGGTGGCTGGTTCTCGTGGACCTGTTCCTTCTCAGATACCAGGAACGGTTGTTTCTCCAATTCCAGGACCTAGAGGATTTACTCCAATCAGTAATACAGATGTACAGAGATCTGGCATGGGTATAGTGCAGCCACCCAGTCATACGCAAACACCACCAGCACCAGCACCAGTAGCTCCTCCAGCTCCCCCGTCTACGGTGCAGACTGTTGATACTTCAAATGTCCCTGGTATTATCTTTTCTCTCTCTCATCTAAAGAAAAGGGAAACTTCCTAATCCGTGCAAAAGAACTTATTAAATCCACTGGTATAGGATATGTCAAAGCCAAATTCATCAGCATTTAGATTGTTTGAAGTTTTTAGGAAAAGTACTTGCTTAGTATATACTTAATTTTGAAGCTTAATATTGCTAATCTTTCTATCTGAGATCGAATGGTTAAAGTTGATATGAACAAATGTTATTCAAGAATATTAATACTATAACAGGCATGTGTATATATACAGATTGGTAACCTGACTGGTATCATGATTAATTTCCAGTTGACCAATTAATCGCTTGAATTTGGTGGTAACGCATAGACCACCAGACAAGTTTCAGAATTTTGTTGATGGTAACTGGTAAAAGTAGCAGGATGGTTCATGCAAGTATCGCTCAATAGATGGCCGAAGTAGAAGTATGTTTCTTTGAATGATGTTAAACAGATGGGATGGGGGTGGTATGGCTATTGAGTAATGCTGGAATAATTGAAATGATGACCTAGTTTATCAGAAAATCAGTAGAAACTTGTCTTTCAATTTTAAAATTTTTCCAACATACATGTGAATTTTTCAAATTATCCAAGTGACAATTCAATATAATCAATTATATCTTATTGTTCTATGACAATCATACAATTGTCTATATGTTTACTAATTTATGTTCTTGTGCTTCTATCTACTTTCCCAGGGCATCAGAGGCCGGTTATTACAACTTTGACCAGACTTTTCAACGAGACATCAGAAGCACTGGGTGGTGCACGAGCAAATCCAGCTAAGAAGCGCGAGATCGAAGACAATTCAAAGAAATTTGGTAGCCTGTTCGAAAAACTCAACAGTGGAGATATATCTAAAAATGCTGGCGAAAAGCTTGTGCAGCTCTGCCAAGCTCTGGACAGGGGTGATTTCAGTACCGCCCTCCAAATCCAGGTATTCCATGTTTTACACATTTAATAGTTTCTTGCTTCATTATACAGGAAACTTTTTGAATTGATTGCTCCTGATCCTGTTGTAGGTGCTTCTTACTACAAGTGATTGGGATGAATGTAACACATGGTTAGCAGCACTTAAAAGAATGATAAAAACTAGGCAGAATGTGAGATAATGTTGGTCTCAGTATTCTGGCTTAGCAGATCAGACGCCTGTTTTGAGTTTTTTTGAATATATAGACCAAAAGTCAGTGCTCTTTGTACACACTGACATTTTAAAATGTGGTGGCAGGGTTACAGTTTGTTATTTTCTCATTTTACTAAATTTTCTTCCTATTTCTAAAAGCAAATAGAAATCATAGCTCGGACTTCTGAGAGAATGCTAATGTATTATGTACCTACAGTTACTTTTCAGCAAAATTGTTAGTGCTTTCAGAAATAGATTTTTCCTTTACTTTGATAGACGGCATACTTTTTGGTTGGTGTCATTGAGCTGCTTAGAAAGACTGTAATATCAGTACTCAGAAGATCTTAATAAGATAAATTGTAGCTTAGTAATGATTTTCTTTTACTTCATTGTTTGCTTGATTATATTGTACCTTCTTTCTTGTTTGTGTCTAACTTTGGTATCATCCATTCAAAAGTGTGATATGCGTAATGTGTGGCCGCTTCTAAAACATGTTAAATATCAAAATAGTAACTGTAAGTGAAAATTATATATTAATTTTGTCATCTAACTTAACAAGGTATTATTTATTTAAATTATTATATTCAAACTAAATATCAAACAGACAACATTAAATATATGCTTAAAAACTAAAAATTATATTAATTAAGTTTGACTCTAAAATTGCTTAAATCATATTTATTTATTTTTCTGGAGTTTCTTCTTTTTAAATATTAAAATTAATTTTTCCTTTTTTAGGGTCCTATAATTTAGGTGAGAAAATATTTAATTTACATACTCGAAATAGAAAAGACATCCAAATTTGTTTAAAAAATGATCTATCAATATTACCCCAATCGAATTTTAAAATTCCGGATAGATATAGTGCTAGATAAACAATGATCAAACCTGCTACCAATTTCGTATTTTTTTATCTCGCCTAGCATGATTTGTGTTGAAGAGGGAAAAATATTGCTCTGCTCTTCTTTTATCCAATTTTTGTGTTTGATTGGTATTTGTTATATAATTGATTATCACTAGATTTGATTACTTAGATGTTATTGTTTTGCTTTTAGTTCGAAGCATGATCATTTAGTAGCATGATAGGTGTAATATTGGTAGTCAACTAATGATTTGCTCCATTGATACTGATCGATAATTCATTGGTTTTTAACTTTCACTCACATGTTATTAAGAATTTTTTTTTAAAAAAATGTAGTTCATCATGGCACTTTGCTTATTAAATAAAATTATTTTTTTTGAAAATTGAGTGTACCTCCACTTATTACGTGCTCACAATTATTTTTGAATTTGATTAAATTGTTTTTAATCTTGAGGATGGTTAGGAATATATATAGGCTTGATAATAAGTTCACCGCAAAAACTTAGTAAATTTAATTCAGTGTTTTTGTAACTCTCGACGAATGATCACTTTAACATCTGTTCAGAGAGTAGCTTATATATTAATAAATTTTGTAACACATTTCTGCATACTACAATATCTTGGAGATCTAGTTTTTATAGGATATTCAAAGTCATGTTGACTACTAGAATGATATGCAAAGTAAGTTGGCTAATTGTAAGTATTAGATGTCTTGTAATTTTGCATAAGTGAAATGGAGTTAACTGCTATGGAGGACTTTCAACGGATTAAACTACAAGGTTTCGACGGATGATCCAAGTCACATTCAACGGATGATCTAATGAAGTTTCGACGGATGATTCAACGCAGTTTCAACAGATGATCCAATGAAGTTTAAACAGATGTTCAAATTTAAATTGCAGTTGATAGTGACTTGACAATCACATGCGTTGATTGTATGTAAATGGAATGTGACAGCATATTTACACGTTTTAGAGAACAAAGAAGCATTTCCATTTCCATGCTAACTTGAAGATATTCAAAGATGCTGGATAGAGAAATGAAGAAGCATGTAATTAGACTAAGACACTTTTGTCTTATTAGTTTGTCTTTTTATCATGTAACTTGACGATATATAAACCAAGAGTGACAAGTAGAATATAAGTGAAGTAAGTAAGCAATCAACTAGAGAAATAGATAAAGTTGTATATGTGAATAATTTCTCAGTTCTTTGTAATTTTACTTGTAAGCAGCTGTGTACAGTCTTTGTATCACAGAGTTCTCGATCTTATATATATCTCTGGTGGAAAAGTTCAATCCACCAGAAAGTTTTTAAATACTTTTATTTGATTACTTTGTGTTTGATTATTTCAATATTTTCATTCTGCACTTTATCTTAATCAAACACAGCTATATATATTTGAGATTGAACAGTTCTTAAAATAAAAAAGAAACCAGAACTACATTACACCCTCCCTTCTGTAATTCTTTGTTAGATTGTTTGGGAGTACAATTGGTATCGAAGCAAGCTCTTGAAAAACAAAGAGTTTAAAGATCACAACAACTAACAAGATGCGCAGGAAATATGTTGTAGTAAAAATTCCATTTCTAGACAAAGACAACTATCACCACTGGAAGGTAAAAATGCACCTGCATCTCCTCTCTCAAGATGAAGAATATGTGGACTGTATTGAGAAAGATCCTCATGTCCCTATGAGCTGCTACATGAAATGAGCCATCAATCCCAAAGCTTAGAACATAATGGTCTGATCCAGATATTGAGCAAGTTCATAAGGATAAGAAGGCCATGAATATTTTGTTTAATGGTGTTGATGGTGACCTGTTTGACAACATCATCAATTGCGAATCAGCTAAGGATATCTGGGATACAATTCAAGTAATATATGATGGAACTTAGAAAGTAAGGGAAAACAAAATGCAACTCTTGATTCAGCAGTATGAGCATTTTCATAGTGAAGAAAGTGAGTCACTCACTGACATTTTTAGCAGGTTTCAACAAATACTAAATGCTCTATAACTGCATGGAAGAATCTACCATACAAAGAATTTAAACGTCAAATTCCTTAGATATCTATCAAAGGGCTGGAAGCCTATGACAGTCTCACTCAGAAACTCTCAAGATTACAAGAAATTTACCTTGGACAGACTGTATGGGATTCTAAAACCTATGAGCTTGAAATGGAGCAAGATGAACAGAAGGAAGAATGGAGGATCCATTGCATTGGTTGCTGGGTAAGAGAGAGAGAGAAAGAGGTGAAGGTAGAAGCTGTGAAATATGCACCAAACCTTAGAGTTTGTGAAGGCAAAGGAAAATGGCTAGTAGCTGAACATGAAGACCATCTTAATCACGATGATATGGATGACATAGATGTACATCTGGCTTTTCTATCCAGAATGTTTGTCAAGCTCAAATTCAAGAAGAATTTTGGAGCATCCAAGTCAAACAGAAACATGGTTGACAAGTCAAAATTTGAATGTTTCAAATGTGGCTTGAGCGGTCATTTTGCAAGTGAATGCAGAAAGCCTGATTCTGATAGAAAGAAGTTTGAGCCTGTGGATTACAAAAAGAAATATTTTGAGTTGCTCAAACAGAAGGAAAGGGAATTTCTAACTCAGGAAAATGAATGGGCAGGTAATGGATTAGATGAGGATACTAGCTATGTCAATCTAGTCCTCATGGCCAAATCAGATGAAGCAAAAGTTAGTTCTTAAACAATCAGGTAATCACCACTAATCTAGCAAATTTATCTAAAGCTGAGTGTAATGATACTATAAATGACACGTCAACAGAATTATATCATTTGCGTGTTACACTCAAATCACTCTCTAAAGAAAATACTAGGATTAAAGAAAACAATTTGTTTTTGAGTGAAAGAAACAATATTTTAGAAACTCAATTTTTTGAGTTTGAGAAAATGAAGATATAATGCAAGATTGCTAAAGATGAACTAAATGAATCTTTAATGAAAGAGGAGATTTTAAGAAAGCAGCTTGAACGAGAACATGAAGTAATTAAGGCTTGGAAATCATCTAGAGATTTCCATACTCAAATTACTAAAGTTCAAGGTATAGAGTCTTTCTGTGAGGAAGCCTAGAAAAAGAGTAAGAAGAAACTTGATCACAGTTTGATAGAAGGACTCTCAACCGATGTGGATTCAACGGATAATAAAGATTATCCGTCAAATGATCAAAAGATTTATCCGTCGAAAGACAAAGAACCACATCCGTCGAGTGATAGAAATCCAGTTAGCAAATCCAAGCTAGCTAAATTAAATGAAAAATATAGATCAGTTTCTAAGAACTTTGTTCCAGGAGAAACAAGTCAAGTCAAGGGAACCAAGAGAGTTAATGTAGGACATCTGTCAATCAAGCAATTGCATGCCAGATTGGAGAAAATTGAGGTTAAAACAGACTCAAAAAGCAAAAGCAATAGAAATGGTAAAGTAGGTATTAACTACACAGCTGACAAATATGCTCATAGAAAAACCCGTGTTAAGTGTGGTAGTATTAATCATTTGTCTGTTAATTACAAATCTACTATGCCTACATCTATGTCTACACCTCCCTCATTTCCCAATATGCCTACATCATAATTTCCTGTTATGCCTGCACATAATTTATCTGCACAATATGCTAATATGCCATTTGCACCTAATTTTTATTATGTTGCATTTAGTATGCCAGAAATGCCATTTAGCATGCCATTCTGGAACAACATGTTTGCACAAAGTATGCCATAACATGTTAACCAATCTGTGCATGATAATACTACAATGATGAATGGTTTTAAAGGTTTTACTCAAATGACTAAGGATGAATCTCAAATACCTAATTCAAATGAGGACAAGCCTAAGAAACCTAAGAAAAAGGCTAACAAGGCAGGACCCAAGGAAACTCGGGTACCAAAATTAACTTGATTTGATTTTGATGTGTGCAGGAAAATAGAAGGAATCTCTGGTATTTGGATAGTGGGTGCTCAAGGCACATGACTAGTGATTCCACCCTGCTCACTGAGTTCAAGGAGAGAGCTGGCCCAAGTATCACTTTTGGAGATGACAACACGGGTTATACTGTGGGATATGGCTTGATTTCTAAAGACAATGTCATCATTGAGGAAGTTGCCCTAGTGGATGGACTCAAGCACAATCTATTGAGTATCAGCCATTTTTGTGATAAGGGCAACTCAGTAACATTCAACTATGAAGCATGTGTTATGAACAACAAGAAAAATAACAAATTGGTTCTCACTCGAGTGAGAAAAAGAAATATGTATCTAGATGACTTCAACTCATTAAATACAGAATCTGTCACTTGCCTTTTCAGCAAGGCAAGTCAAGATGAAAGTTGACTATGGCACAAGAAGTTGTCCCATCTTAACTTCAAGACTATGAATGAACTAGTCAGGAAAGATTTGGTAAGAGGCATTCCTCAAGTGGAATTCTCAAAGGATGGATTGTGTGATGTCTATCAGAAAGGAAAGCAAATCAATGCATCATTCAAAAAGAAGCTTGATTCAACAATTGAAGAACCCTTATAATTACTACACATGGATTTATTTGGACCAGTCAATGTGTTGTCCATCTCAAAGAAAATATATTGCTTAGTAATTATGGATAATTTCTCAAAGTTCTCATGGACATATTTTCTCAAATCCAAAGATGAAGCTAGTGAAATCATCATCAATCACATAAGGCAAGTCAACAATCATCCTGATCTCAAAGTTAAAAGAATCAGGAGTGAAAATGGAACAGAGTTCAAGAATTCTGTGATGAGATTGTTTTGTGAAGAAAATGGGATCATGCATGAGTTTTCAGCAGCAAGAACTCCATAATAAAAATAGAGTGGTGGAAAGAAAGAATAGATCTCTTATTGAAGCTGCAAGAACAATGCTAGAAGAATCAAAGTTACCAACATATTTTTGGGCAGAAGCTGCAAATACTGCATGCTACACTCAGAATATCTCTTTGGTCAATCAAGAAAAATGCATGATTCCCTACCAATTGTTCAAGAATAGGAAGCCAACACTAAACTTTCTTCATGTCTTTGGCTGCAAATGCTATATACTAAGGAATCAAACTGAGCAACATGGAAAGTTTGATGCTAAAGTAGATGAAGGTATTTTTGTTGGTATGCTGTTGGAAAAGCATACAGAGTCTACAGTCTTGGAACCAACATTGTTATGGAATCTGTACATGTTGTGTTTGATGACAAGAAGATTGAAGGACTGAAAGATAAAGGTTTTCATGAAAGCCTCAAATTTGATAATGTTGAGATGATTTGTGATGATAGTGAAGATGAAAGTGAACAAGAAATAATATCTAAGGATAATGCTGAAAAGTCAACAACAAATGAAGCACATAATTCAACATCCATCGAAAGACCAAGTGCATCATCCGTCGAGAGGCAAAGATCAACATCTGTTGAGCCATCAATAGGAGTTGAAAATCATTTTGGATCACACAGTGAAACTGCCCCAACTTCAAGACAAAGATCCACAAACTCAGGGCGAGTTTCTTCTAATCAAAACCCAATCACTCATGAAGATAACTATGAGGCCTCTTCATCCAGAGCTAATCTACCTCAACAGAGAAATTGGACTAGAGATCACCCATTTGAATTAATTATTGGTGATGCATCTTCAAAACTGCAAACAAGCAAAGCAACTCAAGAAGAATTTCTATATAGCAACTTTTTGTCATAGGAATAACCTAAAAAGGTAAAGGAAGCTCTATTGGATCTTGATTGGGTTTTAGCTATGCAGGAGGAGCTAAACCAATTTGAAAGAAATAAAGTTTGGAAGCTGGTACCCAAGCCTAAAGGAAAGAATCCTATTGACACCAAGTGGGTATTCAAAAACAAGATGGATGAAAATGGCATAGTAGTTAGGAACAAAGTTAGATTGGTTTCTAAGGGATGTTGTCAACAAGAAGGAATAGATTTTGATGAGACCTTTGCTCCTGTTGCAAGACTTAAAGCCATCAGAATCTTTCTAGCCTATGCAGCCCATGCCAATTTCAAGGTCTATCAAATGGATTTTAAAAATGCAATTCTGAATGGAGATTTGGAGGAGGAAGTCTATGTCAGTCAGCCTCCTGGTTTTGAAGACCCCAACTTTCCAGAATATGTCTACTATCTTTTGAAAGCACTTTATGGATTGAATCAAGCACCTAGATGTTGAGTGGTATTTATGACACTTTATAACGCTCTATTAAGCTTTGAATTGGTGTTTTTTTACTCAAGTTATTGGTGTTTTAATGTGTTTTCTAGTGTTTTTACATTTCAGGAATTTATCCGGAATTAAGGTGAATTAGCATTGATTTGATGCTAATATGGTGTTAGGATAGTGTCCAAGGAATAAAGGCTCGTGAAGACCAACTTATTGCAGCAGGAAAAGAAGAAAAGGAAGTTTTTCCAGAAGACCAGCGCACCCGCGCTGTCATAGCACGCACCCGCGCCCGAGGAGCAGAAACACAGTGCGCTCGCGCTAGTCAAGCGCGCGGCCGCGCCAGGTCATGAATTTAAAATCCTGATTCTTGTGGACTTATGATTCGATGGACTTCTACTATACATGGGATGCTATATATACATAAATAAAGGTCATTTTTCATAAGGAGATGTACCAGAGCTTAAGGAGAAGGCGTAAGAAGACCGTATAGCACAATCTGACGAAGGTGAAGAAGATTTAGTTTTATACTTGCAATTCTTTGTTCTAAATTGTAACCTTGGATGCTAGTTTTCTTATTCGTGAACCTTTATTCTTGTTTCGTACTTGGTTTATTATTTATTAAGTATAAAGACTACGTTTATTATACTATGCTTTCATCGGAACCCACATTGATGATGAGTCCGATTAAGGGCTAATCGTTATCGTGGGGTTCTAAAAGATTTATATATGGATTTATTTAGTTAATTTGTTTCGATGCCTTAGTGTGTGGTGATTGTATGATGAACTAGTATTGGTTGTGCTTATTCGTCTTATGAGTGTCGCGAACTTATAAGATAGTTTGTTAATCTTTAATGAAGCGAAAATGAATTTAAGAGTTTAGAACTTGCCATGCTAACATAGGTTCATGTATTTGATATGCATGATTCGTAGGTAATTTTAATCATCTTACTTTCCCTATGTAATCAAGATAGATAACTTGTGCATTAAACCGTTATGTTGTCAAATTCTATAGACATATAGGGTTTCAATATAATTGGTGTCTATTCAACTTCTATCTCTTTTATGGATGTCTGGTAGTATGTTATTCGTGCAACAAAAGTTGGCATTTAGCAATTTCGTGTTATCTAGTTAGTGTCATTACCATTGCATGCTAAGGTTAAGAACAATAAAGCTATTGAATGTAGTATTTAATGAAGTTAGAATCTCATGTTTGTGTCATATATTATTCAACTCTCTTTAATCCTTTAGTTAATGTTCTCCAGTATAATTCTCAATAGTTAATTTTAGTTATAATCAAGACCCAATTTATTATTCGTCTTAGCATTGAATAATAGCCATATCATTGTTGCATAAGTGAATGAATCACAAAGTTAACCTAAACCAGTCTCTGTGGGAACGAACTAAAAATAATTCTATATTACTTACGAACGCGTATACTTGCGTGAATTATTAGCGCGTGTTTAGCGACTAACATGTTTTTGGCGCCGCTGCCGGGGAATCGGTGTTAACTTTTAGTTTATGTGTTTGTCATCAGTGATCGTTAAGGTTCATTGACTCAGACATTTTTACTTACCTATTCATTGACTCTAGCGAGCGTGTATGCATACGCGTTCGCGGGCTCGTAAGAGAACTCTGGATCAAGCCGAGGAGGAAGCTGTAGTGGTTCGAAAGGAAGTTTTTGAGGATGAAGAGGAAGTAGAAGAAGAAGAGGAAGTGGAGGAACCAACTTTAGTAGTGATGGAAGACCAAGCAGAAATTCCTAAGGCTTTAATTGACTATTCTCAGCCTAAGATCAATGATATTCAGTCAAGTATCATCAGAACAGCCATCTCGGCTAACACTTTTGAGATCAAGTCGAGCACGATTCAGATATACAGAACTCAGTTCAGTTTGGGGGTTCTCCTACAGAAGACCCCAACATGCACATCAGGGATTTCATCGAGATCTGCGACACTTTCAAGTTCAATGGGGTGACTGAAGATGCTATCAAGCTGCGACTCTTCCCATTCTCTTTGAGGGATAAAGCAAAGTGCTGGTTACATTCTCTACCACCAGGGTCTATCACCAAATGGGAGGATCTTGCTCAAAAGTTTCTCACTAAATTCTTCCCTATGGCATAGACTACCGCAATCAGGAATGCTCTTACTCAGTTTGCACAGCAAACTGGAGAATCTTTGTGTGAGGCTTGGGATCGATATAAGGAGATGCTGAGGAAGTGCCCACACCATGGCATGCCTGATTGGATGATTATAAACTGTTTCTACAATGGTTTAGGTGCACATTCTAGACCTATGCTCGATGCAGTGTCTGGTGGAGCCTTGTGGGCCAAAAGCTATAATGAAGCTTATGAGTTAATTGAGCTAATGGCAGCTAATGAATACCAAAATCCTATGCAAAAAATGTTGCAAGGCAAGGTAGCAGGAATTCTGGAAGTGGATACAGCTACTATTATAGCTGTTCAATTTCAAGCTTTGACGATGAAAGTGGACTCTTTGGCTAATTATGGAGTGAATCAAATTACTAGTGTTTGTGAACTCTGTGCGGGGCACATGAAACTGAGCAGTGTGCTATTTCTAGCGAATCAGCTCAATTTGTGAGCAACTTTTAGAGATCACAGTAGCAAGCTCCAGCCACTTATCATCCCAATAACCGCAATCATCCTAACTTCAGCTAGAACAACAATCAGAATGTGGTGCAACAACCTTTTCAGCCATACACATCAAAGTAGTATAACCCTCTTGATTTTCAATAACCGAAATATGCCCCTAGGAAACAACTTCAACTTCAGCAGTTACCGCAAGATAATTAAAATCTGAATTGGAGAAGTTGAGGCTCATGTGCAAGATCCAAGCTATTTCTATCAAGACCTTAGAGAATCAGATTGGGCAGATTGCTAATGCATTACTGAATCGTCAACCTGGAACGCTTCTAAGCGATACTGAAGTGCCAGGAAATAAGGAAGCTAAGGAGCATTTTAAGGCAATTACATTGAGGTCTGGTAAGGTTGTAAATCCTGAAAAAGTTAAGACTTCAGAATCTGAAGTTGAGGCTGAAGAAGAAGAAGTGCAGAAGGAAGCAGAAGTGGAACCAAGGAACACTACTGTTGAGCACACTCTTCCCGAGGGTAATACATGGGAGAAACAGATCTATCATCCACCTCCTTTATCTAAGAGGCTGCAGAAGAAAAAGCTGGATAAGCAGTTTGAGAAGTTTCTGGAGGTGTTCAAGAAACTTCACATCAACATACCTTTCGCTAAAGCTCTTGAACAAATGCCTAGTTACGCGAAGTTTATGAAAGGTATTCTCTCTCAGAAGGTGAAGCTTGATGACTTAGAGACAGTTGCTCTCACGGAGGAATGCAGTGCTGTGCTGCAACAGAAGTTACCTCCGAAGCTTAAAGATCCTGGAAGCTTCACTATTCCTTACACCATTGGAAATATGTCATTTGACAAATGCTTATGTGACTTAGGAGCTAGCATCAATCTGATACCTTTGTCAATCTTTAAAAAGTTGGACTTACCGGATCTGAAGCCTACTTATATGACCTTGCAGTTGGCCGATCGTTCTATTACTTATCCGCGAGGTATTGTGGAGGATGTTTTGGTCAAGATGGAAAAACTCATATTTCCTGCTGATTTTGTAATTCTTGATTTCGAGGAGGATAAGAAGATTCCCATAATCTTGGGAAGACCTTTCTTGGCTATTGCCCGAACCTTGATAGATGTGCAGAAATGTGAGTTCACCATGCGAGTACTGGATCAGGATGTAACTTTTAATGTATTTAATGCTATGAAATTCCCTACGGAAAATGAGGAGTGTTTTAAGGTGGAGATGGTCGATTCTGTGGTTAATTCTGAACTTGATCAATTGCTAAGGACCGATGCCTTAGAAATGGCCTTGTTGGGGAATTCCGATAGTGAAGATGACGAAGGTGAAGGGCACTTGCAATATTTGAATGCTTCTCCTTGGAAGCGAAAGATGGATATGCATTTTGAATCTCTTGGATTGGAGGAACTGAAAAGTTCTCCAAAGTGCCTCAAGCCATCTATTGAGGAAGCTCCCACTCTTGAGCTTAAGCCTTTACCTGAACATTTAAGGTATGTATTTTTAGGTGATGCATCTACTTTGCCTGTTATTATTGCATCTGGCCTTTTAAGTAGTGACGAGGAGAAGCTTTTGAGAATTCTTAGAGAATTCAAATCGGCAATTGGTTGGACTATAGCAGATATCAAGGGAATCAACCCTTCTTATTGCATGCACAAAATTTTTCTAGAGGAAGGAAGCAAGCCTACTGGTTGAGCAACAGAGAAGGCTAAATCCGATCATGAAAGAGGTTGTGAAGAAGGAAATCCTCAAGTGGCTAGATGCAGGGATCATCTATCCTATTTTTGACAGTTCATGGGTGAGCCCAGTTCAGTATGTGCCAAAGAAGGGTGGTATCACTGTGGTAGCAAATGAGAAGAATGAGCTTATTCCTACACACACAGTCACGGGGTGGAGAGTTTGCATGGATTATAGGAAGCTGAACAAGGCCACAAGTAAGGATCACTTCCCTCTTTCTTTCATTGATCAGATGCTTGATAGATTGGCTGGGCATGAGTACTACTGTCTTCTGGATGGCTATTTGGGATTAAATCAGATTTGTATCACTCCGGAAGATCAGCAGAAGACTACTTTCACTTGTCCATTTGGTACTTTTGTATTCTGAAGAGTTTCTTTTGGACTATGTGGAGCACCAGCCACTTTTCAGAGATGCATGATGGCTATCTTCTCTGATATGATTGGAAATAATGTAGAAGTGTTCATGGATGATTTCTCGGTCTTTGAAACTTCTTATGATGAATGCTTGCACAATCTTGGGTTAGTGCTGAAAAGGTGCGTTGAGACCAATTTGGTTCTCAATTGGGAGAAATGTCATTTTATAGTGCGGAAAGGCATCATTCTAGGTCACAAGGTTTCTAGTAAGGGTCTTGAGGTGGAGAAAGCCAAGGTGGGGGTTATTGAAAATCTTCCTCCACTAATTTCTATAAAGGGAATTCACAGTTTTCTTGGTCATGCGGGTTTCTATAGGCGTTTCATCAAGGACTTCTCTAAGATTTCGAAGCCATTGTGCAATTTGCTAGAAAAAGATGTTCCTTTCAAGTTTGATGACGAGTGCCTTGTCGCTTTTGAGATATTAAAGAAGAGTTTAATTACGACACCTGTCATAACTGCACCTAATTGGTCTGAACCGTTTGAAATGATGTGCGATGCAAGTGACTATGCAGTTGGAGCAGTTCTTAGGCAAACAAAAGAATAATATATTTCATGTAGTCTACTATGCTAGTAAGACTCTTAATGGTGCTCAACTGAACTACACCACTACTGAGAAGGAACTTTTGGCTATTGTCTATGGTTTTGAGAATTTTCAATCTTATCTTCTTAGGACGAAGGTGACAGTTTTCACTGATCACGCTGCCATTCAATATCTCATCTCGAAGAAGGACTCGAAGCCTAGATTGATTAGATGGGTTCTTTTACTTCAGGAGTTTGAATTAGAGATCAAGGACAGAAAGGGGACTGAAAATCAAGTCGCCGATCATCTCTCGCGTTTAGAGGACCCAATGACTACTTCATTGAATAAGACATTGATAAATGAGTCTTTTCCCGATGAGCAATTATTTGGAGTGCAAGCAGAAGAACCGTGGTTCGCCGATTTTGTGAACTACCTTGTGAGTAACGTTATGCCTCCAGATTTGACTTTCGCTCAAAGGAAGAAGTTTCTTCATGAAGTGAAGTGGTATATGTGGGATGAGCCATTTCGTTTTTGAAAAGGAGCTGACCAAATCATCAGGAGATGTATTCCTTACAGCGAAACGGGGGGCATCTTGCGAGATTTCCACTCAACGGCTTATGGAGGACATTATGGTGGAGAAAAGACATCATCTCATATTCTTCAAGCAGGTTTCTTTTGGCTGAATTTATTTAAAGATGCTCATCAGTTTATTTTGAAATGTGATTGATGTCAACGTGTGGGTAATATGTTAAAGAGGGATGAGATGCCTCTTAATATGCTTCTCGAGGTTGAAGTCTTCGATGTTTGGGGAATTGACTTTATGGGGCCATTTGTCTCATTTTGTAACAATCAGTATATCTTGTTGGTTGTCGATTATGTGTCGAAATCGGTTGAAGTCAAGGCGTTTCCAATGAATGATGTAAAGGTAGTGCTTAATTTTCTTCAGAAGCAGATATTCACAAGATTTGGAACTCCAAGAGTCATAATCAGTGATGATGGGTCGCATTTTTGTAATCGCAAATTTACTACCATGATGCAAAGGTATAATCTGAATCATCGTATTGCTACGACTTATCATCCTCAGACGAATGGTCAAGCTGAGGTATCTAACAGAGAGATTAAGTGCATCTTAGAGAAAGTTGTGTGTCCGTCGAGAAAAGATTGGTCTTTGAAGTTTGATGAAGCTGTTTGGGTGTACAGAACAACATACAAGACTCCATTGGGCATGTCACCGTATCAGTTGGTTTTTGGTAAGGGGTGTCATTTTCCGGTGGAGCTCGAGCATAAAAGGTATTGGGCTTTAAAGAAGTTGAATCTTGATTTGGATGCAGCTTGAAAGAAGAGGATGCTTCAATTGAATGAACTCGACGAGTTTCGGCTTCAAGCGTATGAAAATAATAAAATGTATAAGGAGAAAGTCAAGAGGTGGCACGATAGAGGTTTAGTGCTTAAGTCATTTGTGCCGGGACAACAAGTTCTATTGTTTAACTCTCGTCTCACTCTTTTTCCTGGAAAATTGAAGTCGAGATGGTCAGGGCCGTTTTTTTGTCAAAATTGTGTTTTCATATGGAGCAGTGGAGATTTTTGAGAATGATCCGGGCCAAGCATGCAAGGTAAATGGTCAGAGGTTGAAGCATTACTATGGTGATACGGCAAACCGCGAGGTGGTTAGTGCCGTTTTATTGTCCGTTTGATCTCACATTACTACATCAAGCTAACGATATAAAGCAAGCGCTTCTTGGGAGGCAACGCAAGTTTGTTGTACATTAGTAGATAGAGGAAGAAGAAAGAAAGGAGAAAAGCACAAAAAAATCAAAAAAATAAAAATTTTCGGGGCCAACTATAGTAGCACGGCGCACCCGCGCTGAAGAAGCGGGGCGGCTGCGCCACTTTTCCAGAAACAGAGCACGCCCGCGCTGCCTAGGGGGGCGCGCTGAAAAGGCAGAAGCACGGCGCAGCCGCGCTGAGGTAGCGCGCGGCCGCGCTGCCCCCTGAATCCGAAAAAATATAAAAGCCGGGGAAAGAGATAATCGGGGACTTATTCCAAAAATCAATTTTTACCCGAATTTTACTCTTCCACATCCCAAAATTTCCTCTCCAAATTAAGCCCATTATTCCCATAATCAATTTCCACTTCTATTCCATATCTAATTCTCTCCTAACCTTCTATATATACATACACTTATACACAAACTTCTCCATCACTTCTCAAATTCTCAAACACAATTCTCTCTCAAACACTTATCTTTTATTCTCTCTTATTCAATCCCAATGGCACCCTAAAGACAGCAAACTCAAGTAAGCAGCAGTACCACCGATTCTTCGAGTCCAGGTGGTGTGAGGCCAAGGTTTTCAACTCTCGAGGCTGAACCAGAGTATACGAGGCTTCTCTCAAAGCCTATAGCCAAGGAGCGTGGTTTTCTGCCATCAGGGAAAGATGGTAAGTTGTTGGAGATGATCTTGGGGATGGGATGAGTTGCTTTTTGCGAGGCACCCGCTGCTGTGCCCATGAGTGTGGTTCGTGAGTTTTATGCTAATGCGAAGGCGGAGAAGAATGGTTTCACTGTGGTTAGGGGATGATAGTGGAGTATAGTGTAGAAGCAATAAGGAGGGTGATTGATCAGCGTGCGAGGAAGCCTGGACAGGATATTTGGAACGAGAAGACTCCAGAGGAGTTTGATTTAGATTTGATAGTTGCTACTCTGTGTGTGCCTGAGATTCACTGGAAGTTCAAGAGGGGCACAACTGATTATTCCATGTTCCCTGCTTCGTGCACGAACAGGTTTGCACGTGCATGGAATTCTTTTAATTGTGCTAACAGCATGCCATCTTCTCATGTGCATGAGATTACTGTGGAGCTTGCACGGTTGTTGTGGGGTATTCTGCATGGTGACTATGTGGACCTTGGTATGGTTATCCACCATGGTATTCTGAGGTTTTTGCGAGGGAGTACTACGGGTTCTATACCCTATGCGTCCATTGTGACGAAGTTGTGTGTGGCAGTTCGTGTTTATTGGCCAGCACACGAGCAGCTCCAGATTCCGAGTGCTCCGATTGACAGCACTACTTTGTTGACGATGCAAGAGTGGGATGGATGCAAGCCTGATTTGAAGGGACTTGGGTATTCTTTTGATCATCTGCCTGGTAGGAGACCAGCTGCTGGGGCAGCTCAGACGAGCAGAACAGCTTGGAGATCTCAGTTGGGTGAAGAGGCTGATCCATCACAGCAGGAGCAGGAAGAAGCAGGAGCAGATGTTGGAGTTGGTATGAGCATGACGCAATATAGGCGTTTAGCTATGAGGATGGATGCGATGCATGACATCCATAGTCGGTTTGCACGTGATCTCACCCAGGCGTTGGGGACTGCTTTCAGAGCCACATGTGTTGACATCCAGTGGCCAGTATTTGGTGAGGACTCCATATATCTACCTCCAGAAATGCCTGACACTCCACCCCTTGAGGGTGATGATCCTGATTCCAAGTAGGTATGCATGATTCTTTACTATTACCTTCACTGAGGACAGTGAAAATTTTAAGTTTGGGGGTAGTAGTTGAAGGAATATGTTCTGTGTGAGTCGCATATAATTTGCATATTTATGATAGTTTAGTGCATATAGTTTCATGTTTGCCCATGTAGAGTAGTTTTTTTGATTTTTATTTTTGTAGTTTTTTATGATAGTTTGTTCATATAGTTTCATGCATTTACATAATAACAAGATCCCGTAGATGATTTTTCCGATTGATTTGTGATATTGATGCTAATGTAGTGATGTCGTATTTAGTGATGTAAGTCTTATCGAATTGATTTGCATTCTAGAGACAATTATATTTCACTAAGTCTTATAGGTTGCTTGAGGGTTAGGTTATGGTCATGGTTTATTTGTTTGTCGAGGTTTAATCGCTCGTTTATATTTAGAATTTAGGATATTCTCTAAATAATAAATTAACATGGATGTTTAAAAATTGGAGAAATTGGATTTCATTGTTAGTTGTTGTGGCAAGGTGTCAAATGGCTAGTAGCTGGCTCATATTTATATGAGTAGTCTAGGGTTGAACGAGATGGAGCGAAACAAACTCGTTTAGAAATTTGTGAAGAAAAAAAAAGAAAAAAAAGATATAAAAAAAGAAAAAAATATGTGTTTATGTATAATTGATCACGAGTCGGCTCTTTAGTACTCGAGTTATTAAGTTCTTAGGGGACTTTGTGTCTAGTGACCTAAGGCTTTTTATAGTCTGGGAACCACTAACCTAACGCTCGCTACATGGGTATTATTGTATAAGTCTTTTGTGGACCTCACTCATTGCACGGTCAAATAAGCATATTTGTGTTGTTTATGTGTTATGAATAAAAGCGTGAATCCATATTGTTAGTCCCTTAACAATATAGCAAGAATTACAGAAGGGGGGTTGAATGGAATTCTTGAACCTTTTTCTCGAAATAAAAATGTTCAACTCGATTATAGATATATTTGTTTTGATTAGCACAATGCGGAATGTAAACTTAATTGAATCAAAACATAAGTAATTAAAAACAAGAGTCTTTAAAAACTTTCTGGTGGATTTAAACAATTCCACCAGAGATATATATTATATATCGAGAGGACTCTGTGTGCAAGAATGCTCACAGCTGCTTACAAATTGAACTACTGAGAATACAAGAAATGCTAAAGATTCTGCTTACAAAGATTTCTCTGTTTTTGTGTTTCTCAGCTATCTCAGTTTCTTTTTTTATTTGCTACACTCTTGGTTTATATAATACCAAGATTACAAAGTTAAAAAGACTGAACAAATATAAAAACTATCAGTCTTAAGCTTTGCTGCTTTTCGTCCTCTATTACCCAGTTAATGGGCTTCCACAGTATGTTTGTATACATCTCGACGGCTGTGTGTCAGCTTTCACTATTCAACTGCTGTTTGAATTCTTCATATGATCATCCGTCAATTTTCAGAACATCCGTTGATGGTTTAATTGTTCATCCGTCGACTGCTATATTAAACATCCGTTGATAGTCATTTGATCATCCGTCGATGGCTTTGTTAATCATCCGTCAGTAGCTATTTTGGCACTTGACTCTATTTCACTTATGCAGAATTACAAGACATCATTTAAGTACAATTAATCAACCTATTCTGCATATCTAGTTAAAGTCAACATGACTTATATGCTACTACAGATTCTATTCAAAGGTGCATACATAACTGTGCTACAAACTTATTATTACATAAGTTATCCATCGGGACTATAATTCTTATCCATCGAGTGCTACATAATTTCACTAAGTAAAATCTACTTAGATGTTTTATTTATGAAATCATCAAGTACACAACATATCCACAACAATCTCTCCCAATTTATGTCTACTGGAATTGTAGCCATAAATTAAGAGATACTTGATGATAACAAAACATCCTGAACATACATCTTAAAAGATAAGTAGATAAACTGAAAGTGCTTCATTTAAACAAAATGTACAAGGTTTGGCTCACAGTCAATTCAAGATGCTCCTGTAGCCTGAGCAGATTTTTCTAGTTCCTTGAAGGTCTGGATCTTCTTCCAAGCTTTCTATTATTTTCCTCAATTTGATTCTGGAGCTGCCTGTGGAATTCCAGTTCATCAGATTCTGAGAGATCTAGCTTTTCTTGCATTTCCAAGAGAGTCTCATTGCTAGAGAACTCAGTTGGTCTTCTAATCTGAAGAATCTTCTCACACCCTTGTCATCCATGAACTCCATCAGCCAGTAGGGCCTTAGATGCATTCTTCTCCCTGTATATGGGATGATTAGTGTCTTTGGGAGTGCATCCTTAGCTCTAACACTTCTTAGCTCTTCAATCTTCTTCAATACTAGTCTTCTTGCAGTTATATTGAACCCAAAGTTTTTCTTAAAGGATGAATAGACTTTAATCAGCACAGCTTGGCTTTCTTAAAGAATCCTATGAAGTGGCCACTGAATCTCCCTTCCTCCTTTGTACTTGAACACCAACCTTTCAGGTAGGTTTCTGTATGCATCAATTGGCCTTACTTCATCCAGTTCATCCAGATAAAGATTTAGATCTGAAAATTCTTTGATGTCACACAAGTACAAGTAGTCTCCCCTGTTGACCTTGGGTTGAGCTTTAACTACTGACTTGGATTTGAGAGGTGACAGCTTCACTTTCTTGACTGCCCTTGACTTTGTCCATTTTGGCTTGCTAAGGATTGGCAAGTTGAAGTCAGGAATTGGTAGGTTATCCCACTCTATTGGCTCATCCTTTGGCACAATAGGTTCACCATGTATATTCCTGTAGGGATCCACCACCCTTATGTCTTCAAATACCACAGAGGGCTTTGATGCTTGAGTTGTAGCTGGTGTGGATTCCTTAGGAAATTGATCTTCCAATTCCTTGTCAACAACATCCAGTTTCCTTTTTGTTCTTCTAGCCAATTCTTTCTTCCTTGGGGATTTCTTCTATTCTTCAATTTTCTTCTTTGATTCAGCAGCTTCAGATGGTTGAGAGGGAATTTGTTGAGAAGAGTTTACAGCCTGTAGCTTGGCCAAGATAGCAATCTGTTCTTTTTTTTATTTAGACTTCTTTGCATCTAGAGCAGCTTGCCTCTTTTCCTGCTTTAATCTGGCTTTTTCTTCTTTCTTTGCTTGAGCAAATTGTGGATGTCCAGCTACCACACAAATTTCCTTTCCACTTCTGAATATCTTAGCAATTATCCTTTTTGAAGCTGAATTAGCTGGATCTTTATAGAAGACAATAGATCTTAACAAAAGCTTCTTTTCATCAGGCTTGGGTGTCTCATACACAGTGTCCATAGGGTTCTTCCCAGATGATTTAGGATAATTTGCCCTTGGTTTAAGAATTGTTTCAGCCTTTGTAGACTTGATGCAGGAAGATTATCCTTTTTCCAGATAGTTCATGCTCATCTCATTCACACTGATTGGCTTGACATGAGAGTTATGGATGGATGACTTAACTGGCTCCTTGACTAGTTCAAACTTTTTCTGTATCTCCTCATCAATCTTATTCCAGTTGATCAAACTCAACTTTCCTTTTTCAGCAACTTTCAAATTTGCTGCTGCTGCTTTAATTAGATCTATACCATCTGCAACTGTTGGCTTGGAGACAGTAATTGAAGGTACAATTACTTTGCTGATTTGTACTTGAAGTTTCTCCCCCTCAGTTGGTCCTTTCTCCCCCTTACTTGATTCTCTCTCCCCCTTTTTGTTAGCATCAAGTTGAGGAGTTAGACCTTGTGCTTTAGCCAGTTGCATGAGAAGATTTGTTTGAGTCTGTTGATTTTGAAGAAGGATAGCCCCTGAATTCTCAATAACTTGAACTCTGTCTTCCAGCTTGGCCAACTTCTTTTCAGAATCTGATTCTCTCCTCAATCTTAGTAATAGATCTTGCATGGTACCATATGACATTACTGAATCCAGCTTCTCAGAATTGTATGTCTTCAAGTCAGCTATATCTCTTTTTAGTTCATCCACACTCAGATTCTGTCTTAAGTGCTGGATCTTCATGAGATGTAGAGAGTCTAGGTGAGCTTGAAGAATGGCCTTGGTACCAGCATCTGAAGTTTCTTGAAGGGTTTTTTGAATAGCCATCACTTGCTTGACCAAAGATACACCAAATTGACCTAGTGTAGATTCCTTTGTCCATGCCCATCCAGGTACATTTGAAACAGAACTTGGGCCTTCATCTCCCCCTAAGTTCATGCTTCCATCCAAAGAAACAGAGTCATCATCATTAAAATTTACTCCAAATTCTTCAGATGGCTCACCAGCTTGAGAAGGGATCCTATTGACAGCAGCTTTATCTCTTTGAAGAGATTCTGAGGTGTGCACTAAATTCAAAGTCTGTTCTGCCTCCACATTGCCCTGAGCAGCCAACAATTGATAGGCTGACATAGGATGAGTAAAAGTGTCAGCATCCAAGGAAATGTTATCAATTTCAGCTTTGTAATGTTGCTGAAATTGTCTTTCCTTTTCACCATCATCCACAATCATTGACTCACTAGCAATTGC
Organism: Apium graveolens; assembly: GCF_009905375.1. Taxonomy (NCBI): domain Eukaryota; kingdom Viridiplantae; phylum Streptophyta; class Magnoliopsida; order Apiales; family Apiaceae; genus Apium; species Apium graveolens. Next base: position 73,815,510 of record NC_133655.1, read on the forward strand.
TGGATCCACCCTTATTTCTCCTGTACCTGCCTTTCTATCATAATCTCTCTTTTGTTGCATCAGGGTCTCACCCTGGCTCCCCACTTTCACACCCTCACCTTCACCTACTAAGGTGGGACTCCTCTCACTCACTTTTTCCAATCCTGAATAAATGGATTGCTGAGATTCACTCTTTTCCTCTCCTTTTACCTGGGAGCAACCCAGCCTCTCACTCAATACACTCTCCTCTCTCAGTCCTAAGAGTGACTGTATTACCACTAAATCTCCTGCACTAGAAATAATTGAAGTTTGAAGTTGTGCAGAGACACTCGACGGATAAGTGATATCCATCGGGTGAGTGGTAAAGCTATCCGACGGATAACTGCTGTTAAGCTTATCCGTCGGGATACAATCACTACTCGACGGATGAGGAATATCCATCGAGAGAGTAGAAATGAATGAGGTGGGACAAGAAACTATTGTTGACTCTGTGTTGATTAAAGTTATTTGAGGCATATATGTCACAATAGTATCTGAAAGAATTGGCAAGTGAGCCAACAAATCATCTAAAAGATGATGCTCACTAGCACTAGATTTTGGCTTCCCCAACAGAGTTAAAGAAGGGGAATCAGGAATTGAAGTGTTTATCATATCCACTTCCAGAGAGTTTGTTGGTAAGTATGGTGTTTCAGAGGCTTCTATTATAAGAGATTTTGGCCGTGACTCCACATTTATCGGAGCCACATCAAACTGAATTTGAGAAAGTGCAGGGACTGTGTCTTTAGCACCAGTTTGCACTGTGTGTGCCATGTACATCCCCAATGGTTTTGGATTTCTTCTTTCTTGTGTAAGTTTGGGGTGAGCTTGTGTCCCTAACCCTTTTGGCCTGTGCTCTTGGCTGAGAGTTTTGTTCAATAGCCACATCCTTTTGGGAGGATGCAGCTAGAAGTGAGCTTTTGTCCTTTTTAAGCACTGCAGTTTGTTGGAAAACTGCAGTGTGGCTAGGCTGAGATTGACTCAACTCTCCAACCTTATCCTTGGGGTTTCTTTGATGTTCACCCCTTCCCTCACCTAACTGACCCTCCTTCACACTCCCCTCTTTGGCTTTGGTGGATTTTTCAACTGGTACCTTTTGAGAGATACTAGAGGGGGTTTTCTTTGACTTGGATTTAGAAATTACAGTTGTTTTGGCAGCTTTGGTAGGCAACTGTTTGGTCATTGTCACAGTTGCATAGCTACTCCTGAACTCAAAGAAATTGAGGAGATTGGAATAGTCGAGGGTATGGATGAACTTACCTCACTTACCTGAGGTGTCTGCATTACAGGAAAGTAGAACATTGGCACATCCCTATGATGGTTGGCTCTGTTCAAATCTGCAATGATTCTTCTCTCTTGAACCCAACAAGCTAATTTATTGTTTGGGTTCTCAAGTACAATTTCTTGACAAAGATAGTTAGCCAATATCATGAAAAATCTAGCATAATATACATTCTTTCCCCTTTTGGATAACTCACCTAGTTTAAAACCTAACTCATACACGACAAGGTCACTGAAATTGTAAAATTTATCTGTAACTAGCATGTATAGCATGTTAAGCATGGAAATATTCACAGAATCAAAATTACTGATTTTTTCAGAGAAAATTTTAGTCACAACATCACACATGAAACTCCATTCCTTCCTAAGACCTAATCTTCTAATATCACTTAGCTTAGTAGTAGGAAGTGCATAATGCATGGAATTAAGCATATTGATAATATCAGTGTCATTGTGTGGTGAAGTTACATTATCATCAGGAATTTTGAAACATGCTTTTATTACATCACTATTGATACATAACTCATTACCTTTGATAGTTAGAGTGATGGTTTTGTCAGTAGAGTTGTAGATTGCAGTGGTCCACATTTTTTCAACAACTTCACAGAAAATTGTGGGTGATTCGAGCATGGCATAACTTAACTTGCAGTTCTTCACAAAGTCTATCATCTTGTGATAGTCTTCTGATTACTGAATACCCTTATTGACCAAAGCAGTGAAGTTGTTCTTCTCATAAATGAACCCAATCTGAGACATAATCTTTACTACATGTGCCATTGTTAGAGAATGAAAGCTTGAAGAGAAAGAGAATATTTGCTTGAGAGAGAATGAAATAAAAGCAGTTGAATTTGAGAATGATAAAAGAAAATAATTGGAATGAAATAAGCTTTTATACTATCTCAAAAACAACGGATGAAAATAATAAAGAAAAGTAAATTACCCAATAGAAATTGCCTAAAATAGCCGTTTAAAAAAAATAAACTGTAAAAATTCCACCCATTATCCGTTGTGTAATGCTTACAAACTGTAAGTATACTCGATGGATAATGTTCACGGAATTAACGGTTAAGATTTAGACAATTCGACGGATGAGGATAAACTGTTATCCGTCGAGTTTTAAAAGATTCCAGAAAAGTAATTGATTTTTATTTGCAAATAGTATATCGACGGATGACTCAACTCGATGGATAATGGTCATCCGTTGAGATGCAAATTTTGACTTAGCCAAAATTTCATCCATGACTAAAAATCAGCTAAATTTCTGGCTACCTTTCAACTTGCAAATTAACTCAGACAAATTCAAGAGTAATTAATCATACCTAACTCACTTACCAACCTTGAAAAGGCGGATTCATCCAGTGGCTTGGTAAAGATATCTGCAAGTTGCTTCTCACTTGGAACAAAATATAACTCTACAGTACCATTCATTACATGTTCCCTTATGAAATGGTACTTGATGTCTATGTGCTTTGTCCTTGAATGTTGCACTGGATTTTCAGTGATGGCAATTGCACTTGTGTTATCACAGAAAATAGGAATCCTCTCAACTTGCAAACCATAGTCTAGCAATTGATTTTTCATCCATAAAATCAGTGCACAGCAACTGCCAGCAGCAATATATTCAGCTTCAGCTGTAGAAGTAGAAACTGAATTTTGCTTTTTACTGAACCAGGACACAAGCTTGTTTCCTAGAAATTGACAAGTTCCCATTGTGCTCTTTCTGTCAATTCTGCAACCTGCATAATCTGCATCTGAATAACCAGTTAGATCAAAACCAGAATCTCTAGGATACTAAATGCCAAGTTTTGGTGTTCCCTTGAGATATTTGAAAATTCTCTTCATAGCTATCAAGTGAGATTCTCTAGGATCATCCTGAAATCTTGCACATAAACATGTAGCAAACATTATATCTGGCCTACTAGCTGTTAAGTACAGAAGTGAGCCAACCATGCCTCTATAGCTTGAAATATCCACAGACTTTTCAATAGTGTTTAATTCAAGCTTAGTTGCAGTGGCCATGGGAGTTTTTACAGATGTGCAATCCATTAGATCAAACTTCTTTAAAAGATCAAAAATATATTTAGTTTGACTAATGAATATTCCCTCACTAACTTGCTTAACTTGTAAACCAAGAAAGTAAGTTAGTTCTCCCATCATACTCATTTCATACTTACTTTCCATCAGTTTGGCAAACTTTTTACAAAGTTTCTCATCTGTAGAGCCAAAAATAATATCATCTACATAAATTTGAACAAGTATGCTAGAGCCATTGACATTACTGAAAAATAAAGTTTTATCTACAGTGCCTCTTGTGAAGTGATTTTCCAAAAGGAACTTTGATAAAGTGTCATACCAGGCTCTAGGTGCTTGCATCAGTCCATAAAGTGCTTTTAGTAGATAATAGACATACTCTGGAAAATTTGGATCTTCAAAGCCAGGAGGTTGACTAACATACACTTCTTCCTCCAAAACTCCATTCAGAAAGGCACTTTTGACATCCATTTGATAGACCTTGAAATTGGCATGGGCTGCATAGGCTAAGAAGATTCTGATGGCTTCAAGTCTTGCAACAGGAGCAAATGTTTCATCAAAATCTATTCCTTCTTGCTGGCAATAGCCTTTAGCAACCAATCTGGCTTTGTTCCTTACTACTATGCCATTTTCATCCATCTTGTTTCTGAATACCCATTTGGTGTCTATTGGATTCTTTCCTTTAGGCTTGGGTACCAGCTTCCATACTTTATTCCTTTCAAATTGGTTTAGCTCCTCCTGCATAGCTAAAATCCAATCAGGACCTAACAAGGCTTCTTCTACCTTCTTTGGTTCTTCCTTTGACAGAAAGCTGCTGTATAGACATTCTTCTTGAGTTGCTCTCCTGGTTTGAACTCTAGAAGAAACATCACCAATAATCAGTTCGAAGGGGTGATCTTTTGTCCATTTCCTTGGTTGAGGTAGATTAGCTCTAGATGAAGAGACCTCAATGTTGTCTTGGTTCAGCCCAGAAATATGTTGGTAATTTTGATTCTTCAAGCATTGTCCTTGCAGCTTCAATAAGTGATCCATTCTTCCTTTCCACTACTCCATTCTGTTGTGGAGTCCTTACTGCTGAGAACTCATGTAAGATTCCATTTTCCTCACAAAATGCTCTCATGACATAGTTCTTGAACTCAGTTCCATTGTCACTCCTGATTCTTCTAACTTTGAAATCAGGATGATTGTTAACTTGCCTTATGTGATTGATGATGATTTCACTAGCCTCATCTTTAGACTTTAGGAAATATGTCCAAGAGAACTTTGAAAAATCATCTACAATTACTAGGCAAAATCTTTTCTTTGAAATTGATAATACATTGACTGGTCCAAACAGGTCCATGTGAAGTAGTTGCAGAGGCTCTTCAATTGCGGAATCAAGTTTCTTCCTGAATGATGCTTTGATCTGCTTCCCTTTTTGGCCGGCATCACATAGTCCATCCTTTGTAAACTCCACTAGAGGAATGCCTCTTACTAGTTCTTTCTTCACCAGCTCATTTATGGTCTTGAAGTTTAAATGGGATAGCTTCTTGTGCCATAGCCAACTTTCATCTTGACTTGCTTTACTGAGAAGACAAGTTACAGATTCTGCTTTAGTTGAGTTGAAGTCAGCAAGGTACACATTTCCTCTTCTCACACCAGTGAGAACCACTTTGTTGTTTTGATTATTAGTCACAACACATGCTTCTTTATTGAAGGTTACTGAGTTGCCTTTGTCACAAAGCTGGATGATACTCAACAGATTGTGTTTGAGACCATCCACTAAGGCAACCTCTTCAATGATGACATTGTCCTTTGAAATTAAGCCATATCCCACAGTATAACCTTTGCTGTCATCTCCTAAAGTAATACTTGGGCCAGCTCTCTCCTGAAACTCTGTGAGCAGGGTAGAATCACCAGTCATGTGTCTTGAACAGCCACTATCCAAGTACGAAAGATTCTTTCTGTTTCCCTGCACACATCAAAATCAAATCAAGTTGATTTTGGTACCCAAGTTTCCTTGGGTCCTGCCTTGTTAGCTTTCTTCTTCTGTTTCTTAGGTTTTATCTCATTTGACTTAGGAATTTCAGATTCTTCCTTAGTCAATTGGGTTGTACCTTTGAAACCACTAAATGTAACAGAATTATCATGCATGTTATGGCTAACAGGAAATGGCATGCTTGGTGAAAACATGTTATTCCAGTAAGTCATGCTAAATGGCATTTGAGGCATATTGTATACAGCATAATATGGATTAGGTGCAAATGGCATATTAGCAAACTGTGCATTCATATTCTGTGTAGGCATAGCATTAACAGGCATGGGAGGCATGACATTCATGTTAGGAAATTGAGGCTGAACAGACATGGGAGTAGGCATGGCAGATTTGCAATTAACAGACAAATGATTTACACTACCACACTTAACACATATTTTTCTAGGAGCATATTTATCAGGTGTGTAGTTATTGTGTTTGTTAATCCCTACTTTACCATTCCTATTGTTTTTTCTTTTTAGTCTCTGTTTTTACCTCTATTTTCTCAAGTCTGTCACTTAACTGTTTGACAGTCATGTGACCAACATTAGCCTTTTTCCCTTTCTTAGCTTGACTTGACTCTCCTGAAACAAAGTTCTTGGAAACAGACCCATACTTTTCATTTAGCTTGATTAATTTGGCTTTGCTAATGGGTTTGCTTACAGCCGACGGATGAGGATTTTCATCATTCGACGGATGACACTTTTTGTTATCCGACGGATAATCCTCATCATCGGTCGAGTCTACATCTGCCAACAATCCATCTACCAAAATAGGTTGTAGTTTCTCTTTATTCTTCTTCCAGGCTTCATCACAAAAAGACTCAATTCCTTGAACTTTGGTGATTTGAGCATGAACATCCCTGGCTGTTTTCCATGCTTTAATCACCTCTTGTTCACGCTCGAGCTGCTTCTTCAAAATTACTTCCTTTTTCAAGGACTCAGTTAATTCCTCCTTGGCAATCTTACACTCAATTTTTAGTTTCTCAAACTCAACAAACTGAGACTCAAGCACATTATTTCTCTCACTTAAAAACAAGTTGTTTTCTTTGATTTTAGCATTTTCTTTAGTGAAAGACTTAAATGTAACACGCAAATGATACAATTCTATAGACATGTCATTTATGGCATCATTACACTCAGCTTTAGATAAATGTGCAAGGTTTGTAGTGATTACTTTATTGCTTAAGGAACTTGTCTCTGTTTCATCAGACTTGGCCATTAGGGCTAGATTGACATAGCTGACATCTTCATCTTCATCTTCATCCAAACCATCTGCTGCCCAGTCATTCTCTTGTGTAATAAAAGCCCTTTCCTTTTGTTTGAGTAGATCAAAGTATTTTTGCTTATAATCCACAGACTCAAACCTTTTCTTACTGGAATCTGACTTTCTACACTCATTTGCAAAATGCCCTGCCAAGCTACATTTGAAACATTTGAATTTTGACTTATCGACCATGTTTCTATTTGGCTTGGCTGCTCCAAAGTTCTTTTTGAACTTGAGCTTGGAAAATCTCCTTGAAAGGAATGCTAGGTGCTCATCAATGTCCTCCATGTCATCTTGGCTCAATGATTCTTCACTTTCTGCAGCTAGCCCCTTACCCTTATTCTCACAGACCTTTGAGGTTGATTCTACAGCTTCCATCTTCACTTCCTTCTCCTTTTCCAGATCAGCAACTAGTGCAATGGATCCTCCTTTCTTCTTTCCTCTCTCCATTCTTTCATCCTGCTCTATCTCAAGCTCATAGGTCTTCAGAATGCCATACAGTCTCTCCAAAGTAAACTCCTTATAATCTTGTGAGTTTCTTAATGAGACTGTCATTGGTTTCCATTCCTTTGGAAGAGATCTGAGAAATTTCAGATTGGAGTCTTTAGTCTGATAGACTCTTCCATGCAACTTAAGAGCATTTAGTAGTTTTTGGAATCTACTAAAAATGTCAGTGAGTGACTCACTTTCTTCATTATGAAAATGCTCATATTGCTGAATCAGGAGCTGCATTTTATTTTCTCTTACTTGCTCAGTGCCATCACAAATTATCTGTATTGTGTCCCAAACTTCCTTGGCAGTTTTGCAGTTGATGATGTTATCAAACATGTCTGCATCAACACCATTGAACAGAATGTTCATGGCCTTTTTATCTTTCCTGACTTGTTCAATGTCAGGATCAGACCATTCATGCCTTGGCTTTGGAACAGATGGCTCGTTTCCTGTTGCAGCTCTCATTGGAACATGAGGGCCTCTTTCTATGCAGTCCACATAGGCCTCATATTGAGAAAGTATATGAAGATGCATCTTTACCTTCCAATGATGGTAATTATCTTTATCAAGAAAAGGAATCTTGACTCCAACATCTTTCTTGTTCATCTTGCTGAATTGTTTTGATCTTTAAACTCTTTGTAGATTAAGAGCTCGCTCTGATACCAATTGTTAGTCCCTTAACAATATAGCAAGAATTACAGAAGGGGGGTTGAATGGAATTCTTGAACCTTTTTCTCGAAATAAAAATGTTCAACTCGATTATAGATATATTTGTTTTGATTAGCACAATGCGGAATATAAACTTAATTGAATCAAAACATAAGTAATTAAAAACAAGAGTCTTTAAAAACTTTCTGGTGGATTTAAACAATTCCACTAGAGATATATATTATATATCGAGAGGACTCTGTGTGCAAGAATGCTCACAGCTGCTTACAAATTTAACTACTGAGAATACAAGAAATGCTAAAGATTCTGCTTCCAAAGATTTCTCTGTTTTTGTGTTTCTCAGCTATCTCAGTTTCTTTTTTTTTTATTTGCTACACTCTTGGTTTATATAATACCAAGATTACAAAGTCAAAAAGACTGAACAAATATAAAAACTATCAGTCTTAAGCTTGGCTGCTTTTCTTCCTCTATTACCCAGTTAATTGGCTTCCACAGTGTGTTTGTATACATCTCGACGGCTGTGTGTCAGCTTTCACTGTTCAACTGTTGTTTGAATTCTTCATATGGTCATCCGTCGACTTTCAGAACATCTGTTGATGGTTTAATTGTTCATCCGTCGACTGCTATATTAAACATCCGTTGATAGTCATTTAATCATCCGTCGATGGCTTTGTTAATCATCCGTCGGTAGCTATTTTGGCACTTGACTCTATTTCACTTATGCAGAATTACAAGACATCATTTATGAGTCAACAAGCAATTTTTTGTGAACAAGAAGGCGAAGAATACATGACTGCAACATACACCCAAACTTGAATCCGACGAAGGCGAAGAAGATTTAGTTTTATACTTACAATTTTTTGTTTAAGTTGTAACCTTGTATGCTAGTTTTCTTATTCGTGAACCTTTACTCTTGTTTCGTACTTGGTTTATTATTTATTAAGTATAAAGACTATGTTTATAATACCATACTTTCATCGGAACCCACGTTGATGATGAGTCTGATTATGGGCTAATCGTTATCGTTGGGTTCTCACAAATTTATTTATGGATTTCTTTAGTTAATTTGTTTCGATGCCTTAATGTGTGGTGATTGTATGATAACCTATTATTGGTTGTGCTTATTCGTCTTATGAGCGTCGCGAACTTATAAGATAGTGTGTTAATCTTTAATGAAGTGAAAGTGAATTTAAGGGTTTAGAACTTGCCATGCTAGCATAGGTTCATGTATTTGATATGCATGATTCGTAGGTAATCTTAACCATCTTACTTGTCCTATATAATCAAGATAGATAACTTGTGCATTAAACCGTTATGTTGTCAAATTCTATAGACATATAGGGTCTCGATATAATTGGCGTCTATTCAGCTTCTATCTCTTTTGTGGATGTCTAGTAGAATGTTATTCATGCAACAAAAGTTGGCATTTAGCAGTTTCGTGTTATCTGATTAGTGTCATCACCATTGCATGCTAAGGTTAAGAATAATAAAGCTATTGAATGAAGTATTTAATAAAGTTAGAATCCCATGTTTGAGTCATATATTATTCAACTCTCTTTAATCCTTCAGTTAATGTTCTCTAGTATAATTCTCAATAGTTAATTGTAGTTATAATCAAAACCCAATTTGTTATTCATCTTAGCATTGAATAATAGCCATATCATTGTTGCATAAGTGCATAAATCACAAAGTTAACCTAAATTAGTCTCCGTGGGAACGAACTAGAAATAATTCTATATTACTTGCAAACGCGTATACTTGCGTGAATTATTAGCGCATGTTTAGCGATTAACACTAGAGCCTGGTATGACACTTTGTCAAAGTTTCTCTTAGAAAATTATTTAACAAGAGGTACTGTTGCTAAAACTTTATTCTTTAGAAATTTTAATGGCTCTAGTAAACTTGTTCAAATTTATGTAGATGATATTATATTTGGCTCTAAAGATGAGAAACTTTGCAAAAAGTTTTCCAAATTGATGCAAAGTAAATATGAAATGAGCATGATGGGAGAACTAACTTACTTTCTTGGTTTACAAATTAAGCAAATTAATGATGGAATATTTGTTAGATATATTTGTTATGTCATGTCTAATCTGTTGTGTTTAGTTTTCAGAACTTAATATCAGGACTTACCGGAAATCAAAACTTACTGAAGTCAGAACTTATATCAGAACTTAAGGCCGTCAGGATTTATATCAGGACTTAAGTGCGGATACTTCAGAAAGAAATTCACATAATAACCTCTGTCACAAATTTGACTCATACTTAGCAGATTGTGTTTAAGTCCTGAGACAAGAGCTACTGATTTAATGATGACATTCCAAAGATTGATATTGCCATATTCCACAGTCTTTCCCATATTGACATCTCCATAAGAAACTCCTAGGCCAGCTTTCTCCACAAAGTCTGATAGCAGGGCTGTATTTCCAGACATATGTCCTGAACATCCACTGTCCAGAACTAGGATGTTTTTCCTGTTGCCCTGCAATCACAAAGACCACTATTGGTTAGTTTTAAGGACCCAGACTTGCTTGGATCCTTTGGCCTTTTTAAGTTTGTTAGCATTTGCAGCGGATTTAATTTCAGAGTTTATGCTAACATGCTTCTTATCAGACTTTATATCAGACTTTGCATCAGAATTTACACTAGAAGGAATTACACTAACTTTCTTCAAAGAAGGTTTTATTTGATAATAATCATAGTATAAACTATGATATTCCTTACAAGTATAAATGGAATGCGATAAACTACCACAATGAAAATAAGGATTTTGTGGTTTAAACCTAACAGACTGACTCTTAACTCCTGATTTAGGAGGTAAAGAGTTTATATATTTATTTTTCCTGCAAAAAGAAGTAAGATGGTTAGAGTTTCCACAATTATAACATTTCTTTCTAGGAGCATTAGGAACAGGCATATAATTATTACTTTTATTCACACCTTCCTTTCCATTCCTATTTTTCCTAGCTTTCTTGAGCTTGTTCACATTTCTAATCTCTTTCAGCTTATGCTTAAGCTGCTTCTTAGTCATTAAACTTATGTTTACTGAAGCTGGTTTGTCCTGTTTTAATTTTTCAGAAGTTGACTTTTCTTTGACTTCTGTCCTAGAATCTATCATCTTTTCAGAATCAAACATTATAGTTTTTCCTACAAACTTAACATGATTAACTTTAGGCTTTTCAGCTTTCTTGGTAAAGTTTGGTTTAGATGACACAGTTTCCTTTTCTTCTTTATCATCTTCCTAACCTAAGCACTCTTTCCAGTTTCCACTACTTAGTATATTCTGAGTTGTTCTGCCAGAGTTAGTCCAAGTTTTGATGATTTCTCTTTCCTTTTCTAATTCAGATTTAAGAGATTTATTCAGTTGTAGCACTTCATCTCTAATATACAAAGTATCATCTCTTTCTTTCTGAGTTTGATGGAACATAACTAACTCTTTTTCTAAGTAGTCATTTCTGTTTCTAAGAGCAAGACTTTCAGATGTTAATCTTTTATTTGTTAAAGTATGATCTCTAAAACTAATGAACATGGTTTTAAGATATAATCTCAACTAAGTAATATCATTAGTATGAAAAGCAAAAGTTGTTTGAGGTACCTTCAATTCAGCAGTGTCAGTACTGCTATCAACATTTGCCATCAAGGAATAGTTCACCTCATTTTCAGAATCTGAAGTGTCTGTCCAGCTTTTCTTCTTTGTGACAAGTGCCTTGCCTTTATCACTTTTTCCTTTCTTGCAGTCAGGAGATATGTGGTCTCTTTCACCGCAATTGTAGCATTTGACATTTGAGTTATCTCCTCTATCAGACTTTCCTCCTTTGACATCAGACTTTCTGAACCCTTTCTTTTCAGAACTTCCACCTTTCCTGGAAAACTTCTTGCCCTTTCTGAATTTCTTGTAGGCTATCTTTATAATACCCTTCACCATAAAAGCACACAGTTGCATCATCTCTGCATCAACATTAACTTCAGATAAATTTTCAAATTCTGAATCATCATCATCAAAATATGATGACTCTGAATCAGACTGTATGATGAGAGCCTTTCCTTTGCCCCTCTTTGAGACAATTACTTAAGGAGATTCCTCCTCAGCTTTAAGGGCAACTGTCTTTGACTTTCTTCCATGCCTTTTGCTCATTTGATCCATCTCAAGTTCATGAGTCTTGAGCATACAATAAATTTCATCAAGAGTAGTTTCAGTAAGGTCATCGTTATCTCTTATGGTAGTAGACTTCAAATACTAATTTTCAGGAAGAGCTAAAAGGAATTTTAGATCTGAATCTTCAAGATCATATTCCTTGTCCACCAGTGATAGATCATCCAAGAGTTTGGCAAACCTGTCATATAAATCAGTTAATGACTCATCAGCTTTTGAGTCAAAGTGCTCATACTCTTGAGTGAGTATAGTCTTCCTGTTCTTTTTGATTGCATCAGTTCCCTGGCATCTTGTCTCCAAAGCATCCCATATCTCCTTTGCAGTATTGCATCCAATTAACCTGTTTGACATGACATTATTAATTGCACTATGCAGCAAATGCCTTACCCTTGCATCCTTGGAAATAGATGAGATATCTTCAGGTGTGTATTCACCTTTCTCCTTTGGTATGGTCTTTGCTGGTTGATCAGCAACTGCAACAAAGAGCTTGGTAGGCTTATATGGTCCTTCATTAATTCTATCAAGGTATTCTGGATCTATTGCTTCCAGAAACATAGCCATCTTTTGTGGCACCCTCCAAACCCGGGTCAGAAGTTTGGGGTCCACAACACATACTCAATATATAAACCTGTATATAAAATATTATTTGCAATGACCCTGCTTTACATAACCACGGATCGCAACAGGTTAAAGTATGAAAACAAGCCACAACCTTAACTTTTATTACGACGTACCAAATCCCAACTAATTTAGTTTACAACTGATATGAAATTATTCTTACAACCTTATGATCTCATTACTGCATTAGGCTCCTGCTAGCTTGATCCAATATAATCTGGAATCCTAACTCGTACATTGAACTGGGAAACCTCGCTATCAACCGTAGCCTTCTTAACTGTAAAATATATAAAAAGATTCGCAAGAGTGAGCTAACTAGCTCAGCAAGTCATAATAGCAATAACTGAGTTTAAACAATGATCAAACGAGATGATTCAAAGGAATCAAGTTTCTTGTTAAACAACCAATATAATTGGATATTCATTTTAAATTTTTAAAACCAAGGTTAGGCTGCTGATCAGTCACGCACTAACCCCGAGCAAAGCACACAACACTGCTCTAACTACTAGATCCAAGGCACACATTGGCCTAACTTGACCATCGATATGGTCTGACCACGAATCTGGTCCATACAAAGAAAACTATCCAATTCTAAAGCAGTTCAATATGATAAACAGTATAATTCAATAAAACCAGATCATAATCAATAGCAATAAAATATTTGTATAAGAGCATGGTGAAAATTCATGGGTACCTGTTAGGAATATATGTGCATTAGTTTGATGATATGTTTAACAAAACACGTAAGTAGAAATTCAGTGTCTGTAGCCTCAACGGATAAGACCACTTTGGCTATCCGTTGATGGTGTAGCTTTACTTAGAAATAAGTCTAGTGTTGTAGCATATTTCAGTCTCTGTATTTAAGATGTAATTCTTAGAAGTTGAGAGAAACTATGAGTCATGTTGACTACTAGAAGATATGCAGATAGGAAGGCCAATTGTAAATATTTCATGCCTTGTAATTTTGTATAAATGAAGTGGTATCAACGGATGACTTAAAGACCTTCAACGGATGAGAAGCTAAGCTTCAACGGATGTCTCTAAAGCTTCAACGGATAACATTCTTCAACGGATGAGTGCATCAACGGATGAAAGCTTCAACGGATGTTCTGTTGATTAACCGTTGATAAGTGGTAGTTGTACCTACAAACAGAGGCACGTGGGCGAACAGAGATAACTGAAATGTGGCAGCCTAATTTCAGGAACATCAGAAAAAGCAGCCGTTCTACTCTAGTATAAAGAGACATTAAGTCAACAAAGTACTGGAGTGAACTGGAGAAGAAACAAGTGGAGATCTTACTTTATTATTTTATATATCCTTGTCTTCACTTGTTAACTTGGTAATATATAAACCAAGTAGTAGCTAGTAATTAGAAGAGAATTTTTCCAGAGCTGTTTAGAAAAAATCTTGAGAGAAAAATTATCTAGTTTGTACTAGGATGCAGCTGTGATCAAATTCTTAGATCACAGAATTTCTGAAATACCATCTCTGGTGGAACAACAAATCCACCAGAAAAGTTTTTAAAGGTTTATTGTGTTCTTTACATTTGTGTTTGAATATATATCTGTCTGTATCAGCTTAAAGCAATTCACACACTTGTTCATCTTGAACACACAGTCTTTATAAACTGCTCAAAACTTGAAAAAGTTTTGAGATTTACATTCAACCCCCCTTCTGTAAATCTCATTGTTAGTTCTCTAGAAATAAAAATTGGTATCAGAGCAGACTCTTGACAAACAAAGAGTTTAAAGATCTTGGAATCTAACAAAGATGAGTAAGAAGGATATTGGAGTAAAAATCCCAGTTCTTGACAGAGACAGTTATCACCACTGGAAGGTGAAAATGCACCTTCATCTACTCTCCCAAGATGAAGGTTATGTAAACTGTATTGAGAATGGTCCTCACATTCCCCACAAAGTAGCCACAGTTGCTACGGCCACAATTGCTGTTGGTCAATCCATTCCAAAACCTAGAGCAGAATGGACAATGGAAGACACAGAAGAAGTCCACAAGGATAAGAAGGCTATGAACATTTTGTTTAATGGTCTTGACAAGGATATGTTTGATAATGTGATAAATTGCTCAACTGCCAAAGAGGTTTGGGACACAGTTCAGCTGCTGTGTGAAGGTACAGAACAAGTAAAAGAGAAGAAGATGCAGCTTCTCATTCAACAGTATGAGTATTTTCATTTTGAAGAAAATGAATCTTTAAATGTCACATTTAACAGATTCCAAAAGCTGTTGAATGGATTGAAGCTGTATGGTAGAGTGTACCAGGTGAAGGATTCAAATCTTAAATTCTTAAGATCCTTGCCAAAGGAATGGAAACCCATGACTGTCTCCTTAAGAAACTCTCAGGATTATAAGGACTTCACTCTTGAAAGATTATATGGAATCTTGAAGACTTATGAACTAGAGTTGGAACAGGATGAGGTATTGGAGAAGGGGAGAAAGAAAGGAAGTTCAGTTGCATTGGTAGCTGAAAATGAGAGGGAATGCAGACAAGAAACTGTGAGATCTACATCAAACTCCAAAGATGGTACAAGATATCAGGAATCAAGCAAAGGAAAAGAGCAAGTTGCTGAGAATGAAGACAACTCCAGTCAAGATGACTCTGATAGTGTTGATGAGCATCTTGCATTTCTGTCCAGGAGATTTGCAAAGATGAAGTTTAAGAAAAACACTAGAGCCACTAAACCTCATAAGAACATGGTGGACAAATCAAAGTTCAAGTGTTTCAATTGTGGTATAAGTGGACACTTTGCAAGTGAGTGCAGAAAGCCAACTTCTGAAAAGAAGAAATTTGACCAAGTAGATTACAAGAAGAAATATTTTGATCTGCTCAAGCAAAAGGAAAGGGCTTTCATTACTCAAGAAAAAGATTGGGCAGCTGATGGAGAGGAAGAGAATGAAGATGTGGAGTATGTCAACTTAGCTCTCATGGCTGATTCTGAGGAAAATGAAGTTAGTTCATCAAGCAATCAGGTAATAACTCAGGTAATCACTACTGATGTAACACAACTTACTAAAGAAGAGTGCAATGATGCTTTTAATGACATGTCTACTGAATTGTATCATTTGCGTGTGTCTCTTAAATCTCTTGCTAAAGAAAATAGTAGGATTAAAGAGAACAATCTATTTTTAAGTAATAGAAATGCTATGTTAGAAGATAAGTTGATTGACCTAGAGAAAACCAAGCTGCATTGTATATCTGTTGAGAATGAACTAGCTGAATCTATTAAGAAAGTAGAAATACTTTCTAATCAATTAAAGAGAGAGCAAGAGGTGATTAAAGCCTGGAAAACATCTAGGGATGTTAGTGCTCAAATTGCCAAGGTCCAAGGAATTGAATCATTCTGTGAAACTGCCTGGGATAAAAACAAAAAGAAACTGGAATTAATTGATGGGCTGTCAACGGATGTGGAATCAACGGATGATGAAGGTTATCCGTTGAAGGAAGAAAATGAGCATCCGTTGAAGGTTCCTCAATTAAAACAGGCAGATGTTTCTAATAGTGAAAATCTAAAGAAACTCAACAAAAAGTTTGGTTCAACTTCCAAGAACTTTGTTAAAGAAGAAGCAAGCACATCCAAAGATGTCAGTAAGGTGAATATAGGGCACATGACCTTAGAATAGTTAAATAATAGGCTCAAGATGGTTGAGGATAAAAAGGAAACTAAAAGAAAATCTAACAGAAATGGGAAGGTAGGTGTTAACAAACATAACAATTACACACCTGATAGGTATGCTCCTAGAAAAAGCTGTGTGCATTGTAGTAGTGTTAATCATCTATCTGCTAATTGCAAATCTATTAAGAAAACCCCCATAACTGTACCCTCTTCCATGCCTAACATGTCTGCATCATCTCTACATGCTATGCCTACTATGTCTCAACAGAATCCTTATGCACATTTTGCAAACATGCCATATTTTAACAATCCTTATCTTGCTGCATTTAGTATGCCTCAAATGCCATACAATATGCCTATGTGGAATAACATGTATGCACAATCCATGCCTTATCATATTCCAAATGTGCTAAATGATTCTGTGACTAACCCTACACCTCAACCAACTACATCCAAGACCAAGGTTGACTCAAAGTTACCTAAGTCTAGAGATGCAGGAGGAATGAAGTCTAGGAGAAAGGCTAACAAGAATGGACCCAAGGAAACTTGGGTACCAAAATCAAATTGATTGATTTTATGGTGTGCAGGGAAATAGAAGAAATCTATGGTACTTGGACAGTGGTTGTTCAAGACACATGACAGGAGATTTCTCCCTGCTCACAGAGTTTAAGGAAAGAGCTGGCCCTAGCATAACCTTTGGAGATGACAGCAAAGGGTTTACTATGGGATATGGCTTGATTTCAACAAGGAATGTCATCATTGATGAAGTTGCATTAGTTGATGGTCTCAAACATAACTTACTGAGCATCAGTCAACTATGTGATAAAGGGAATACAGTTTCCTTCAATTCTGAAGCCTGTGTTGTCACTAGTAAGAAAGACAACAAAGTGGTTCTAACTGGAGTTAGAAAAGGAAATGTGTACTTAGCTGACTTCAACTCTGCAAATGCAGAATCTATTACTTGTCTCTTCAGCAAAGCAAGTTCAGTTGAGAGTTGGCTATGGCACAAGAAGCTATCCCATTTGAATTTCAAGACAATGAATGATCTAGTTAAAAAGGACCTAGTAAGAGGAATTCCTCTTGTTGAATTCTCAAGGGATGGTTTGTGTGATGCTTGTCAGAAAGGCAAACAAAGGAAAGCATCATTCAAAAAGAAGCTTGAAACAACAATTGATGAACCATTACAGCTGCTACATATGGATTTGTTTGGACCAGTCAATGTATTGTCAATTGCAAGAAAAAGATATTGCTTAGTGATTATAGATGATTTCTCAAAGTTTTCATGGGTCTATTTTCTTGGATCAAAGAATGAAGCAAGTGAAATCATTATCAATCACATCAGGCAAGTCAATAATCATCCTGACCTGAAGGTTAGGAAAATCAGGAGTGACAATGGAACTGAGTTCAAGAATTTATCAATGAGGCTGTTCTGTGAAGAAAATGGAATCATGCATGAGTTCTCAGCTCCAAGAACACCTCAGCAAAATGGGGTAGTTGAAAGAAAGAACAGATCTTTAATTGAGGCTGCCAGAACAATGCTTGAAGAATCAAAGTTACCAAAATATTTCTGGGCTGAAGCTGTTAATTGTGCCTGTTTCACTCAAAATATCTCTTTGATCAATCAAGCTAAAGGCATGACTCCTTATCAGTTGTTCAAGAGAAGAAAACCAACTCTAAACTTTCTTCATGTCTTTGGATGTAAATGCTTTATACTAAGGAATCAATCTGACCATAAAGGGAAGTTTGATGCAAAGGCTGATGAAGGGATATTTGTTGGTTATTCAGCTGGAAAATCTTATAGGGTCTACAATCTAAGAACCAACATTGTTATGGAATCTGTGCATGTTGTGTTTGATGATAAAAAGATTGATGGACTAACAGATGAGGGACAATATGAGAGACTCAAATTTGACAACATTGAGATATATTGTGATGATAGTGAAGAGGAGACTGATGGAGATAACACTTCAAAAGGGATTCAAAACATGCCCTTGGATAATGCACAAAATACTGCATCCGTTGAAAGTCAGAATTCTGCATCCGTTGATAGAGGCAATGCAGTATCCGTTGAAAGACATGGTGTATCATCCGTTGAAGTACTAAATGAAGCATCCGTTGATCATAGTTTATCAACGGATAATCGATTTACATCATCAGTTGATAGAACTCCAAGTTCCCTGCAAAGGACCAACAACTCAGGGGGAGTTTCAACTAGTCAACACTCTGTCTCACATCATGACAATACTGAGGCCACCTCATCTAGAGCACATCTTCCACTTCAAAGGAAATGGACCAAGAATCATCCCTTTGAACTGATCATTGGTGATGCATCATCTAAAGTGCAAACAAGAAGAGCTACTCAAGATGAATGTCTGTATAGTAGTTTTCTATCTCAGGAGGAACCTAAGAAAGTGGAAGAAGCCTTATTGGATCCAGATTGGATATTAGCTATGCAGGAAGAGCTAAACCAATTTGAGAGAAACCAAGTTTGGAAGCTGGTACCCAAATCAAAGAACAAGAGTCCTATTGACACAAAATGGGTATTCAGAAACAAGATGGATGAAAATGGAATTATCATAAGGAATAAAGCCAGATTGGTTGCTAAAGGCTATTCTCAGCAAGAGGGAATAGATTTTGATGAGACATATGCTCCTGTTGCAAGACTTGAAGCCATCAGAATTTTTCTAGCCTATGCAGCTTATGCCAATTTCAAAGTCTATCAAATGGATGTCAAGAGTGCATTTCTAAATGGGAAATTAGAGGAAGAAGTCTATGTAAGTCAACCTCCAGGATTTGAAGATCCAAATTTTCCAGACTATGTATATTATCTATTGAAAGCACTCTATGGACTGAAGCAAGCACCTAGAGCCTGGTATGAAACCTTATCAAAATTTCTTTTGGAGAATCACTTCACTAGAGGTACTGTTGATAAAAATCTCTTCTTTAGGAATGCTAATGGCTCTAGTATACTTGTTCAAATTTATGTAGACGACATAATATTTGGTTCTAAAGATGATAAACTTTGTAAAAAGTTTGCTAAGCTAATGCAAAGTAATTATGAAATGAGCCTTATGGGAGAACTAACCTATTTTCTTGGTTTACAAATTAAACAAGTTAGTAATGGAATTTTCATTAGTCAAACTAAATATATTCATGATCTTTTAAAGAAGTTTGACTTAATGGAATGTTCATCTGCAAAAACTCCCATGGCCACTGCCACCAAACTTGAATTAAATAAGACTGAAAGGTCTGTGGACATTACAAATTATAGAGGCATGGTTGGTTCACTTTTATATTTAACTGCTAGCAGACTAGATATAATGTTTGCTACATGTCTGTGTGCTAGATTTCAAGCTGATCCTAGGGAGTCTCACTTAATAGCTATCAAAAGGATTTTCAGATATCTCAAGGGTACACCAAATTTAGGTATTTGGTATCCTAGAGAATCTGGCTTTGATCTAATTGGTTATTCAGATGCAGACTATGCAGGTTGCAAAATAGACAGGAAAAGTACAACAGGCTCCTGCCAATTCCTGGGAAACAAGCTTGTATCATGGTTTAGCAAAAAGCAAAATTCAGTCTCTACTTCTACAGCTGAGGCTGAATACATTGCTGCTGGAAGTTGCTGCTCTCAAGTGTTATGGATGAGAAATCAACTCCTTGACTATGGACTTCATGTTGATAGAATTCCTATCTTTTGTGACAACACAAGTGCCATAGCCATAACAGAGAATCCTGTACAGCACTCAAGAACCAAGCACATTGATATCAAGTACCACTTCATTAGGGAGCATGTCATGAATGGTACAGTGGAACTACATTTTGTTCCAAGTGAACAACAAATTGCAGACATATTTACCAAGCCACTTGATGAATCAACATTCACAAGATTAGTAAGTGAGCTAGGTATGCTTAATTACTCTTAAAATTCATGTCCTTATTGCAATTTGAATTGAAGCCTGAAATATATTAGTTGCTAGAACAAATTTGACTTTTAACAAAGTTTATACCATCAACGGATGTTTCCTATCCGTTGAAAGTCAAAATTGCTCTATCAACGGATATTCATTATCGGTTGAAAGACAAATACATTTCTGGAATTTTTATCCGTCAACGGATAAAACTGAAGTACCTTTCAACGGATGACAATTTGCCTTATCCGTTGAAATGTCACATCAGTCGATTCAGGTGTTTCACAGCCGTTGATTCTATTTTCTTAACCGTTGATACTCATACATATATCTGTATGTATTGGTTTTAAAGGTAGTTGTTAGAATACTTACAGTTTATTCTTAAACGGCTGAAATTCACTAACATATACTTATTGATTAATCTTTTACTAATTTTTTTTTGAAAGCATATAAGCCCTTCTGATTTTTCATTTTTACTTTACGCTTTCTTAAAATTTCAAGCATTTACCATTTTCTCTCTGCAAAACCTTCAAGTTATTCTCTGCAATTTCTACTCACAACAATGGCACCAGTCGTGAAAATTATGTCTCAATCTGGGTTCATCATTGAGAAGAACAATTTCATAGCTTTGGTAGAAAAGAATGAAGCCCATTCAGACTATCACAAAATGATGGACTTCATCAAAAACTGTAAACTTAGCTATGCAATGCTGGAAGCCCCAACGATTTACTGTGAAGTAGTTGAGGAGATTTGGACAACTGCTGAGTTCAACTTCATAGATATGACTATCTCCTTCACTCTCAAAGGTAAAAATCACTGTATTAACTGTGATGATTTACAAGCATGTTTTAAATTACCTGAGAACAATGCCATGACAGCACACACTGATAATGATGTATCCAGCATGTTAGATTCCATAGGTTATTCTCTTAACTCTGCTAGTTTAGGGAGTATTAGAAGAAAAGGCCTTAGGAAAGAATGGAGTTTTCTTGGGGATGCCTTTATAAAGGTTTTCTCTGGGAAAATTAGTAATTTTGATGCCATAACTTCATCTCTTGTTAATATGCTCTATATGCTTGTTTCTGATAGGTATTTTAACCTTAGCAACTATGTGATGCTAGAATTGGGTACTAGATTAGGTAACAAAGCTAATAGACCTAATAACATCTATTATGCTAGATTCTTTATGTTATTGGCTAACCATGTTGCTGAAGGTTTGGTCATAATCAATGAGAATAATAAACTCAAGTGCTGGGCACAAGAGAAAAGAGTTCTTGCAGATTTATTGAGAATGGATCTCAACAGCAGTGTGCCATTGGTATATTTACCAATCATGAATGCACCTCAGGTAGGTGAGGTAATTGCTTCTACAACTCCTACTTCTTCCAACCCCTCTATTTCTTTATCTTCTAGTGTGGCCATGAAATCTGTGACAATGTCCCAACAGATTTCTACCAAGGTCACCAAAACTAAACTTTCAAAATCAAAGACAAAGAAAACCACCTCTGTTGTTTCTCAAAAGACAACAGTTGTAACACCAACCATTAACCCTGAGGAGAGTGAACAGGGTGTGAGTGGTGAGGGGAGGGGTGAACATCAAAGAAACCCCCAGGATAAGGAAAGAGAGTTAAGTGCTTCCCAAGCTAGCCAAGCCACAGTTTCTCAAAAAGCTGTGGTGGTTGAAAAGGTATCTAGCACATCCCTAGTTGCATCCTCCCAAAAGGATGTTACTATTGAAAATAGTTCCCAACCAGGAACACAGAACAAACGAGGGAGGGACACTGAAGCCAAACACTCACCAACAAAAGCTTTTATTAGAAGAAAGAAGGCTAGAACCCAATCTTCTACACAGGGTGCACACACTGCACAGATACATCCATCTGTATCTATGCCTTCTCAAACTCAGTTTGATGTGGCTCCAATAAATGTGGAGTCACAGCCCCATTCTCTCACAATAATCACACATCAATCACCAAACACTTCATCACCATCTCTGGATGTGGATATGTTATTCCCATCAATTCCTGATTCTCCCTCTTTACAACTCAGGGAGGAGCCCCACTCAAATACAGGTGATCATCATCTCTTAGATGATTTGTTGGATCACCCGCAAATTCTTTCAGATATAATTGAAGGATATGTGTCACCACATCTCAAATCAATCTACACAGATTCAATAGTTATATCACTTTCAATTTCAACTTCTTTTCCTTCTTCAACGGATATCACTCATCCGTTGACAAGTGGTTGCTCTTCAACGGATAAGCTTAACAGCAGTTATCCGTTGATAACATCAGTTTCACCTTCAACGGATATTCCACATCCGTTGATAGTCTCTCCACACATAACTGAATCAATTCCAAGTGTAGAAGACATGAATACTGTGCAATCACTCTTAGGATTGAGGGAAGGGAGTGAAAATTTGAGTGAGAGGCTGGGTTGCTCCCAGGCAAAAGGAGAGATTGAGAGCTCAAAAATGCATGCTATTTCTTCCAGCATGGCAAAAGTAAGTGAGAGGAGTACCACCTTAGTAGGTGAAGGTGAGGGAGTGAGTTGTGTGAGCCAGGGGGAGCCCCTGATGCAAGAAAATAGAGAAAAAGAGAGAAAGGCAGGTACAGTAGATATAAGGGTGGAACCAGCCATTGCTAGTGAGTCAATGATTGTGGATGATGCTGAAAAGGAAAGACAATTTCAGCAACATTACAAAGCTGTAATTGATAACATTTCCTTGGATGCTGACACTTTTACTCATCCTGTGTCAGCCTATCAAATGTTGGCTGCTCAGGGCAATGAGGAGGCAGAAAAGACACTACATCTAGTACACACAACAGAATCTCTTCAAAGGGATAAAGCTGCTATTAACAAGATGCCTTCTACAGCTGGTGAGCCATCTGAGGAATTTGGAGTAAATTCTGATGATGATGACTCTGTTTCTTTTGATGGAAGCATGAACTTAGGGGGAGATGAAGGCCCTAGTTCAATTCCAAATCTACCTGAATGGGCTTTGACAAAGGAGTATAGATCAGGGGAATTCAATGTCTCCTTAGTCAAACAAATCAACACTATTCAACAGGCCATTCAAAACACTTCACATGCAAGTATCAAGGCTATCCTTCAAGCTCACCTGGACTCACTGCATCTCATGAAGTTGCAGCAAGTAAAGCAGAATCTGAGTATGGATGATCTCAGGAAGGATATTGCTGACTTGAAATCCTACAGTTCTGAAAAATTGGATTCAGTCATGCCCTATGGTACATTGCAGGACTTGGTTTTGAGATTGAAAAAGGAATCAGTTACTGAGAAAAGGCTGGCCAAGTTGGAAGACAGAGTTCAAGTTATTGAAGATTCTGTGGCCACCATTCTTCACAACCAACAGTCTCAAACCAGTCTCCTAATGCAGCTGGAAAAAGCACAAGGCTTGACCCCTCTCCTTGATGATAACAAAAAGGGGGAGAGTAAAAGGGAAGGGGAAGGAGAGCCATCTACAAAAATCAAAATATCTAAAGTGCTAGTTCCTGCCATCACTACTTCTCCAATCATTCAAATCAGAGGAAAGCCTGATGGAATTGATTTGATTCAGCTAGCAGCAGCTGAAATTCAAGTGAAAGAGCAAAGGAGGAGAATTGATGAAAGGTTGCAACTGTTGTTTGGCTCTACACAAGATAAATCAACATCTGTGAAATATAGCACAAAGATTGAACCAATCAACATGGAGCTCAAGCCAGTAGGGAGACATAAGGATGGAGAAGCTTCTTCCAAAGAACTACAAGCTATAATTCTCAAGCCCAATAAAAGATCCAATAAGGACTCTACAAAGAATCCTTTAAAAGAAGTGGACTTTCCTCCTCCAAAAGCTGATGAGAACAAGCTTTTAGGTAGGAGTATTGCTTATCTCAAAGAGACCATGGATGAGGCTGTAAGGAGAAATAGGGCTATTATCTCTAGAGAGGGAAAGAGCATATGTGTGATGCAAGGACATCCCAAATTCTCAATAGCCAAGAAGGAAGAAGTCAAGCAACTAAAGGCTGACAAAAGAGCACAAGCAAAGCTTGAACAACAGCTAAAGTCAAGTCAAGTTAAAGAAGAGAAAGGAATTGAAGTCAGGGGTGAAGACAAGATTGCAAACCTAGATGAGGTTTTTGGGAGTATATTTGGTGAGAGTATGGAAGAAAGAGAGGAATGGCAGAAGGGAAACAGAAGAAAGGCCAAGGCACATAGAAGGAGTGAAGATAATATTGAAGTAACCAAATCTATATCTAAACCACTACCTTCCATACCTGAACCTCTTGTTGCTAATCCCACTATAAACATCCATGGTGAACCAATCATTCCAAAAGAGGAACCTATTGATTGGGACACCATCAAATTGCCTACCTTTCTAACCACTCTTCCACTACCAAAGAAACAGAAAAGAAAACCCAAATCTACACCTCCCATAACCTCTAAGAAATTCACTCAAAAACAAAAGCCTAAGCCTAAGCCATCCATTTCTAAAGATGATTATGTTCACATCTGTGACATAAAAGAAATTTCAGACATTGAACTCTATCTGGATGAGCTGGAGGATGTAAGAGGAATAGCTGCTTACAGACAGCTACCAGAGAGATTAGTGTTCAGATACAAAGGAGCTGGGGAAAGAACATGGCCTCTCCACAGGATTCTGAATTAAGGCTACTCTACCTTGATTAGAGTCTTTTCAGCTATACAAAAGGATTCTGGCTTTACCAGAACTGCCAAGACTGAAATTCTCAACAAGATTGCCAATATAAGGAAAACTTGAAGGGAGCCCAATGCTTTACCCAGGACTTTACTCATTCAAGAAAGGGGAATTACAATTCACAAATCACCTCATTGGTTGATGGAATTTAGAGATGATAAAGGAGTCAGAAGATTTTTCAGACTTGAAGACCAACTCAAGATTGCCAGCAATGAAACTCTCAAGGAAATGCAATCTAAGTTGGATATCAGTGTTGAAGATGAAGCTGAATTCTTCAGACAACTCCAACTCCAAATTGAGGAAAATGACAAAGGGCTAGGAAAGAAAACCAGGGAATAAAGAAGAAAAAGATGATTTGCTCAGGCTAAAGGAGTATCCTTGGAAATACTGTAAATCTTCAATTTCCTCCTAGTACATACATTTTTGCAGCATTTTCAAATTTCTACTTAGTTTCAATTCATATATCTGTTAAGTGTTTTGTTATCATCAAGTTAACCCTGAATTTATGCCTACAATTCTTATAGACATAAATAGGGGGAGATTGTTAGGAATATATGTGCATTAGTTTGATGATATGTTTAACAAAACACTTAAGTAGAAATTCAGTGTCTGTAGCCTCAACGGATAAGACCACTTTGGCTATCCGTTGATGGTGTAGCTTTACTTAGAAATAAGTCTAGTGTTGTAGCATATTTCAGTCTCTGTATTTAAGATGTAATTCTTAGAAGTTGAGAGAAACTATGAGTCATGTTGACTACTAGAAGATATGCAGATAGGAAGGCCAATTGTAAATATTTTATGCCTTGTAATTTTGTATAAATGAAGTGGTATCAACGGATGACTTAAAGACCTTCAACGGATGAGAAGCTAAGCTTCAACGGATGTCTCTAAAGCTTCAACGGATAACATCCTTCAACGGATGAGTGCATCAACGGATGAAAGCTTCAACGGATGTTCTGTTGATTAACCGTTGATAAGTGGTAGTTGTACCTACAAACAAAGGCACGTGGGTGAACAGAGATAACTGAAATGTGGCAGCCTAATTTCAGGAACATCAGAAAAAGCAGCCGTTCTACTCTAGTATAAAGAGACATTAAGTCAACAAAGTACTGGAGTGAACTGGAGAAGAAACAAGTGGAGATCTTACTTTATTATTTTATATATCCTTGTCTTCACTTGTTAACTTGGTAATATATAAACCAAGTAGTAGCTAGTAATTAGAAGAGAATTTTTCCAGAGCTGTTTAGAAAAATCTTGAGAGAAAAATTATCTAGTTTGTACTAGGATGCAGCTGTGATCAAATTCTTAGATCACAGAATTTCTGAAATACCATCTCTGGTGGAACAACAAATCCACCAGAAAAGTTTTTAAAGGTTTATTGTGTTCTTTACATTTGTGTTTGAATATATATCTGTCTGTATCAGCTTAAAGCAATTCACACACTTGTTCATCTTGAACACACAGTCTTTATAAACTGCTCAAAACTTGAAAAAGTTTTGAGATTTACATTCAACCCCCCTTCTGTAAATCTCATTGTTAGTTCTCTAGAAATAACAGTACCAGAAAGGGTATGTCAAAGTATATAAAAGAAATGGCCTTCAACCTGTAGGATAATCGGGTATTAAATGGATAATGTTTTTACAGGGTTTTAATATTTTGATGTCACAAGGTAGGGTTGAGTATAAAAGTTTCTGTATGTTTAAACAATTATGTTCCAGTGTTTAGTACATGATGGGTATATATTTGTGGAGTAGTATCGTATTTGTGTGGTTTAATATCTAGTAAATCAACAAGAAATGGTTCACAAAGAATAAGACTTATGGCTCAAAGATCAAAAGATGTGGCTCAGGTTCAAGGCTGAAGGATTCTAAGTATTTCCAATATAAAACAGAGCTATTTTGAATATTAACAATATGTCACAAGAGAATTTAGAAATATTTGCAATATATCTTGAGAAAGGTTTAGAAGTACTTGCCTTATCATAATCAATTTCAACTTCAGTTGTACTTGTCTAATGACCCCATTCAACAATCACTCGTCGGCTTCTTCTATACCTCGCTTCTATCCTCTGATCACTTGCTGTATTTTTTTTACATGTAAATTCTATTTTCTGATCACCTGCTTCTCTTTCTTACGCCTTGATTACTCTGCTAGGCATCATAAGTATCTATTAATATTTAACTCATACGATTCTATTCGACATACATTTCTATCTACCCTTCGTTTTACCCAAATCCGATTAACGGATTAAAAGTTACGCTATAAACAAGTAATCACCGAACATATAGACCGACAGTCAACCAACAAGTCACATATAACACATAACACATAACACGTCAAATAATCAATGACATATCATTTATAAAGAAGTCTCGGGTCATAAACAGGCTTTCGGGTATTTAAAATGATTTTTAAAACATTTTTCAGAATTAAAACGAGTTGTTGGATCAATTTCAGAGTAATAAACAAGGTTCGGTTGGCCAATTCTGGCTTCAAAACAATTTTATAATAATTATCGAGCCTTGAAAATAATATTTTAAAGCTCGAAACTATTTTTCAGAATTTTAAATCATTTTTAAATAATTAAATCTAATTAAATAATTAATTAAAATCAATTAATAATCAATTAAATTAATTAATCAATTAATGTTCAAATTAATTGATCAATTAATTAATTATATATTAACTAAAATTAATTAACTAATTAATTTAGATTTATTTTTGAATTAAAAATAATTTTTAGAATTAAAAATAATGCTTTTTGGAATTTAAAATGAATTTTAGAATTTAAATAATGAATTTCTGAATTATTTTTAAAAAGGAAATCCAGAAACACTTTTTAGAATAGAACAATGGGTTGAGAAGGATCAAAACCGGGTTGTGATAACCAGGTAAACGGGTCGGTAACCGGGTCGGGACGAACCGCCGGTTTCTGGGATGAACCCAGTTTCCGGTGGCCGCCGCCGGACTCCGGCGACCTTAATCTGCCCGCCACCATGCTTTTCTGTCTTGCTTTCTGTCACGAATTCATTCCTCAATGTTCCGAGAATCCAAAATCACCATCCAGAATCACAAACTATAGCAGAAACAAGAAATCCGGCGAATTCGAGCATGAACTCCGACGATAATTAAAAAAACAACTCCGTACTTTCCAGGAATTGTTTGTGACGTATGAATACATGATTCGATTGCAAATTTGATGAGGAACACGATGCACCCATGCAGATCGACTGAAAATCCCTAACAAAGATTCCCCCAAATCGAATTGAAAACATTCAAACAATATAAACCCTAATTTCTTCAATCAGAGAATCAAACTTAAAATTAAACATGTTATTGAACTCCAAATTTGAAGTATAATATACCAAAATGATCAGGAAAACAAGCTCTACAACATACAATCATCAAATCATTCAAACAATCATCCATACAAAAATTCATAATTTAAATACCAAGAAATTCGAATATAAATAATTTAATAGGAAATCACCTGATGTTTCTGGGTTGAAATTGATGGAAGATTTGGATTCTAGATTTCAGTAGCTTCGTTTTGAGTATATGTACGCCAAAATCGGATATCGATAACGCCTCCGAATTTGTGTTTGATTATGAAGAACAAAATACAACTATAGTATTTTCTCTGTAAAAATTCTGTAAATACTGTTTGCAAATGATTTCTGATACAAAATAAAATACGGTAGAGGCTATTTATATTTACGGAAAAATTTAGTATCCCGTCGGATCATTCCGGATATAAAACGGTACGCTTATTTGTAAAAACTGATCCAAACGGTATCGGTTTTCGGGATAATTATCCAAATCAGTACAATTTGTACTGCGGTCTTGGTCTCAGCGTCTGGTTACACGTATTACGAAGTGATAATTGTAATAGTTTAATAAAAAGCTCCCGTTTATCAAAAATACGGGTTTTATTGATTTACCGAAACGAATATTTGTATCGAAAATGTTGTGCCGGGACCCGCGCAGGACAAACCGTACGCCAGATCGAAAAAGTCGAAACATGGAAAATGCTCGGAATATTACAATTAGGTTAGGAAGGAGTTCTCGGAAGAGTTTCGGGTTCCAAAAACGTAACAACGGGTGACGTCGGTTGGTTCCGTTTTTATAAAATAGATTTTAAATACCCGGATAAAGATTTTATAAATTTCATATGATTCTTATAAATTCATAAATCACCATAAAAATAATTAGGAAGATATGACAATTATCTATATTTTATTTTGGACATATAAAAATTAAAATACTCAATTAATATTATTTTTGAATATCCAAGTACATATAACACTTAACAATTAATTCATAGAATAGATACTGAACACATATAATAATTATTCAATAGCAAAAATAATTACAAGATATATCCCAGATATTACATCTTTACTTTCCATTTAGGATACTCAGATGGTCTCAGTATGGGAACCATAATAGTCTCATATCGACTGTGGGTTTGAATGTTTTGAGTATCTTGAGTTTTGGTGGGCTTAGTTGGAGTTTGTGTTTCTTCAGACATGATTGATTTTTGGATCTTACTGTATATGTGTTAACATAATGGCTCTGATACCACTTGTTAGGTCACAAAACACTATAGAAGGGGGTTGAATATAGTGTTTATACAATCAAATCGATTTATCAACACAAGTATGTAACAGTAATCAAGTATATTCAATATAATAAACTCTGTTATAATAGAACAGTTGTTCTCTCTCAATGATGAACAATATCACTAAGAGCTGCTAGGTTATAATGTATAATGTTCTCGATGATAATAACACTTATAGTGTAAACCCTAAGCTGTGTTTATATAGTACACAGTTACAAGATATCTTCTAATTGATATGGAATATAATTCTGTCTCCTAAAATATATCAATCAGATATTATCTTCTACAAGTCTTCTAGTATTCTAACTTTTCATGCATATCTTCTATTATTTTAGTCACGATATTTTCCTGTTAATCAGTTTCTTACAAGCATGGAAAACCACCATATGACATGGTGAAGAAAAAGAAGCCAAATTTGAAATACTTTCATTTATTTGGATGTAAATGTTTTGTTCTTAAGACTCATCCTAAACAGCTGTCAAAATTTGATCTAAAAGCTGATGAAGGAATTTTGTTGGATATCCACTTTCCACAAAAGGCTTCAGAGTCTAAAATTTAAGAACAAGGGTTGTCATGGAATCTATAAATATATCTTTTGATGATAAAAAGATTACTGGACTTGAAGATTTCAATGATCATGATCAGCTGAGATTTGAAAATAAAGATTTAAATTTTGATTCTGTAAATTCTGATGACCTAAATCCTGATCCTGTAAGTTCTGACGGGTTAAGTACTGATGTCATTGAAACCATGGTAACTACTCCAAGGGAAAATGCACCTGTTCAGGGGGAGCAAGTTGATGAACCTACTGACTCTCAAGAAGCATGAGAACCTGTCACTGTTTCTTCAAGTTCTGATTCATCAAGTTCTGATGAGCCAAATTCTGATAATTCTGGAAACTCTAATTCTTCAATTCTTGAAGGATCCAATTCAAATTCTGAAATTTCAGAGAGCATAACTTCAGGGGGAGCATCAGAAAATGCTGATGGAGACAGCATGGATCATGGGGGAGGATCCAGTTCGAGAGATCAACTTCCATCTGCAAGGAAGTGGACCAAATCACACACACCTGACTTAATTATTGGAGATCGTGAAGCAGGTGTCAGAACTAGAACAGCGACAACAAATGAATGTCTCTATCAGTTCTTTCTATCTCAGAATGAACCAAATAAAGTGAAAAAGCTCTTCAAGATGCTGATTGGGTGTAAGCAATGCAGGAAGATTTAAATGAATTTGAAAGAAATAAAGTCTGGACCCTAGTGCCAAGACCAAAGAATGGATCAATTGTTGGCACACAATGGGTGTTCAGAAACAAAACTGACAGTGATGGCATAATTACAAGGAACAAAGCAAGGCTGGTTGCTAAAGGTTACTCTCAACAGGAGGGTATTGATTATGGTGAAACATTTGCTAGATTGGAAGCCATAAGAATCTTTTTGGCTTATGCTGCTTACAAGAAGTTTAAAGTATTTCAAATGGATGTAAAAAGTGCTTTTCTCAATGAAGAATTGGAAGAAGAGGTATATGTTGAACAACCTCCAGGATTTGTAGATCCAAAATTTCTAAATCATGTTTACAGACTTGATAAAGCACTTTATGGCCTTAAGCAAGCTCCAAGAGTATGGTATGAGACTTTAGCTCAATTCCTTCTGGAAAGTGGATTTAACAGAGGTACAATTGATAAAACATTGTTCTACCTCAACCATAGAAAGGACTTACTTTTGGTACAAAAATTTACTCAAGAAATTTGGAATGCAAGACAGTTCAACTGCATCCACTCCCATGGCCACTGCAACCAAGTTAGATAAAGATACTAGAGCATCAATAGATATTACTAACTACAGAGGTATGATTGGCTCTTTACTCTATTTAACTGCAAGTAGACCAAATATCATGTATGCTACCTGTCTTGTGCAAGATTTCAGGCTGATCCAAGAGAACCTCATCTAATAGCTGTAAAAAGAATTTTCAAGTACCTCAAGGGTACAGCTGATCTAGGATTGTGGTATCCTAGAGAATCAGATTTTAAGCTAATCGGTTACTCAGATGCAGATTTTACAGGATGCAAAATAGACAGGAAAAGCACTAGTGGAAGCTGTCAATTTTTTGGAGGCAGATTGGTTTCTTGGTTTAGCAAGAAATAGAAATCAATTTCAACATCAACTGCAGAAGTAGTATATATTGCTGCAGGAAGCTGTTGTGCACGGATTCTTTGGATGAAGAATTAGCTACTGGACTATGGGTTAGAATTTTCCAAAATACCCATTTACTGTGATAATCAAAGTGCTATTGTTATGACAGGTGATCCAGTTCAACACTCAATGACAAAGTACATCAGCATTAGGTACCATTTCATAAGGGAACATGTGATAGAAGGTACAGTGGAATTGTATTTTGTTCCAACAGATCAACAACTAGCAGATATCTTCACAAAACCACTATGTGAATCTACTTTTACAAGACTGGTAAATGAACTTGAAATGGTTTCAGGTTCCTTCTCAAAATCTGCTTAGTTTTTGTTCTCATGCATCAGACTTTATGATCAGTGTTTACAGATTGTCTTATTTCCATGTAATCAGTGCTTAAACTGTAATATATTTAATACTGATTGTTATCTGATGTGATTCTATATACTCTGATAGTGTTTTGAATGTTCTTTGATTATTAACTCCAATGAGGATTATTTGTTAGATGCTGACTTAGTAGTCTTTAACAAACTGTGTATCCCATGTATGAATTAGTTGTTTATGTGGAAATCAATAACACAAGAAAATTCTAATTTTGATCTTAGTCAAATTCACTTTGTGTATCTTATTACTAAGTCACAAACTAGATTATTGCTTCTTATCTGTCAAATTCTGATGTCAGTAAATCTTAAGGATGAACTACATGCTTGATAAGCCACACTAATCTGAAGAAAACAAAAGAAAAGAAATTGAAGTCAGGTAACCCTTTGAGATCTAGAGTAAATATGTGAAAGGGAAGACCGAAGTGCATTGCTGGTATTAAGTTATATGCATTAGAAAAGAAAATAAATTTTTCTTGGTGACTTTTCACATTCTCTGATTACTGGAGAAATACTCTGATAATAGCATAAATTCTGATAGCAGTTGTGACTCACTTACACTGAGAAGCCACTGTAAAAAGAATATCAAAAGATGCATAAAATGAGCACAAACAGTTGAGGTGGACTCTTGCATAAACTTATTCTATAGTAGACTTCAAAATTAAAGACAGATTTTAAGGAGTTTTCTTATTTATGCCTTATTTCTAAGATATACTGAAGTTTATCAGATTTTAATCTTCATCTGATCATTTGCAAATGCACACACTCTCACTCCATATGAATGATGAAAATTACTGTGGTGATTAAGTTGTTTTAGATAAACAATTAAGTATTATTTACATAAATTCTGAGGATAAGTTCTGATGATTAAACTCTGAAGAAACCAGTCAGTATTTGTATGAAGAATCACAGCAACAAACATTCACTTTTTTAGTACAGAAGCCATGTTCTGATGACCGTTAAATTCTGATAATAGTCAAGTTCTGATGCAAATCCTGATGGAAACTCTGATGCCTACGTGGCATTATTTATTTACTTGACTTATTTGTGGTATTTACTGTAACAGTCATATTTATCAGAAAATAATTAAGTGAGAGAAAAACAGTGATAATCATTTGGTTTATGGGTTGCGTGTTTGTTTTGAAAAATAGCATGTGAGCAATAATTACTGCACATTTCCCTTGCCCACTAACCACTATTTTGACTATTTACTGCGTGACAGGTGTCTAATGTCGGTCCTACTTCCGAATATAACCGTTGTAATTAGTGGGTGTATAAATAAGAGAGTTAAAAGATTTTACAATCTTTTACCTACTTTTCTTATTCTCTAATCTCTCTTATTCTCTCTCACTCTCTAACATTCTCTGAAGCTATTTCCATACAGGCATTTTATCAAACACCTTGTATACACACCATTTTCTCACTTATTTCTTTACAGTAATGGCACCAAAGGACATCATTTTTAAAGGAGCCAAGTTTGTTCCTAATAACTACATGGCTATTCTTTCTAAGGACGAGGCTCCTTCAGAACTTCATTTCGTCCAAGACTTTCTTGCTTGAAGTGAAATAGGCTATGCACTGACCCAACCCCAGGCTCTTTCAGAAACACATATACTGGAATTTTAGAGGTCAGGTGTTTATGATGATGGTGGAAAAGCTGGGTCCCCAAGTATTATCTTTACAATAGGGGAGGATGAACATGTGGTGACTGTGTCTTCTATTTTCCAAGCTCTACATCTGCCAGAAGATTGTATTTTCAATTCAACAGTTGAGGAGCCAGCTCATCAACAAATGTTAGCAAATCTAGCTATGAAAAGCCGTTGGCAAAGCTGGGACAATTGAAGAGACCCCACATCAGGAGGGAGTGGAGTTTCTTCTTTGATTGCATCACCAGAGCTTTTGCCAACAAATGCTCCAATTTTGATGTAATTCCAATCCTTAGTCAAATCAAACTCATTTTGATTATGCCAATGTTATGACAGGTTTCATAGGTGATAGGATGACAGAAGATAGAAACATAGTTTATTTTGATAGATTCTGTCAGCTTATATACAATTTCTATTGTTCTAATGCACCTCGGAATTTTAGTGAGTCAATTCCACCATTTAAACTTGCCAAAAAGGATTTCACTGACTTATTATCTATTGATAATAAGAAGACTGTACTAAGACCCCTCCAAATTTCTCAATCAGTCAAACAAGTCTTAGTAAACTCTGACCCAAACACCTATACTGCAATATATCTTGATGTAGTACCAGTTCAACCTCCATCATCACCTATAACCAGTACACAACCACCTCAAACTTCTCAACCACAACCACAACCTACCATCAGAACATATTTCCAGCCAGCACAATCCTCACAACCACAACCATCAGCACCTACAATCAGAACCTCATCCTCTAGGCCTAAAAGGAATATATCTATCCCTAAATCTCCACCAAGGAGAAGGAGAAGGATTATTGTAAGGGATGAATCTGATGAAGATGAACAGGTACATGTTCCCACATCAGAACCTGTAGGGATAGAAGCTGAAAATGTAATTTTTCAGAAGGAGGTAGAAGCTGAAGGGTCTGAAATTCAGAAAAGGAGAAGATCTGCAAAATCTGATGCAGATCATGTTTCTCCACCATCCAGGAGATCAAAGAAACAGAGAGCAGGAAGGAATTAGGCACAACCTCACTCTGAGGATACTCAAGAAGCTGAGGAAGGGGATCAGGAATCTCTGATCTCATCTGAACCAATTGTCATTGAAGCCCTTCCTCAAGCTAAAGACACTGTTCCAGACATAGTGATCACACCTCCTGTCTCTCCTATTAATGAAACAACAGTTGAAGATTCAAGATTAAGTCCTGAAATTGATATCCACAGGCTGAACATTCCAACTGTGCTCTATCTGGAAGCTCCAACTACAGCTCAACAATCTAATGTTACTTCTCCAATCTTACAGGCTGAGTTACCATCTACACCAATTCTGGATCTAGAACCTGAAGATCAGAATTTAGATGAAGCTGCTACAGAATCTCCTTCAGCTACACAAACTCTGGTGTTATCAGAAGATGAGGAGATTCTAGCAAGTTCTGGAGACAGTGCTCCAGTAAATGTTCCCATTCTTGGAAAGGAGGCATTGATTTAAAAGTTTGTTGAAAAAGAAGATCATGTTCCTTGGGAAGACACTCACAGAGGAGTTGAGTGGACCAAGAAGTGGAATGAATCTGATTTCATTCCAAGCTCTAAAGTTTTGACAGAGCATATTGCAAAAGCTGATGAGTTGTTGACAAACTCTGATTTCAAGCACCAACTCAAAGTCACAGCTCTAAGTACTAAAAACCTTCAAGGTCAACACTCCATTACTCATGAAAAAGTTGACAAACTTCTGGAAATAGCTGATAAGCTGGATATGGAGATCAAGCTAGACAAAAAGAGGTTTATCAGACCTATTCATGAGAAAGTTAAAGCTATTGAGAAGGTTCAAGAAAAACAACAGGCCTAACTTATAGAGGTCCTGCAGAATCAAGCCTCTCAACAAGCTCAACTGAATGAAATTCAATCTTCAGTAGAACTTCTTCTCTCTCTCCTACTACCAGATGATTCCAAAAAGGGGGAGAAGGTAGTTAAGTCCAAATGCTCAACTAGTCAAATACTGAAGAAGAAGAAGGATGATAAATGTGATGACCAGGGAAACTCTGAGAAAAAGTAGAGGTCAAGGAAAATCTTCACAAAAAGTAATTTCTGATGTTAGCAAATTTTCTACACAAAAGAAGTCAAGTTCTGATGCTGTGCATGCTAAAAGTCTGATGTCAAGTTCTGATATCCTGATTCAGTCAGGATCTAAAGACTCTCAGAAGTTTTTACAAACTCTGAAACTAAAGGGAAAGCAGACTACTGTCTACTACTAAGATCCTAAAATTCAGATACTTGATGAAGAAATTGCTAGAAGATTATTTCTCAAGCATAATCCTGGAATGGATTTAGAGACTTTAAAGGAGGAAGAAGCTAGATTTGCAGCTGAGAAGACAAATCTAAAGTCCAAAGCTTCTGATGCAAAGAAACCTTCAAGGCCTAAGGTAAAAGACATTGTGATCAAGGAAAGCTATGAGGCTTCAAAGCCCAAGACAAGATCACAAGTTAATCCCAAGGATGAAGGGAGAGGAAATATTGATGAACCAAGAAAGCCACAGGAGATGAAGATTCCTCAAATCCCGATGAAACCTGTATGCAAACTGGTTCAAGTATTTGATGATGTTGCTGTAGTAGATGAAACTGTTCAAACTCTGAAAAGAAGGAAGATAACTGAAGAATCTAAGACAACCTCTAACACAGCTCAAGTTGTTCAGAGTGAAGTACAATAAGCTACAGAAGAAACAAAAAATTCTGATCAAGTCATCAAAACATCAACCTCTGACAGTGCTCAAGTTGATTTGAACAAATTGACAGTTACTGATAAGAGAAAACTCCCATGGAAGAATGTTAATCCATCAGATCCTAAAAAAAGCCAGCTGCTATCTGATTTCATGACTGTTGGATTGAAAGCCAGAGAAGCAAGAGACAAAGCTGGACTAGGTTCTGAAGAAGCCAAGATCAAGACAGGAGTTGAAGTACTTACAAGAGATCCATTCTTATTGACTAACAAACCTCTTGAAGAAGTTACACAGAAACACCTTGATAAGGTTATATCTGTTCAAGTGGTACTGGATGCTCATGATAAAACTAATGTCAAACAAAAACTGATTCTATTTCTTGAAGATGAAAGGACATACAGAATGTCAGAATCAGATGTGCTGAACAAATCTCCGAAAGAACTTCAATTCTTTTATTATCTTTTGGAGATAAAGTCTGAGATTACTAGGAGATGGTAAAATTTCATAATGAAGACCATAAGGGATAAAACAAGAATTTCTGGATCAAGGGTTACTGAATTCATTCCAAATATTGTTGAAGATGATGGAAGTGAAATTCCAATGAAGAAGGATTCTGCTAAACTTGAAGTCATTTTGAAAGAGAAATGTTTGTGCTATAATGAAGACTCTTCTCGTCCAAGAGTAATCAGACTTGGTGATGGTTTAGAAAGAAATCATATCTCAGCACTTAGGACTGCAATCTACCAGATTGGAAGTCACGATGAAGAATTGAAGCAAGTCAAAGCTACATTAGCTCAAGTCCTGAGGAATGTAGAAGAAAAGCTGATATCAAACTTTGTCAAGAATCACTTTGGATTCAGATTGACTCAGTAAATTTGGTAAAAGCTACAAGGACTGTAAGTTGTAGTTAGTTGTCTAATTAAACTCTCATTGCATTTGTACTTAAATGTTTTTGACATCATCAAATCTATTAACTTGTATATTTTTCATAATTTATAAGTTGGGGGAGATTGTTAGATATATTTTTGATGTTATGTCTAATCTGTTGTGTTTAGTTTTTAGAACTTAATATCAGGACTTACTGGAAATCAAAACTTACTGAAGTCAAAACTTATATCAGAACTTAAGGCCGTCAGGATTTATATCAGGACTTCAGTGTGGATACTTCAGATAAGAAAAACAGCTGATTAACAGGAAAGGATCGTGACTAAAACAATAGAAGATATGCATGAAGAGTTAAAAGACTAGAAGACTTGTAGAAGATAATATCTGATTGATATATTTTAGGAGATATAATTATATTCCATATCAATTAGAAGATAGCTTGTAACTGTGTACTATATAAACACAGCTTAGGGTTTACACTATATGTGTTATTATCATCGAGAACATTATACATTATAACCTAGCAGCTCTTAGTGATATTGTTCATCACTGAGAGAGAACAACTGTTCTATTGTAACAGAGTTTATTATATTGAATATACTTGATTAATGTTACATACTTGTGTTGATAAATCGATTTGATTGTATAAACACTATATTCAACCCCCTTCTATAGTGTTGTGTGACCTAACAATATTCATTAGTCAAACGAAATATATTTATGATCTTTTAAAGAAGTTTGACTTAATGGATTGCACATCGGCAAAAACTCCCATGGCCACTGCCACTAAACTTGAATTAAACACTACTGAAAAGTCTGTGGATATTTCAAGTTATAGAGGCATGGTTGGCTCACTTTTGTATTTAATAGCCAGTAGGCCAGATATAATGTTTGCTACTTGTCTTTGTGCTAGATTTCAGGCTGTACCTAGAGAATCTCATTTAGTAGCTATTAAGAGAATTTTCAGATATCTCTAAGGAACACCAAAACTTGGCATTTTGGTATCCTAGAGATTCTGGTTTTGATCTAACTGGTTATTCAGATGCAGATTATGCAGGTTGCAAAATTGATAGAAAAAGTACTATAGGAACCTGTCAATTTCTATAAAACAAGCTAGTATTCTGGTTCAGTAAAAATCAAAATTCAGTTGTTGTGCACATATTTTATGGATGAAAAACCAATTGTTGCACTATGGTCTGCAAGTGGATAAGATTCCTATTTTCCGTGATAACACAAGATCCATTGCAATTACTGAAAATCCAGTATAACATTCAAGGACAAAGCATATTGACATCAAGTACCACTTCATTAGAGAACATGTCATGAATGGTACCGTGGAACTATATTTTATTCCAAGTGAGAAGCAACTTGCAGACATCTTTACCAAGATACTTGATGAATCCACCTTTACTAGATTGGTAAGTGAGTTAAGTATTCTTAAATATTCTTAAAATGTTTGATGTCTATGCATCTTGTAATTCATCCAAAATAAAATTTGATGTTTCTTGTCAAAGATGAAATTTGGTCTAAGTCAGAATTTACATCTCGGCGGATGTTCATTATCCGTTGAAAATGAATATCCATGGAATTTTATCATTCGTGGAAAATATCAAATATGATTCTGGGTATTTTTATCTTGATGGATAATTATTTAATCCTTATCCATCGAATTGCTTTCAATCTTAGCCGTTAATTCTATACCTTATCCGTTGAATTTACTTACAGCCTGTAAGTATATTTCGATGGATAATCATTAGAATTTCGACAGTTTATTTTATTTTTAAGCGGCTATTTTGGGCAAATTTCATTGGTTACTTTATTTTTTTTTTAAATTTCAACCGTTTATTTATGAGAAAATATAAAAGACTATTTCATTTTCATTTTTACTTTTATCTTTCTTAAGCAATTTCTACCAACTCTCTTCGTCTCCAAAGCAAAAACCCTCTTCTTGCAACTACTTTCAATCACAACAATGGCACCAGTAGTCAAAATCATGTCTCAAACTGGGTTTGTATATGAAAAGAACAACTTCGTAGCAATGGTGAACAAGGAGATTTCTGCTTCTGAAGACTATCATGAAATCGAACTTGCAAACTGAGTTATGCTATGCTGGAGTCTCCGGTCATCTACTGTGAAGTTGTTGAGGAGATTTGGACTACTGCTGTTTTCAATTCTAAGGACAAAACAATTACCTTCTTTCTCAAAGGTAAGGACCATTGCATTTAGAGTGATACACTGCAAGCATGCTTTAAATTGCCTGATAACAACACTCTTGTTCCACACACAGACACAGATATAAGCAACATGCTTACTTCTATGGGTTATTCTCTTAATCCCTTTAAGTTAGGTGAGGTTAGGAGAATGGACCTTAGAAAAGAGTGGAGCTTTCTCTGTGATTCTTTTGTTAAAGCATTTTCTAGCAAGATTAGTAACTTTGATGCTGCTGGCTATTCAATTGTTAACATGCTTTATATGCTTTTGAGTGATAAGTATTTTAATTTTAGTAACTCTGTGATGTATGAGTTAGGGTATAAGCTAGGAGACATAAAGAAAAGACCTAAAAACATATATCATGCTAGATTCTTTATGCTGCTAGCTAACTTTGTTTCTGAAGATCTTATAATTAAGAACCCAACCAACAAGCTTGATTGTTGGGTTCAAGAAAGGAGAGTTATTGCTGACCTTAACAGGGAAAATCACCACAGTGAGGTTCCCCTCATCTATTTTCCTATCATGGAGGAACCTCAGGTAAGTGAGGTAAACACTTCTGTCTCTGCTACTTCTCTACCACAAGTTTCTTTGCAGACAACTGTGGCTATGGCATCTGTGAGTTTGCCCCAACAGATTCCCACCCAAGCTACTAAAATAAAAGTTTCTAAATCTAAGTCTCAAAGACCCCACTCTAGTTCCTCTCAGAAGGGATTAGTTTCAAAAACTACCAAAACTTCAGAGGGGAGTGTGAAGGGAAGTGAGGCTAGCGAGGGACAGGGTGAACATCAAAGAAGCCCTAAGAATAAGGAGAGTGAGATGTGTGTTAGCCACACTATAGTTTCTCAACAAACTGTAGTGATTAAAAAGGAATCAAGCTCGTTACTAGTTGCATCCTCCCAAAAGGATGTAATTATTGCACAAAGCTCTCAACTAAGAGCATAGGCCAAAAGGGTTAGGGACACAGACCAACCTCAAACTTACACAAGAAAGAAGAAATCTAAATATATTGGGGATACACAAGGTGCATACACTGTGCAAACTGCAGTCAAAGACTCAATTATAGCACCTTCTCAAATTCAGTTTAATGTGGCTCCAATAAATGTGGAGTCACAGATAAAATCTTTTAATATAGAAGCACCTCACACACAAAACTCACCCACTAACTATTTGGATGTGGACATGATTCACACATCAATTTCTGATTCTCCATCTTTAACGCTCTTGGAGGAGCCAAAATCTCAAGCAAGTGGGCATCATCTTTTAGATGATTTGTTGGCCCACTTGCCATTTCTTTTGGAAAATATTGAGAAATCTGTGGACAATTTGAAATCAATCACCATAGATTCTATAATAATTTCAACTCCAAACTCATTCATTTATACTCTTTTGACGGATATTGTTCATCCGTCGACTAGTGATTGTATCTCGACGGATATTCTTAACAACAATTATCCGTTGAATCTCTCAACTACTACTTCGAAGGATGTTGCTCATCCGTTGAAAGTAACTGCACCCTTGAAATTTCCAAAATTGTTAGAAGTGCATATGATCTAGTAGTTGCACAGTCACTCTTAGGATTGAGGGAAGGGAGTGAACAGAGTGAGAGGCTAAGTTGCTCTCAGGAAAAAGGAGAAGAAAAGAGTGAACAAATGCAAGCTATTTCTTCCATCTTGGAAAAAGTGAGTAAGAGGAGTCCCACCTTAGATGGTGAATGTGAGGGTGTGCGGGTGGGAAGCCGAGGGGAGCCCTTGATGCAAAAACAGAGAGAAAATGAGAGAAAAGCAGGTACAAGTGATATAAGGGTGGCAACCATTGCTAATGAGTCAATGAATGTCAGTGATGCAGAAAAGGAGAGACTATATCAGCAATAATATCAAGCTGTTATAGATTCTATATCTTTGGATGCTGAGACATTTACTCATCCTGCTCCATCTTATCAAATTCTGGATGGATAGGGCAATGAGGAGGCTGCGAAGATTCTGAATCTGGTGCACATAACAACATCTATTCTAAGGGCCAAGGATGCAATCAATGCCATACCCTCCACAGCTAGTGATGATTTTGAGTATCCCTCTGGTGGTTTTGAAGACTCTTTTGGGGATGATGGTGAGGATGATGAATGAGAAGGCATGGATATAGGGGAGACACAGAAACTCCATTATGGATGCTACAGAAGGAATTCACTTACTCACATCTCCAAACCACACTTTTCAAGTTGATTCGTGACACCCAAAGTGCCATTCAAGAAACCACAAGTGCCAGCAGCAAAAGTCTACTCAAAGCCCATCTGGAGTCTCTATAATTGCACAAGATTCAAGCTCTCAAACAAATTCAAAATATGGATGAACTAAATCTAGAAATTGTTGGAGTTAAATATGAATTTGTTGCTAGATTGTATGTTAGGATTCCAGACACAACCATGACAGAAATAATCTAGAAGCTGATTTGAACAGAAAAGTTGAGGCCATGGATTCAAGAATTATAAATGTGAAGAAATCAATGGCCAAGATACTTGAAAATCAGGAAACTCAGACAAGTCTGCTACAACAATTGGTGGCTGCACAAACTTCAACTCTTGCTCAACTTGATGCTAACAAAAAGGGGGAGAACACTGCAATCATTTCAGTTAGCAAGGGGGACTCTGTTAGTGAGGGGGAGAAAGTGCACAATATTCAAGTCAGTAAGGTAATAGTTCCAACAATTACCTTCACAATGCCACCAATGCTAGACAACATTGACCTGACAAAAATAGAAGTAACTAAACTAGAGCTGCAAGCAATATGGAAAAAGATTGATGAGAAGATTGAGAAGAATTTTGGTCAAACTGCAAAACCTGAAAAATCAGTGAAACATTTCACTCCATTAAGACCAATTTCAATCAATGAGATGAGCTTAGGGAATATGGAAAGGGGTCAACCCTCAGCAAGAAGACCTCTACAGGCCAATGTGATTTTACAGCCAAAGAAAAACTACTCAAAGAATTCAACCAAAAATCCATTGGACCCAGTCTATGCAACTCCCAAGCCTAATAAAAAGAAGCTGCTTGGTAGATCTATTGCTTATCACAAAGATCCCAGAGACTCAGTCTTGAAAAAGAGAATTTCTAAATTCTACAGGAATGATAATTTGATATGTGTCATGGCTAGACATCCACAGTTTGCAAAAGCTAAGAAAGAGGAAAAGGTGAGGCTCAAACAACAGAAAATGCAAGCTGCCTTAGATGCCAAGAACCAAGCTAAGAAGCCTGCAACCACAGAAACTGAGATGCCTGCTGAGATAGCCTAGTCTGTGAATGAAGAAAAGCAAGAGGAGCCAAAATACAAAACTGGAAAAAGGGTGAGAGAGGAAACAACCAAAAGGAAGATGGATTTTGGAGAAGAAAAAGAAGAAGAAGATGAACCTGAGTCTACCCAGTCTACCATTACAAATTAATCAACCTTGCCTACTATGGAGCAAGCTGAAACCAAGGTCTATCCAGATGTGAATTTTTATGGTGAGCCAATAATTTCAAAGGATGAACTAATAGACTGGGAAAACCTACCTATCCCTGATCTAAACTACCCAATTCCAACTACTTCAGATAAAAGAAGAAAATCCAAACCAAGCAAGCTAGTCAAGTCAGTTCTATTTAAATCCAAAAATCTACCCAAACCCAAACCAACTGTGAACAAGGGATATCAACTCTACATTTGTGATATTAAGGAGTTCTCTGACATCAACCTTTACTTGGATGAGCTAGATGAAGTTAGGGATATTGATGCTTATAAAAGACTTCCAGAAAGATTGGTGTTCAGGTACAAGGGTGGAAAAGAGTTAACTTGACCTCTTCACAGAATTCTCAATGAAGGCTATTCTGTCTTAGTGAAGATATTCTCCTCAATAGAGAAGAACTTTGGGTTCAATATTGTTGCCAAAAAGGAGATACTGAACATGATTGAGAAGATAAGAGATAGTCGGAGAGACCCAAATGCACTCCTAAGAGTCTAAACTATTCGCTATAATAGAGATATAATGCATTTGAGGCCATACTGGATAATGGAGTTCAAGGATGAGAAGAACATCAGCTAAAAATTTCAAGCAATGAAACTCTCATGGAGATGCAAGAGAAGCTGGATCAAGCTAATGAAGATGAATCTGAATTCTACAGGAAACTTCAACACCAGATTGAAGAGAACAATGAGAAACTGGGAAAGAAGACTAGACATTCAAGGAAATAAGAAAAAATTGCTCAGTCTAAAGAAGCACCTTGGAAATGGGTTGTGAGATATCCTATGAACCTTCTTCTGTATAATTTTGAATAAACTGCAGCACTTGTCAATTTTATCTACTATTAATCAGTTTGTATTTTAAGGTGTTTTGTTATCATCAAGTTTCTCTTAATTTATGCCTATAATTCCAGTAGACATAAATTGGGGGAGGTTGTTAGGAATATGTCATAAGTTTGATGATAAGTTCACCAAAAC
Organism: Apium graveolens; assembly: GCF_009905375.1. Classification (NCBI taxonomy): domain Eukaryota; kingdom Viridiplantae; phylum Streptophyta; class Magnoliopsida; order Apiales; family Apiaceae; genus Apium; species Apium graveolens. The sequence continues at coordinate 73,859,414 of NC_133655.1, forward strand.
ACCTTAGTAGATTTAATTCAGTGTTTTTATAGCTCTCGACGAATGATCACTTTAACATCTGTTGAGAGAGTAGCTTAGGTATTAATAAGTTTTGTAACACATTTCTGCATACTACAATACCTTAGAGATATATAAGTTGTAGGATATTCAAGTTCATGTTGACTACTAGATTAATATGCAAAGTAAGTTGGTTAATTGTAACTATTAGATGCCTTATAATTTTGCATAAGTGAAATGGAGTTAACTGCTATTGAGGACTTTCAACGGATGATTCTATAAGGTTTCGACGGATGATCCAAGTCACATTCAATGGATGATCTAATGAAGCTTCGACGGATGATTCAACACAGTTTCAACGATGATCCAATGAAGTTTCAATGAATGTTCAAATTCAAGTTGCAGTTTAGTGACTTGACAATCACATGCGTTGATTGTATGCAAATGGGATGTGGCAGCCTATTTATAGGTTTTAGAGAACAAAGAAGTATTTCTATTTCCATGCTAACTTGAAGATATTCAAAGATGCTGGATAGAGAAATGAAGAAGCATGTAATTAGACTAAGACACTTTTATCTTATTAGTTTGTCTTTTTATCATGTAACTTGGTGATATATAACCAAGGGTAGCAAGTAGAATAGAAGTGAAGTAAGGAAGCAATCAACTAGAGAAATAGATAAAGCTGTATCTGTGAAGAATTTCACAGTTCTTTGTAATTCTAGTTGTAAGCAGCTGTGTACAATCTTTGTATCATAGAGTTCTCGACCTTATATATATATATATATATCTTAGGTAAAAAAGTTTAATCCACCAGAAAGTTTTAAAATACTTGTATTTAATGACTTTGTGTTTAATTACTTCAATATTTTCATTCTGCACTTTACCTTAATCAAACACAGTTATATATATTTGAGATAGAACAACTCTTAAAATCAAAAAGAAACCAGAATTACATTCAACCCCATTTCTGTAATTCTTTGTTAGATTGTTTGGGAGTAACAAGGATACATTATACAGGTGCAAATATTGATGCTTTCTGGTCACTAGAAAGTGGGACCTTGAGAGTTAATTTTAAAATTTCACCAAATATAACATGTTAACTTTTTATATTGCCTCAAAGATTAAGTTTGGCTAAATTGCTACTCACATTATCCTTTATTAGAAGACCCGCTGAAAAAACTTGTGATGGATATTTAGTACTAATACATCTCTTTTTTTAAATCAATTTTTCATGTTATGTTAGGTAATTAAGATAATCTTTTATTCTGGTTGGACAACTTCAAAAATATCATAGTAGTTGATGGGTGAAAAATAATGATGCTAATCGGTGTAGTGATTTTATTTTTTTAATCTAAAATAAAAGTAGACAAATTTTCCGAAATTGTAACTAGAAATTTACAAGATTGTCAAGATAAACTTTTTGTCTATTTTATATGCACTTATTTAATTTTTTATTATAAAATCTGATAATTTTCAAAAAAATTCCTATTTTTATTTGATAATAATGTAAATAACTGAAAATTGAGAGGTTATTGGTACATAAACTTTTACCATTACATGTTTTTATATTTTTAATCTATATTTATTATAACAGATGTTGACTTAATAAAGTGTGACACCAAATTGTAACTAGCAATTTATAAGATTTTCAAGACAAACCTTTTGTGTATGTTTATATGCACTTATTTAAATTGTTTATTATGAAATATGACGATTTTCAAAAAATTCTTATTTTCATTGGATAATATAAACTCTTATTATTACACGTTGTTAATCTATATTTATTATAACAGATGTTGGCTTAATATAGCGTGACAAAATTAAAAAAAATACATAATTATATATTATATATTATTTTTTTAAAAAATAAATAATATTTCTTTAATTTTTTTTATAAAATGCATATTATAAGCTCACCACAAAACGCAACAATGACATTTGAAAAATTATTAGTTTTATGAAAATGTAAATAACTAGAGGGGGTGTTTGATACTTAAATTTTATTATTACATTTAATATGTTTAATTTATATATATTTATCATTAAGGGTGTCTGCCTGATAAAGTGTCACACAAATTTAGTATTAAAATTGCATTAATAATTTATTTTATTATAAATATTTTTTTCTAAAATAATCTTTGATTGTAATCCATTTAAAAAATATATTATAAGGCCGTTCCGAGAAAATAATATATTATAAGGTCGTGACATTCGAGAAAATAATATTTTTATGATTATCTTTTTTTTTGGAAAGCAAAATATATAAGAAGGGACCAAGCCCAACCAACCACCATTCCCAATTGGAAAATGGGGTAAGAGAGTCCAAGCTTAACATACTAAAAACTTCAACAAAATAACTACCAATAAAACCCACTAATAATTCATTTTCCTACAACGATAAACTTAATAATAATTAAAATAAAAAAGACTACTGGGATATCCCTCACTGCTTCTGCCCCTGACTCAAAACTCCATCTCCTCTTACAACCTCAAGCCCACCAATTTCTTTATCATCATCATCATTACCCACGGTACCTCCAGCCCGAACAACATTTTCCTCCAAACCCAAATCCTGAACCTGAACCTCATTGTCATCTGCTTCTTGAGGTAAATCTTCCTCTTGCAGATCAAAAATTCCATCCTCAAGTACTGCAGGCTCAATCTCGCCTTATCTTATAAGCCCTGAACCTCTGCTCAATGCATCCTAAGCTTATATCCAAGTACCATAGCTCTTCGATCTTACCAAAATCTTCATCAATGATCACCATTTGCTCCCAATAATAGGCACCATATTCATCTAAGTATGCTGCCAACTCATTAGCTTCTCTATCAATAAGTCTCAACTCACACTTGTAGTTCTTATCAGCCTTACGCTGATTGAGTTGCCACATAACATGTGCATACTAGGGACGTCCTCTCACAACTCTAGAGTTAAACAGCTCCTAATAAGTGTAACGACTGAGAATTTATGACTATTTTGTAAGATATTAAGTGAGCATTACGTGTTTTATTATATTATAAATAAGTCTTGATCATAAAGTATTAGTTGTTATGTGTTGTATGTATTTCGTGTGGTTTAGAGTATTTTTCGGGTATTTTATTACGTGTTAAATGCTTTTATATTAAAAGTTATACTGTTCAGACTTCGTTTAAATATCCATTATTTCATGCAAAGCTATTGACCTTATTTTTCCTAATATGGCGTATACCATAATAATTTTCCGAATATTCGGTTAATTTAGAAATTATCTCATTTCGTGAAAAATAATTTTTCCGGGCCCCTACAGGTGCTCAAAACCCCACAAAATCATATTATTATTTTTATAAAATCATGGGACTTTCAAATATTTCATATCTTTACATTTTTGGATTATTCACAATTTTTTGGGAAATTTGGCATATATTTTGTAATTATTTGAAATTAAAAATTTAAAAATTATTCTCCATAAATTATTAATTAAAGGCCAATTAATTATATTAAGAGATATAATTAGGGCCTAAAATATAATTAGGGGGTATTATTTTGTAATTATAAATAGTTTAACTTTTATTAAGTAATTATATTACAATCATAAAAATTCAGAAAGAATCAGAAAATTCTCTAAAATTCGGGTAGGGTTCTTGAATTCGGGTTAAGATCAATCAGTGATTTTGGGAGATTCTGATCATCAAATCCTATAATGTAAGTAATTAAATTGAAGATTTTGATCTGGCCCGGGGGAATTTTCCGATGTGTTCATCCCGACCCGGATTGTTCTTGGAAACCAGGTTTCCAACCCAATTCCAACCGATTTTGATCTGAAAAACCCAAATTCAATTTTCAAAATCTGTTTTTGGATTTTATTTTTATTTTTATTTTTATAAATTCCAAAATCAATTTTATTTAATTAAAATAAATTGATTAATTAATTCAATTAATTCAATTAATTTATTAATTTATTTTATAAATAAATCTGAATTATTTTCCAAATTTCTAAAATTATTTATTTATATATTAATTATTTAGTCATTATTTATTTAAACTGATTAATTATTTTGATGATTAATCAGTTTAGTTAAATAATTTGTTTTAAATTTATTTAAATTCCAAAAATTATGAAAAAAATTATTTTTAATTCTGATTTTTCCTAAATAATTATTTTAAAATATAATTAATATTTAATTAATTCAAATAATCAATTATTTTGATTAATAATTTAATTATTCTTATTAATTGGATATTAATTGAACTTTTTGTCCGTTTTAAATGTAACGAACGCTCCTAAATTTAGAAAAATGATCTGTTTCCGATAAAACTAGTTTTAAATCCTTATTTCTTTTGGAATTGAGTCGGCTTCTGATATTATTTATTTATAGACCTGATTAAATAGGAATACAAATTAAGTAAATTCTAAAAATTAGAAAATGAGTCAGATATTGTACAGTGGTGCGAATAACGACTCGATTTCAATTCTAAAAATATTTTAATGACCTGAGTGACTATCTGACTTATGTGCTAAGTGATTTATATGGTTAGTTGAGTCTTAAATGCTAGTTCATTTTTTATAAGAGTTAAATTATTATCTTACGGGTAGACGATAAGGGTTGTGTGGATTCAGATTGATGTACAATTAAGGTACAAGTCAATTGAATTGGTATCTTTCCTTTTTAGATACGAATCAAGCAAGACAGTACAAGCCGGAGTTAGATAGCAACAGTAGACTGAGAATAGAACGCATACCATGCAAGTTTTCTCCCCTCTTCTAAATTCAGAATAGTGAACTGCTATGCTTATTCCTATATCTGATACAAGTTCTTGATATACTGAACATATAAACTTCATTCAAGTTCATTGCAATTTAGTTACTGTCCTTCTGATAATTCCTTTACAATAGTTCTAATTATCCTGGAATGTTCGAACACCTCTATTCATATTGAAATAGATTATACACTATCTATATCTTCATACAACTCTTGAGGTTGGGATAACAACAAAGCATACCGATTATTCCGGATGCTTATCTTTTGGACTGGATGGTTATGAATAGGGCTAGAGATGGACTTGACCCTTTGTTATTAGGCCAGAATAGGCCTGGGTACCCAATATGATCGTGGGTCTATGCAGCTGGGCATAGATCCGCATTGTATCGTGACTGACCAGCAGGTTATAATGCATATGTTGGTTCTTGTGTCCAGTCTAGTTTATTGTTGATCGCCGATAGCGGCCTTCATTATTCATTACATACATAAACAAATACCTATGAAAATTGCTTACCTATTCCTTATCAGTTTTATTTGAATTACTTTAGTGACACTGATATACACATATTGTGGACTTGGTGAGCAATTCTGGCTCACACTTGTTGTTACTAACATTTATCTTTCCGTAAAGCTTGAGAATTAATCCTATTCACACCAGGGTAGTAAAGAAGCGAGTGAAAAGGCAGGACCCCCTGGAACCAATAGTGCTACTCCCAATCCAGGAAGAGAGACTTGAACTATAAGATCATGTTTATCTTGGATAGTTCTTGTGTGTGTTTGAATAATATGGAACTAGTTTTAAAACATGTTTAGACAGTTGGGTTTGTAATAAATAAAGATGCTTGTAAGATTTTGAAATGGAGAATGTAATAATAGAGGTGTTGTGTTCTTATCTTCATACCTTAACCTTAAGGATCCTGAGTAGTAGTAATAAGGGGTTAGATGTATGTTCATATAATTATGTTACATGTTGATTTATGTTAGTAGTTGGCAAGTAACCCCCGAATTTGGAGGGCGTTATAGTTTGGCATTAGAGCTTTAGGTTTTGGTCCCTGAAACAAGAATACTAGGATTAAGATAGGATAGGAACCATATAAGATAGGAATAGACTTGTAAGAGTCTTTATTAGGTTATTTTAGGAAATAGGTTGGGAATTTATGAATTTTGGGGTGGAAAGTTGACCTTTTCTTATGTTATGATTATTTTATCAGATGGAGACTTCGTTAGCACGCAGACGCTGAGAGCATGCGCCAGTAGATCCACCAGCACCACTTCAGATACAAAATCAGATGGATTATCCGCCATGCTTTGAGTCGCAGAACCAACGGTATACCTACAGGATTATGAACCACACCCCAGTTCCCTTAGCTGTGTATGCACATGTTCCTGATATATTTCAGATGCCTCAGATAGAGTATATGGGGAAGCATGAGGTTGATCATCCTGTACTTCCTTTTGACCCGACACCAGAGGTTATTCAGCAGGGTTTAACCGAGGCAATGGGAGTAGCATCCAGAGGATCAATTGGTGATATAGGAGAGCCCCATACTGTTCCATACATAGTGTTTGCTAGTATGAGGGAGGATCAATAATTATGGAGGGCACAGTGTAGGGAGATTCTTGGGATGATAGACCGTCGAGAGACAGGTCCATTAGCGGCATTTCAGCCAGATTACTTTTTACGAGAGAGGGTCAGGCAGATTCATAGAGGATTTTCTTGAAAGTTGGAGGAGTTGCAGTATGAGGGAGTCCATACCTACTTAGAGTACCGACGAGCAGTGAGACTTATTGATGTGATACTACGGTCACTTCGTGAGGAGGTTGATCGAGCATCGACAAGCTACTGAGGGCATGGCTAGACTGACATATAGTGGATATATGATATGTATTATATGTTTATAGAGGTAGGCATAGACGATAGTAGTGAGACTAGGTGTGAATATCTCACAATTTTGATTTTTAGTCGGTAGTAGTATTTGATAGTCTTCTATATCAAGCACTCACACCTGATGCTAGTGTTCTGGATATATATAAAATAAACCCCTTTTTGTAACCTCTTTTTCTTTTATTTATTTATTTAAACTCCAATTTCTGCATTATTTACATTTTTTTTTACTTATCCTATAGTCCATTTCATATTTTTAAATTGTGTTTAACCTGTGAAAAAATAAGCAAATTATTTGATAATGATATTATGTGGGGACATGACTGTTAAAAAAATGTTTGATTTATTTAAATTACAAGTTCCAGTAAAAGTTAAGTAGTTTATATATTTACTGATTATCACTTTTTAGTGAATTATTAAATAAATTGCTTGCCTTATCACCAGAAAAATGGCACCTAAAGAAAGACTAGATCTGAGACTTCCAACAATGACCCCGATGAGAAGAATAACCAAATCATGAACCAGATGTTAAATTTAATGCAACAACAAATGGTCATGATGCAACAATAAATGCAACAACAATAATTCCAATAATAACAGATGTTGCATCAACAACCTCAAAATCCACCACAAATACCACAACCAGTTGTACCCATTATTACCTTCAAGAAATTTTAGGCAGTAAAGCCACCATAGTTCGAAGGTTCTACAGATCCGACTAAAGCCAGGACATGGCTGAAAAAAATTGACAAGGCATTTGCGTTAGTGAAAGTTGAGGCAGATCAAAAGACTGAATTTGCAAGTTAATTTCTGAAAGGAGAAGCAAATTATTGATGGGAGTCAAAGAGGGATCTATAGGGTACTGAGATTGTGGCATGGGATAGATTTACTGAGTTATTTTTGGAAAAGTATTTTCCACACAATATGAAGAACCAGATGGAATTAAATTTTCTAGAGTTGAAGCTGAAAGAGATATGTCCTAAGTCCAATCATGTATGAGGATTTAGGAATAACTTTTTATATAATCTGTTTTGATTTCATTGATATTAATAAAAGGCTTGTTTTGTTTTTATTACGGGCTCTATCTATTTAAGTGTTTAAATAAGATTTACCATAGTTTAGAGTAAAGCTTATTATGGATTATGATGGGATCATAATAGTGAGACCTAAAAGATGATAACTCTAAACTTAAATAGTTCCTGGTCTTAGGATTACTAACTGGTAATTAATAATCCGCAAAGATCGGTACATACTATGCTTGCTTCATTATGAAGGATGTCTGTTCTCATAGATATTTGTGTGGTGACACTATAGCTAGTATGTAGGTGCTTATTATAGAATAAGTTCACTGAACATGACTCACACAGCTGAACAACTGATGGAGTTCACTCACGTGTCAGCAGTTTTTCACATAGTGATAGTTGTACAAGTATCCTTAGACTCGAGGTCATCATAGTCATCTTGTGTACACTGAACTATAGTTTGGTTTAGTTCCTAGACTCCAGGGACAATTATTAGGGCTCTACCGGGTATAGGAATTTGTACACGAAGATAGTGTATGATCAATAAAGGATCTACCCCTTCCAGTGAAGGAAGAGAATGTTCAAGGCTGATCCACTTATGCTAGTTCAGGAATCTCTGGCCAGAGTGAATGAAATTAGAAAGGAGTTTCTAATTTACATAGAACTGAGCATAGTAAATGGGAAAGCAAATGATTAAATTAGATAGGCTTGACACAAGATCCATGCCTTGTATTTAATCAAGACATTGGAGGGTAGAAGGAGTTAATTGTACGGTAACTATTCACTGAATAGGTTCTTGGTATTCTAAGCAGTGAATTCGTATTATCCGGATAGTCGCGATATGCTGAGAAGTGTCCCTCACGATGTAGAATAAATATGATTAATTAATTAATCATATTTAATAAATTATAGAATTTATATAAATAATGATAAAATAGTTTTATTATTATTTATTTCTACTACCGGCTTAATATTGAACCTACAGGGTCACACCATAAAAAAGAATGATTTAATGGTGGAGGAATTAATTAATAATGGCTAATAATTATTTATTTATGAAATAAATAATTAATTGGCAAATTTAATAATTGATTAAATGAGATTTAATTGATTATAAATTAATTAAGAAAAGTTCTTGATATTATTAATTAAGAATTTAATTTTTGGAAATTAAATCAAGAGAGAGAATTATTTCTAAAGTGTTTAGATAAAGGATTAATAATTAAAAGGTATTTTAATTATTAATGTGAATAATAAAGGGTTAATAATAATAATATTTTATGGGAAAATTTCAGCTGAAAATTTTGCCTATAAATATACTATTATAAACCCTATTTTCATTCTAACCCAAAATTTTTAGAAAAACCTAATTCTCTCCACCTCCTTAGCATCGTTTTCTTGGTGGATATCGGTGGAGTGCTTTACGTTTGAGGAGCAGCTGCTAAGGATCTCCGATCGTTGCTTTTGGATCGCTATTAAAGGTTAGTAATCGATTCATATATTTTAATCACGATTTATATGCTTTTATTTGGATTTTATATGTGTAAAAGTATTTTTCCATGCTTCCGCTGCGATTAAAATCCAACAATGGCATCAGAGCATGGGTCGTATGCATATAGATCTGTGGTAAAAATTTCACAATTTTATGTGCTTGTATGAATTAATTATAATTTTTACAAGTTATGTAATGGATTAATTATGACTGATGAGAAAAATTTTGAATGTTGATCTGGGTTCTACAAGTATTGTAGATCGTCTGGGTATTTTTCTTATAATTTTATGATGTATAGATTATTTATTATGAATTTTTGAAGTTGTTACAATTAAATTCGTAATTAAATAATCATATATATATAAATTGTTAGTATGTATATATATATCTGCTGTGTTGTCTGCTGTTGTCTGATGGCACGGAAAGAGAAGAACAGCACGACGATCGAGGAAAAAAAAAGGCGGCGGCGACTCACAGAAAGGGGGAGGACCGCGCGTCTGCCATGAGCGCGTGGGGCTCACGCGCTGGTGGGCCACGCGTGGGCCGTGTCAGACACGCGCTGGTCAACGGGTCTGACATCATGCTGACGTCAGTCATGCTGACGTCATCAGATGACGTCAAGCTGACGTCAGCATAGGGGTTTGGGCGCGTGGGGCGCGTGTGCGCGTGGGGGCATGTGGACGAGATCCTTACACGTGCCTGACAGCACGTGTGCGCGTGGAGGCGCGTGAGTCACCTTCTCGGGGTGCGTGAGGGCGCGTGGGAGCTCAGAATTGGGCGTTTTTGGTGCCGTTGGATTCGTCTTTTCGAGACGCTTCTAATGGTATATTATATGATATTTTAAGAAATTGTTTCGAACTGTTTATAGTTAATAGAAGTGTTTTAAAGCTATTTTTGACTGTTTTTAATTGCTTTTAAATGCTTCATGTGATACATAGAGATGTATAATGCTTAGACCAATATGCTAGATGATGTAACATGCCTACCTTGTCATTTATTCATGTTTATATATGTGATATATGCTTAGTTTATCATGCGATGATAGATTTAGGTGAACTTAAATTAACATAAGGCGTTTGTTAGACAATCTAGTATAGTGAAATTGTTTCATAACCTTAATAATAATATTATGAATACAATCATGAGATTCTTGTGTTTATAAAACACGTAATTGAATATGAATTTTCAATATGAGAGAAAGGATGATTCTGTCAACAACAGATTTCTATCTGTAAGAAAGGGTTATTAAGTGACACCTCTTGACAATGCTCCACCCGATCTGGGAATCATCTGATTATTGATTATTGATTATTGATTTGAAATATTTAATTTAAAAGGAAGAATCTCTTTATAATATGATTATGATTGTAACGTAATATAATCCCTCTAAAATTAAATAATATCAAGTAGTAATTGGCCAATGATACAACGGGCTTGTGTCGGTCATAGCCTTCCAACATGATAGAAAGTAGTTCTTATTTTTAAATCATTGTCAGTTCGTGCTACAGCCGAGGGCTTTGATTTCGAAATAAGAAATACTTGTCTATTACATAGAGATGTGTACATTGAATTAGAATCTAAAGGTCGGTACGTGCCACAGCCGTGGGCCGTTGGAGACTGATTCAATTGTACGGAATGTTGGGTTAGACTTGACTTAGAATATTGAGTTTGTCGTGCCACAGCCGTGACTCAAGTATTCAAGAGGCTGAAGTTTGATTAGGGAATAACATAAGATGTAATTGACAAGAGTTGTCTGCCTATTGAACATTACATGGCGGTTCGTGCCACAGCCGAGGTTGTGTGATGGAATGTTGGATCCCTATTCCCACTAGCATTATGAATGCTTAATTTTTCACGTAGGGGGTTGAATAAATTAGATAAACTAGTGGGAGCCACTTATGAATAAAGACCCGATTCATATAGTGTTTTGAAATGAAATTGAATATTTGCTAAGTGTTGTTATGTGTTTATCATTTACAGATTTACTATATTATATCTTCTGCACTATCACTCAGGAGCATACTAGATGCTCACAAGTTGACTGGTCCTAATTATGCTGTCTGGCTTCGAAACTTGAGAATTGTTCTCAGGGTTGAGAAGCTGGAATATGTGCTTGACTCACCTAAGCCTACTGAACCTGCTAGTGATGCACATAATGATGAACATGTTTTGTATCGTAAGTGGATAGATGATGCAAATGTTGCTCAATGCATCATGCTAGCTTCCATGAACATTGAGCTACAGAAGCAACATGAGCATATGGATGCTCCCACTATCCTAATGCATCTACAAGAGTTGTATGATGTGGCGGGGAGGACAGCTCGATATGAGATATCGAAGGAGCTGTTCGGTTGTAGGATGTCTGAGGGAACATCTGTGAATGACCATGTACTTAAGATGATCAATTTGATTGAACGTCTTGGACAACTTGGTTTTGCCATGGATGGGGAGCTGAGCCAAGACTTGGTCTTGCAATCGCTTCCGAGTTCGTTCTCGCAGTTTGTTGTGAACTTTCACATGAATAAGTTGGATTCAGCCTGCCTGAAATCCACAACATGTTGAAGACTGCGGAATCGAATTTTCCCCCTAAGAAGAGTTCTGTTCTTCTAATTGGTGAAGGTTCCAATCCTAAGAAAAGGAAGAGGAACCCTTCCAAGAAGAAGAAAGTAGGTGAAGAAAAGCCGGTTCCACCAAAAGCTGAAGACCCCAAGAGCAAAGTTTTTTGCTTTCACTGTAACAAGGTGGGGCACTGGAAGAGGAACTACAAGGTTTACCTTACAGAATTGAAGAAGAAGAAGGGTAGTGAGACTACCGCTTCTAATTCAGGTATGTTCATGATAGAAGTGAATATGTCATTAAATCAAATATCTACTTGGGTATTAGATACCGCCTGTGGTTCTCATATCTGCAATTCGTTGCAGGGACTAAGGAGAATTAGGACTCTTAAGGAAGAGGAGGTGATTCTACTGATGGGAAATGGAGCAAGAGTTGCTGCTGAAGATGTAGGATCATTTCATTTACATATGCCTACGGGTAAGACTATTATTTTTCTTAAATAATTGTTATTTTATTCCCTCGATTGTGAGGAATATTATTCCCATGTTAGACTTGGCTGAATTTTCGTTTATTATTGAGAATAATGAATGTTCTATTCTTAGAGATAATATTCTTTATGGACGTGGTACTTTAAATAATGGTCTGTATGTATGTGACATAATTTACTTCAGATTGAACAAACTAATAAATGAAAAGGGATGATGAAAATCTCACTTTCTTTTGGCACTGCAGACTTGGTCATATTAGTGAAAATAGACTGCGGACATTGCATAAGGAAGGGTTACTTAACCCTTTTTCATTTTGAATCATATCCTACATGCGAGTCTTGTCTATTGGGTAAAATGACCAAATTTCCATTTAGTGGACATGGAGAGAGGGCTGCAGATTTGCTAGGATTGGTACACACAGATGTATGTGGACCAATGTCTACGCAAGCCATGGGTGGATTTTCATACTTCATTACTTTCATAGATGATAGATCTAGATTCGGATATGTGTTTGATGAAAAACAAGTCTGAAGCCTTTGAAAAGTTCAAAGAGTATAAGTATGAAGTGGAGAAACAAACCAAAAATGGTATTATAACTCTTCGATCAGATCGAGGTGGTGAATACTTGAATGGAGAGTTTCTGGATTATCTCAAAGAAAAGGGTATAGTCTCCCAGTGGACTCCTCCAGATTGGTATCTGAAAGGAGAAATCGAACTTTATTAGACATGGTTTGGTCCATGATGAGCTATGCGAATCTTCCAGTATTCCTATGGGGTTATGCATTGGAAACCTCAACATATTTACTGAATAAGGTGCCTTCCAAATCTGTTCCTCAAACTCCATATGAGATATGGAAAGAAAGGAAACCGAGTCTTAAACGCGTTAAGATTTGGGGATGTCCAGCTTATGTCAAGAAAGTTGACCCAGATAAGCTGGAATCTCGATCCGTAAAATATAGTTTTGTGGGATTTCCTAAAGAGACTTTAGGGTATTACTTTTACACCGATCATCGGGTGTTTGTCTCCAGACATGCTACCTTCTTGGAAAAGGAGTTTATCCTTGAAGGAAACAGTGGGAGCAAAATTGAACTTGATGAAGTTCAAGAAGCACAAACTACTACGGATCAAGTGGAAACACCTATTCAGACTAAACAACCTTCTGTGGAACAGCCCGTTCTTAGGTCAGAGAGAGTGTCTCGCCAACCTGAGAGGTATTATGGCCTTGTCATTGAGAATGACAATGAGTTGTCAATCATTGATGATGACAACCCTGTGACCTATAATGAGGCTATGAGTAGTATTGACTCAGAGAAATGGCAAAGTGCCATGAAATCCGAAATGGAATCTATGTATACGGTATACAAAAGAAAGATTAGAGCAAATGGCCAGGTGGAGACCTTTAAGGCCAGGATTGTGGCAAAAGAATTCAAACAAAGGCAATGGATTGACTTTGATGAAACCTTTTACCTGTAGCCCTGTTAAAATCAGTTCGGATTTTGCTTGCGATTGCTGCTTACTACGACTATGAAATCTGGCAAATGGCCAGATGGTTTTCTTTCCAAGGGAAATGAAAACCTAGTGTGTAAGCTGCTGCGAACCATATGTGGTTAAATCAAGCTTCTCGTAGATGGAACATCCGTTTTGATGAGACAATCAAAGAGTTTGGTTTTATCAAAAACGTAGATGAACCATGTGTCTACAAAAGGGTTAGTGGGAGCACGGTCACATTTCTTGTATTCTATTGAAAGAGAGTTGACACACATAATAACATAGCAGATCCACTCACAGAGCTACTTTCTGAAAGTCACTTTGATCGTCATAAAGACAGGATGGGTATTAGATACCAGAGTGATTGGCTTTAGTACAAGTGGGAGATTGAAAGAGATATGTCCTAAGTCCAATCATGTATGAGGATTTAGGAATAACTTTTTATGTAATCTGTTTTGATTTCATTGATATTAATAAAAGACTTGTTTTGTTTTTATTACGGGCTCTATCTATTTAAGTGTTTAAATAAGATTTACCATAGTTTAGAATAAAGCTTTTTATGGATTATGATGAGATCATAATAGTGAGACCTAAAAGATGATAACTCTAAACTTAAATAGTTCCTGATCATAGGATTACTAACTGGTAATTAATAATCCGCAAAGATCGGTACATACTATGCTTGCTTCATTATGAAGGATGTCTGTTCTCATAGATATTTGTGTGGTGACACTATAGCTAGTATGTAGGTGCTTATTATAGAATAAGTTCACTGAACATGACTCGCACAGCTGAACAACTGATGGAGTTCACTCACGTGTCAGCAGTTGTTCACATAGTGATAGTTTTACAAGTATCCTTAGACTTGAGGTCATCATAGTCATCTTGTGTACACTGAACTATGCTTTGGTTTAGTTCTTAGTCTCCAGGGACAATTATTAGGGCTCTACTGGGTATAGGAATTTGTACACGAAGATAGTGTATGATCAATAAAGGATCTACCCCTTCCAGTGAAGGAAGAGAATGTTCAAGGCTGATCCACTTATGCTAGTTCAGGAATCTCTGGCCAGAGTGAATGAAATTAGAAAGGAGTTTCTAATTTACATAGAACTGAGCATAGTAAATGGGAAAGCAAATGATTAAATTAGATAGGCTTGACACAAGATCCATGCCTTGTATTTAATCAAGACATTGGAGGGTAGAAGGAGTTAATTGTACGGTAACTATTCACTGAATATGTTCTTGGTATTCTAAGCAGTGAATTCGTATTATCCGGATAGTCGCGATATGCTGAGAAGTATCCCTCACGATGTAGAATAAATATGATTAATTAATTAATCATATTTAATAAATTAGAGAATTTATATAAATAATGATAAAATAGTTTTATTATTATTTATTTCTACTACCGGCTTAATATTGAACCTACAGGGTCACACCATAAAAGAGAATGATTTAATGGTGGAGGAATTAATTAATAATGGCTAATAATTATTTATTTATGAAATAAATAATTAATTGGAAAATTTAATATTGATTAAATGAGATTTAATTGATTATAAATTAATTAAGAAAAGTTCTTAATATTATTAATTAAGAATTTAATTTTTGGAAATTAAATCAAGAGAGAGAATTATTTCTAAAGTGTTTAGAAAAAGGATTAATAATTAAAAGGTGTTTTAATTATTAATGTGAATAATAAAGGGTTAATAATAATAATATTTTATGGGAAAATTTCAGCTGAAAATTTTGCCTATAAATATACTATTATAAACCCTATTTTCATTCTAACCCAAAATTTTTAGAAAAACCTAATTCTCTCCACCTCCTCCTCCTCCTTAGCATCGTTTTCTTGGTGGATACCGGTGGAGTGCTTCACGTTTGAGGAGCAGCTGCTAAGGATCTCCGATCGTTGCTTTTGGATCGCTATTAAAGGTTAGTAATCGATTCATATGTTTTAATCACGATTTATATGCTTTTATTTGGATTTTATATGTGTAAAAGTGTTTTGCCATGCTTCCGCTGCGATTAAAATCCAATAGAAGCAAGGAAACCTGTCAGTAGTAGATTATAAGGCAAAGTTTATTGAGTTATCGAGGTTTGTGCAAGAGCAGGTAGACAAGGAAGAAAAGCGAGCGAAGAGATTTCAACAGGGTTGAAGTCATGGATTCGCAGCAGGGTAGCAATATTTGAAATGATAACATATACAGCGGTCATTTAGAAGGCTATGATAATTGAATGAGAGAGTGAGATGTCCCAGAAATAATTGGGAAAAGGAAATTTTCAAAGCCGTTTCAACAAGAAGCCGGGATTTCAGGCACAGACAAATATGAACTTCAGTAGGTTAGACCAGGGAAACCAAAGACCAGGTAATCGTTTCCAAGTTACAAATCAGCAGAGGATAGTAAGACCACTATTACCGGACTGTAAGAAATGTGGCCGGAAGTATACGGGTGTCTGTGATAAGTCGAATGTTACATGTTTCAGATGCAAGCAGAAGGGGCATTATGCCAATAAATGACCAACAAGAAAGACATATGCTACATATTTCCAATGTGGGAAGAAAGGACATTTTGCTAGAGATTGTAAAGGACCAGCTATAGCTGCCAATGTTCCGAGAATTATGGCACCACCGCCACCACCACAATAAAATTAGTCCAAGGCAAGGACTTTCAACATGACAATGAAGGAGGCAGTGTAGAATCCAAGCGTAGTTGCAGGTACACTTTATGTGAACTCCGTAATGCAGAAGTGTTAATTGATTCTGGATCTACAAGATCTTTTATTTCTGAAGAATTTGTTGATATGTTATTCTGTGAAGTTCAATGGTTGGGTAAAACTTTAATTATAAAGATAGCTAACGATAATCAAGTTCCCGTAGATCAAGTTTGTCCAAATTGTGTGATCGAAATAGAAGGACATCACTTATCCGCTGACTTGATACCTTTCAAGTTGGGAGAATTTGATGTTATATTAGGAATGGATTGGTTAGCCGATCATAATTTCTCAAATTAACTGTGCGAATAAGTGTAAGTCATATGTCATAGCCTATTTGTATATTCGAGGATTCAACTCAACTCAAATAAGAATGTAATAAGTAAATAGTGGATCGACCGTCAGAGAGATCTCGCAAAGTAATATCTGTCAAAGGATTCAGAACAAGGTTCATCTACAGACTTGAGGAGTTAATTCACTGGAAGAAGTTCAAGAAGTTGATCATGCCTCAGTGATATAAATCAAGATCGTGGATTTAATCAAGTGACAGAGATCTCGTCAGAGTATCATTAATTACAAGGATTTAATCTGAAGAAAATCAAAGCGTCAAAGTCAAGACATGAAGAAATGTCACGGAAGTTAGTCACTCATGAACCAGACAGTACATCGAGTGTCAACATTGAAGTGGTGGAATTGATTCATAATTTTCAGTGATTTTCAGAAGATCTGCAGAAGGATGGTTGCTGCTCAAGACTAGAATTAATTCTCTATTAATTAATTAAGTCATCTAATTTAATTAAGAAAATAAATTATATCTGCGAAGAATAATTTATTTATTAATTGAATTAATTGATTAATTAATTCTGAATTAATTTTAGGAATTTTCAGAATTTAAATTGGATTAAAATCTGCATTAAATCAACAAGACAATTGAAAATGAACTAGCATGACAATCAGGATTGTCATACCGATTGTCATGCTAGGCCATTTTCAATAGTCTCACCGAAAGTTACACTAGGAGGAGGATTGTCATGCTAGTTCATTCTGATTGTCTTGCTAGTTCATTCTGATTGTCTTGCTAGTTCATTCTGATTGTCATGCTAGTTCATTCAGATTGTCTTGCTAGTTCAATCCATTGTCCTACCGATTGTCTTGCTGAGCTTAGGATTGTCTTGCCAGTTCAATTCTATTCTGTTGATTAAAAAGAAGCAGACAAGCAGCATATCAATTATCCATCCAGAGAAAAGAAGTCAAGAACATACAGAGAGAAAAAAGCAGCCAAATATTTCATCTTATCTGCTAATTCAAAGATCAAATTTCTAGCTTGTAAAGTTAAATCCAATCAACTAGAAATCATTCTCTTGTTCTTGTTTAACAATCTAGCGGATCAAAATCCCTAGAACTTAATCTCAAATCGCGTTTAGCATTTGATTCTAATTATTGCAAAAATAGAAAAAGTTCATGTCGAATTTATTCTAGATTTGTGATAATTGATTTGAGATTAATACCTTGTAATCGATACAGTTGTTGTAACACCTTTCAAGTTTAATAATATTTTTATTTAACTTGAATTTTGTTTCACATTTTTTATTCCGCATTTAATTCGATTATTCGGTGCTGTTTGTATTCAACCCCCCCTTCTACAAACACATTGGGACCTAACAATTGGTATCAGAGCTTCTGATTAACGAACAAATCAAGATCCTAGACTTTTGTGATTTTTCAACTCCTTGAATTTTTATTTATTCAAAAATTCATAATGACTTCACATAAAGTTGGAACCGTTAAAATTCCACAATTTGATAAAGAGAATTATATCATGTGGAAGAAGAAGATGCTATTATTTTTACAAGTTGCAAATCCCAAATATTCAAACTTGTTAAAGAAGGGTATAAAAACTCCGATGGTTATTGAACCGGAGGTAATAATAGATGGTGTGGTGACTACTGAAGCTAGAACCTATCCAAAAGAGCCTGAAGATTTTACTCCTGCTGAGAAGGAAGAAGCCTCCTTGGATGCCAGCCTTCAATTAATATTAATTGATTCCCTTGATCCCTTGATGAACAGACATGTGATGAACTGTAAAAATTCCAAACACATGTGGGAAACTGTTGAGGTGATTAATGAAGGCACAGAGGAAGTTAGGGAGAACAAGTTGGAAATCCTAACCTCTGAATATGAACATTTCAAATCAAATCCAGGAGAAGGAATTACTGAAGTGTTTGAGAGGTACAATGCGTTGATCAACAACCTGAACATCAATGGAAAGTATTATTCAATCAGGGAGGTCAACAAAAAGTTCCTTTTAACACTGCCAGCTCATCTTGAACATAGAATCACTGCCATTAGAGAAGCTAGAGATCTGAGTGAGATTTCTTTGGACAGGCTCTATGGAGTGTTAAAAACCTATGAGTTGGAACAGATTCAACAGAAGGAAGTCTACGGGAAGGATAGAATGGTCAGCACATCTACTGCACTTGTAGCTGAAGGTCAACAACAACAACAATCTCAACAGTTAGAAAGAATGGTACAGTTTTCCAAGGGTGAGGAAAATGAGTTAGTAGCAGAATATGATCCTCCTACTACAAATCAATCAAGTGATGATTTTTATTCCTTGGAAGAGCTGGAGCAATTGGAAGATGAATCAATGGCCCAAATTGTCAAGAGATTCTCCCATGTCAGATTCAGGAGGAATCCCAAGCTTAAGTACAAGTCCAACTACAACAAATTCCAGAAAGGTGGATCTTCATCCTCTAACACCAGCAGTGGTGGGTACAAAACAGGAATGGTTGATCGGAGCACCATTAGATGCTATAACTGTAATGAGTTGGGACACTTTGCCACAGAATGTAGGAAGCCAAAGCAAGTAAGAAAGAACTCTGAAAGGGCTTATCTGGCAAAAGGAAGAAGCTGGGATGATACTGACAGTGAAGATGAAGATGAAGGAAATCTTGCTCTTATGGCTATTGATGGAAAAGCTTCATCGTCAAGAATAGAGGTAAAACTTTCTGATGCTGAAATGGTTTATCATCTAAGAGGTAACTTAGATTGTGCACGTCGTGATAATGAACTGTTAAGTTTACAGATCACAGACCTTGAGAAAGAGGTCAATGAATTAAGACTTGTGCACATTAATCAAGACAAATTAAAAGAACAGGTATCTTTTCTAGAGAATAGAGTTGACTGTTATAGAAAACTCGAAACTATTCTCAAAGACAAGATCACCGGTCTTGAGACTAAGGTTAGAGCCTACTTCAATTCTTGTTCGAAGGCTAAAGAGTTCTACAGTAAGCAAGCTGTTAATCAAACATCTGGAATAGGTTATGATTACAATGCTGCTATTGGAGAATTAGGCATAAACTCCCCTCCTCATGTATGTGCTAAAGGGAGGGAAGTACCACATGTGATTAAGGGTGTTGATGAACCCCTCTATAAAGCATCAATTGCTGAACCATTTGATGCGACCTCTTCTGTTATTCAAGAAGAAATACGTGCTGAGGATCATGCTTATGAGAAGATTGTTTCCAAGTCAAGTGAGTCGAAAGTTCCAGTCAAAGTTGTGAAAGCAACTGAGACTAACTCAGACACACATGAGTTGGATAACAATAATGCCATGTCTACCATGCATAAATTGCCTGCTGTTAATCACTCTCATAAAGCATGTGGTGTTGCTAATTGTATGTCTTGTGCTTTTAATATGATGTATGCTTATTTTAATGGTAAGCATGTGTCTAATGATAAGACTACTCCTCGTCAGCAGGTGAATAACAAGAAGCATGATAGGTCTAAGACTGCTAGTCCTTCTAAGGCTAGAAAGGAGACATTTGTGCCTAAGCTTAAACAGAAATTTGTTAAGGCTGTTTACAAGGTCAAATGTTCAGTCATTGAGAAAGTTGAGACAATTAAAATTAAAAATGTTGTTTTGTCTGACAAAGGACAGTTCTACAAGTATGCCGGGCCCAACCAAGTTTGGGTTCCGAAGAAGGTCTAATCCATTTGAAGTGCAGGGCAGTATACAGGTGTAACCGGTAGTGTGGATTCTTGACAAGTGGATCATCAAGACATATGACCGGAGATAGAGCCCTGCTATCAAATGTGGATTGAGAAAGCTGGCCCCCTGGCCCCCTGGTTACCTTTGGAGATAACAGCAAAGGTTTATCTGAGGGATATGGCTGTTTGCAAGCTGGGAATGTTATCATTGTAATTTTGTATATTGTGCTAGGTTATTATCAGGAAGCATTATCTAACATATAGCACCAGTGACGAGACTTGAGAATATTACGACATATCAGACACCTGCTGCACATTACACTTGGAATTGTACTCTAGTAAGATGTGTACAAGTGTACTCCTGTTTGGTGAGTCAAAAGAGGAAGTCAGTGCACCACAGTTCATGGACTTTGCAGCTGCAGATCTATTGGACTATGCAATCTCTTCTTCACAATCTCACTTCAGGTTGGTCTGAACTAGTATACTGCTCAAGCAATCGTCAAGGACATGGTATGGCACTCTAACTGCAGTTACAATTTTATATGAATAAGTAGAGTCGTCATATTTATAACTATCTTATCACTAAGCACAATCATATTATTTTATATGTGCAGTGGTATATTGATTATGCAACATAACAATTAGTATCTAAAGTACTTGACAAGTATCGGTCAATGATATGTTGTTAACATTATGTTGCAGATATTTGTAAGCTTTTGACATGAATGAGAATTACTTAGACTTTACCCTAAGTGATCAATGTTTTATCAAAAACTCATTCATTTTGAAAAACAAAATCAAACTTCTTTCTACATTAGTGATTTCTTATGTCATGTAAAATCTTTTGAAATCACTATTGTAAATCATTTTCTCTCTATTACCATATGTTCTATGATACAGGTTCAGTCTCCAATGACTTTCTTTCATTGACAGTCATGAGGTTGAAAATCCCAGACTGTAAAGACAAACACAAAAACAGAACCAACCAACACTCTTTTACCACTAAAAGTAGTATGAATGAGCGTGAGGGAGATAGTGCCTAGTGTACCACATAAGGAAGGTTCTGTAGTCAACCCAGTAGCTCTGTCTCATACATAGATGAGTAGTATTTAAACCGAGACAACTGCTAGCCCCCATACATCTTCTCAAAAAGATGTAATGGCTGAAAAGGCACAAAAACAGTTACTAGATTCATTCTCTCAAAAGGGTGCGTCTATTGAAATTTGCCTGTCGGCCAAGGTATCCGATGTAGTGTCACCACTTCAAACATAAACAATTCTTGATGCACAAGGATAGGTTTCACACACAAAGGATGAGTTGACGGAAACAAGAGTTTCAACCATTTTAAGGTCAGATTCGATTGTTCAAGGTTCGTTAGTGGACCAATTGCCTTTACAGGTGTTAGGAGAGGATACTGATCCAAAAGCCATATGTCAGTGGTCAGTGTCTACCTCCCCAGGCTTAAATCCCCTGGATGCATCTGCGGATAGTGGATCTGACATAGGCGCAGATCGGCAACTTGTTGACAATGATTCAGATATTACCTGATGAGTCACAAGGAAATGTCTTCACAGACATTAGAAGGGAACTTTGATCTTTATGCTAAATTCGTTGGATCATTGTTTACCTTCCCAGAATTCAAATCTGGAACCCTAAAAGGGAAACTAGCAACTTGTAGATTATGACTCAGATTCATCTGACGAGTTTAACAAGGATGGGGATTTGCGAACTCCCATTGCACCACCTGTGACCTCCTTAAGGATGGCTAAGGTGATTTTCCTTGCAGGTACAGCTGGATTATGGAGCTATGAGAGAAGAGTGATACACTTGTGAGAATGAGTGTAAACACGGGTGGAGAGAAGAGTGAAACACATGTGAGGTACACTAAACAGAATCACACACTCACAGTGAGGAAGAAAGAGAAACTTCTTGTTATTTCTTTTCCAACCAAGTGAAATATGAGAACTCCTTCAGAAGACGGCATACATTCCTTCTTTAAGGGGGAGATAGAAGCTTAAGTAATAGTTTGGAGGATTCCTCAACTAAGGGGGAGAAATAGCAGGGAGGAAGAAAAAGATCATATGTACACTACACCACACCATTGTTGTTTGTAACTACGGATCCTATTGTACGGGAGAGGTGGTAAACACAAGGTGATTTCCTAGTAAGGGAAGAAGCTGTTAGGGGAGTACCATTGGTTTTTATCTGCGGATCCTATTGTACGGGAGAGGTGGTAAAACGAAGATGATCTTCTTTAATCAGTTGATTCTCATAGGGGGAGAAGCAAGAGATATGGGCTTCTTAACAGGAAATGTGGTTGTACAAATGAAGATGGAACTACTTGAAGATATGTTCAGTCTAGAGGAACATCTACTTGGAATCTGGAAAATGTTAAATCTAGTCCAGAACTTTTCTACTATTTACTTTGCATGTATGTTTATATCTTTTTCTTATTTGTTAGTTGAGTTATCCTCTAGGTATTTGTGTGTTATTGTCTAACAAACAAATAGGGGGAGATTGTAAGTCATATGTCATAGCCTATTTGTATATTCGAGGATTCAACTCAACTCAAATAAGAATGTAATAAGTAAATAGTGGATCGACCGTCAGAGAGATCTCGCAAAGTAATATCTGTCAAAGGATTCAGAACAAGGTTCATCTACAGACTTGAGGAGTTAATTCACTGGAAGAAGTTCAAGAAGTTGATCATGCCTCAGTGATATAAATCAAGATCGTGGATTTAATCAAGTGACAGAGATCTCGTCAGAGTATCATTAATTACAAGGATTTAATCTGAAGAAAATCAAAGCGTCAAAGTCAAGACATGAAGAAACATCACGGAAGTTAGTCACTCATGAACCAGACAGTACATCGAGTGTCAACATTGAAGTGGTGGAATTGATTCATAATTTTCAGTGATTTT